>NC_046632.1:0-600000 GCF_900324465.2 Anabas testudineus
TCCTTGCCCAATAATATAGACAGTCTTCAATGTGACAGGAAAACATGTTTCAAACTGTATTAGGAGAGTTAAAACTAAATCTACTGCCCCCAACAGAAGAAGGTCAAAATCGACGTTGTCTCAGTCAAATTTTAGCAGTGTTCCAGAGAACAGTTTAAATGCCTCCTGCCTAACTATTCTATCTGTGAGCTCAAGGGAAAAAGCTAATTCTAAGTACAAGTGGAGAAAACCCGTTGAACCCACATCAAAATCTAGGTGATTATAAGCGTACTACATTACTGTGTGTGCTATGTCTCTTCAGTAGCAAGCAATGTGTGTGTATGTGTGTATCTGTGTGTGTCATCTGTATTTACTTGACGGACTGACCAATCCTTAACTCTGAGTCTTATCTCTCCTACAGGTGGTGTCTTATACAGGTGTTCTTTGGCTGTAATCTCTATTGCAAGTTGTGTGTCACGTTGGTTGGTGCTTAGTGCTTTGGTTGCCTTATTTCTGATCCAGTAAAACCTTTTTGTGCAGTCAGCACTTTTTCAAGTGTGCACAGTAGTCAACTATTCTTCAACAAAGCAACTGTCTTTACTGAGCCTCTGGGGAATACTGTCAGTGTAGTGTGCTTCTCTTAATTTGTTCATTCAAGATTTAAGACTTTATTAGTCCTAGAGGGAAATAGTTTTGTCTTGTTACAGTTCCTCTCAACAGAGACTGGATGCAGCAGTGGCATTAACTGATAGAGGAATGTAAACAGCCCACCGCAGCCGGCAGTTCAATGTCAGGGCTACAGACACGCTCTTACCAGGATGGCACCACCTGTTGTTAATGAGAATGGCAAGTCCTCCTTTCTCTCCTCTTACTGCTTTCATTTCACATCCCAGCAAATGGTGCTGTAACCGTCTATATTAATGCTGGAGTCTGGAATACTGTCATGCAGCCATGTATCTGTGAAACACATCAGACTACACTCAGCAAAGATGATCTCCTTCCTCACTAGAGCTGTCAGATCGTTCATCTTATTGTCCAGTGACCTGATATTGCCCATAACCAGAGAGGGGAAATGCAGCTTAAATCTGCTCACCATCTCTCTGCACATCGCTCCTTTCTGTTCTTTATTTCCTCCTTGATGTTTTCTTCCTCCCCTGTGTTGTCCCCGCGGTGTCCTCCTCCTGATCTACCCGGGGATGTTTAAAGTCCTGGACAAAGTTAGATCTTTTCGCCTGCTTTCCTCAGTAAGATCAACTGATCCTCCAAAGAAGCTGACTCCATGATGATGGAGGTGCTGCTACGCTCCGATCTTTTGGATGAGTGAAGTATTAATCCAAAGGAAAAAACGTAGATATAAACTCTCGAACAACAGGATCTGAGAGGGTATAATGTAATTTCCACAACTAGTTACTTATCTACACACAAAAAATAATTATATAAATATTACAATTCATTATAATACATTCAGGAAATAATTTTCTTCAATGTATGTGTGTATAAAATCTGCTCCTCCCTCTCTGTCTCTTGCTATCAATGTCCTGGCTGATTTGTGTGTATGTGTGGGACCTGTCTTTCTCTTCTCTCTCTAGTGGCTGCTACAAGTAACCTTTTTTCTCTACTCCCCTTCTCCTAATTAACTTATTATATTAGTTTCACTAATAATATTAGTGCTTTAGGTAGAATTGACATACCTTACTTACTTATCTATCCAATTGGAGGCAGATGATTTGCTGTGGCGACCCTGAAACGGAACAGCCCGAAAGGTAATTTAGTGTCAGACAATGGATACACTCAAATGTTAAGTTTGAAATCTGAAATAATTTTTTTTTTCAAGTGAGACAAAGGGGGTGAAAACGTGATGATGGAGGAGAACAGAAATTATTACAATACAGGCAGAAGTGTTCATGTCCAGTCGTAGAGATTGGTAAATAGATTGCTGGCTTTAAAATGTTTTACACATGCACAAAATATTGATTAATTTCATGTCAAAACACAACCTAACACTACACTAATAGTTGGCTGAGAAGACTGGTAGCTTAAAATTACCTGTTGTGAAAAACTGTGAATTATCAATTTTCTTCGCTGTATGTCTCCAGCATTTGAGCGCCTGTAGAGAAAATTGTCTTTGACCTTTTCTACACAATGTTCACCCAGCTGGAGATTCCGGGATTGCTCAATCCTGGTAAGGAAGTTGACCTGTTCGCACTGCACAGATGCTATTTGCATCACATTCAACTTCATCCTCAAGTCAGGCTGCTTGCAATCAACATGTGCTGGTTGCTTCACAGAAAGAATAATAATTTAATAATGTAATATTGTGCTGTCTAAATTGGAAACAAATCTGATACTGCTGCATCATTTGGGATACTAAAATGGTTCTCCCTACAGAGGAAGAGGATGTCTTCTATTCTATTGACTGGTTATTGTTTGCCAGTATTGTCATAGTGATATCGTGTATAATTAAAAAAGTGAAAATGTGTCATATAATTAGTAAAATTTGAGAAAATCCTGGTTATAATGGGTGCATGAATAACTACTTGTATCCAGTACAAGTATCATACAAGTACTAAAGTATCATAGGATACTTGAGCCCTGATACACACAATACATCTGTCTTGGTCCAGGTGCACCAGCTAGGTCATTTTAAGCAATATATATATAATATATAAAAGCTTTTAGTTTCTTTTTCAACATTCACTTTTGTGATTGAAATTTCTTGGTTACTACAATACACATCCAGTCTGAGCAGATTTGATAGAATGCATGCAGTCTAGCTGTGTAACAATTAAAATTTAAATTAACTTGTTTCCTAACAACATAATTTTTGGTTTGACATGAACAACGACATCTTATGCAATTTTTAATGCACAGACAGTGGGGTTTAAAATGTGACAGAAAATCTGACATATCGTGGCATTTAAGCTAAGTTTTGGACAAAAGATCAGATGTGGCTCAATTCTTAAACTTTGATTTTGACTTAATGTGTGTGTTAATATCAGACTTCTTGTGTCAGACTTTTGGAGCCCTGTTTTTGTTTATACTTTTCACTGTTAAATGTAATCAAAGGAACTACAACTTGCACTACGTTGTTAGTAACTTGGAATGCCAACTACAGTAATTCACAACAACAATTAAAAAAAAGACATGCTGTAAGGACCAAAAGATAAATGTAGACTTACTATGTGTTATGGAATTGGTATACAAGTTGGAATTATTGCTAGTTGATAAAGTTTGTATTTCTGAAAAAAGGTTTGCTGGGGAAAATAAATTCCTAAGTCCATCAAAAATTCTCCAGGATAATGTGAGAATGTCTGTATGACAGCTGAAACGCTGAAGAAGTTGGGTGATGTAACAGGACAAAGATCGAAAACACCAGAGTAAGTTCATGACAGAATGGCTTCAGAAAACTAAAATCTGCCTTTTGGCCAAGTCAGCACCAGACCTCAACCCAAAAGAGATGCTATGGTACTACTTGATGAGAGCCATACACCTGAGATGTACAAAGGATATGACAGAGCTAAAGCAGTTCTGCCAGGAAAAATGGGCTAAAATTCCTCCTTAACAATGCTCAGGTGTGAGCCTGGTTGAGGTCATTGCTGCAAAGGTAGGGGTCAACCAGATATTAATGCCAAGAGTTTACATACTTTTTCTACTAGCACTATATTGGTTATTTTCAATACAAACATAGAAGAGACATTTTTTAGTGTTATTATTTTAGGCACAATATATTTGTTAATACTAATTATAATATAAGTAGTTGTAATAGTACGTATCATAGTTTTGGCTGGTGTAAACCTCCTGACAAATTAATGCAGAAAACAAACACCCTTAAAATCACACCTTTAAATCTCTGACTGTATGTAAGGTACTGAAATTCACTGGCTAAAGGATGGGAGTTATTATTACTGAAGGAGCTGGCTAGTCGCTGCACCTGTCTGTTATACAAGTATTACAAACTCAGCTGTGACTTCCCAATTAGCTCTGCTCTTGCTGAGATATGGGGAATTCCAAGATGATAACATCTGGTTCCTCTGCCCTGCTGGACAAATTCCTGGCATTACTGGTGCTACTGGATGGGAGCTCTGCCTTGCCATAGAACTACGGGTCTGCCTTTAGCCTGACCTTGAATGCACTGTGAGAGGGATTAACAGAGATTTTAACGCTCATCAACAAGATATAAACTTGATTTACTTTGTTTCACACACATAATAACAATTTAAAAAAATATTCCTACCTTTCACATTTATTATTTGGTTTTCCATTTTATTTACAGGATTATTAGTGTCACAATTCAGGCATTTTGTAAACTGTGATGAAAACATTTTGACAATTGATCAAGTTCAGTTTTAACCTGTAACTCATTTGATTTGACACAATGAAGGTAGTGAAAAGAAATTGTGGTAACAAACATATTACCATCTAAATTGATATAGCAAACTTCTTACATAACATGTGCATATTTACATTTCCAGGGACATTACGTATTCACGAAAACGTCATTATATTTGAACCAGTCAACACTTGTAGTGCATACTAAGTTGTTAATATGTTTCATCTGAAAACATTTGCCTGCTGGAGCTTAAAAGGCAGCTATGGAAATGGTGTTGTAAAGTTGTGGTCTGTACAGTTTAAGTGGTTTGACAGTTAAGCTGAGTTGTTCATTTATTACTGTTTGCAAATAACAAATTATGGTCCAAGTAATTATTCCTGTTTTTCAAGGCAATACTTCTTTACAGTGGCCTTATAAAGATTACTGCTTGTCTAATTCCTGTGGACTGTGGAAATATTGCACACTGTATCCAGTGTCTGGGGATTGTAAGTCAAAATTGCAATATCAAAATTGACTGCTTTGTCTAGCACTGTGTTTGACATATGACCACTTAAGCAGAAGAAGGTGTGAGTGTAAATGGCAGTGCAGGCTCTCTTGGAGAATTTAGAAGTCAGAGATGACAGGGCCATTATAGAAGGCCTTGCACAGTAAGGTGTCAACATCTTACGTCATCAGCTTTAAAAGGTAAAAGTCAGATTTTAAAAATTAAGGAAAGATTAGAACAAATAGGTTCCATTTGCAATACCAATTCACAAAGTTGAATATTAAAATTGCTTTTACTAGCTAGTTTTCAGCTGTTGAATGACAAAACAGATTAAAAAAGTTTAACTGGGCAGATCAAGAGACAACCAATAAGTCATAATATAATGTCACTTATCCTAAACAGAATTTTTGTGGAGTGGGGCTAACTGTGTTAGCTTTAGCAATTGCTAATTCTGTTACTGGACAGTTGTGAAGACCTAAATTGAAACTTTGTGTGCTATTGGAGTAAAGCAGCAGCATCACACACATGGCTCCGCCCTTTCTGCTTTAATTGAGAGATTAAGTCATTCTGCCGAAAAGTCCCATTATGAAATACATAGGCCATGGGGTAAATGCCATAATTTAAAAAAGCTGACTTGGAAAAATTAGTTTTTAAATAAATGGTGGAAATAACAAGGTCCTCGTTAATTAATTTCTGCAAAAATAATTTATCTTATTTATTTACTTAATTATTTATTTCATAATGTCCTATTTATTTGACATTTTGGAGCTTCATACAGATCAGCTTGATTACATCATAAGTTCCATTACCCCACATACATTTTATGATGGCCACACCACTGGTGCTCGCTCTTAGATATAAACACCTACATTATGCCCATACCGTCCATTGGTGTCGATGGTTCAACCAATCACCATACTGGATCAGAAAAACTGTGCTGGATACAAGTGGAAATGAGTTTTCTGTGCAGGGTGGCAGGGTGCACCCTTAGAGATAGGGCGAGGAGCTCTGTCACCTGGGAGGGGCTCAAAAGAGGAGAGACCTTGCACACATTGGATGGACTGCTGGCCTGGGAGTTTTCCCAGTTGGGGTCACTGCATGACATATTGTGTGGTTCTGAGTGTCCAACAGATGGTGGCATTTGTATGAATGTGGCAATAAATTGAAGAAGATCAAACCTATAGGTGGCAAAATAATTGTGTACAGCTTCATGACAGGACCTGCAGGTGGCAGATAAGAGGGGGATTTCTTTTGGACATAGATGAGTGAATAATACCTCTTAAACTCTGCTATGAGAGATGTACGGGTAACATAGTCAGCTTTTTAGACATTTATCCGGATGTGTCTCGGTAAATCGCCCTTTTTTTTGTCAAACCTAACTTTTGAACTCACATTGCATCACAATATGAGCATCTTTAAAGTCACAACAATAAGTTTCAGTAATTTTAACCCTAGGACCAAGGTGGTCTCTTAAATAAGTGCCAAAGTCTGCTTTCCATGTTGGAAGAGTTCCCTGACAGTCCCTAAGATTGTATTGTTAGTTTCTTCACTGGTTTGAAATGAGTGCTCCCCATTAGAATGCACTCCACTTTGTAGCCAGACCTTTGCGTTGGGATTGTTGGACTGACACTCCCCCGTCACCCTCTAGACAATAAGGTGTAACTCTATAAGTGACATTAGGTAGGTTGAGTTATTGGAACATTATTAAATTGGCTATTAAATTATTCCACTAATCCTACACAAATGTGTCTACATGTTTTAATTTCATTTACAATTAGTCTATAATTACCAGACAAAATTTCTTACCTTCACATTTATTTCATTTTATGAGAAAGTGTTATGGGAATGATCCTGTTTTTGGTTTCAGGTTACCCTGAGGGCTATGTTTTGCACAACAATACATCCTAAACAAAAATGTTTAGTAATTTAGTAAAATACGATTTAGTAAAATACCTAATTTATCATGTGTACCATCCCCCCTGTGGAGACATGGTTTCACCCATGGCTCAAAATTGCAGCATAGCAAAAATGATTTTGGGGAAGGGTGATTGTAGATGCTGTCAGGGTTTTTCATCACATCTCGTTTAAACCAGTATTATTGTACATATTGTAGAACCTATTAGCATTAACAGTTTTCTGACTTTAGGTTTTTTACTTAAAATTATGAGTTAATTGACTTAATTTCTTAGATTTCACTCAGCTCATTAAATTGAGTTGATAAATTAGTTAAAATAGTTGAAATACTGTTCTTCTTAGGTATTTAAATAAAAATAGGCATGGTAAAACTTTCTATGTGTCTTTAACATAGACACATATATTAGATCACAGCTGTTTACTTTCCCAGCAGTATTAACTATAAGAACCATGACAGGGGTGGGTGTTGAATTCAGTCCCTACCCCAGAACACTTATAATTTTTAAAAACGCTTAGTGCAGCTTGACATGATTGCATGTTTTCAATAATATACATGTTTGCCCAAGCAGAAGCCGATATAGTTTGAACAGTTTCTTCAGAGTAACTGAGTAGATTTTAGATGTTGTGAAAGTTAATAAAACTGGGAGCATTTTAAAATTTAGATCAAACTGATTGGTGTCTGTACAACAGATTGCCCAAATAAAATTAGTTTAACTTAAATTTGACTTAAATTTTAAGTCAGAAGAACTACCTAACTTGTTCAATTAAATCTAAACCAACCAAACCAAGAACATAAGTTTACACAACATACTGTACAGTATTTAGTTCAGATAATTTTTATTTAGAAGAACAAATTGCATTTGTTGAATTAATGTAAAAAATTTAAAGCAGCTTTTGAAATTGAAGTTATATTTTACAGTGTGTGGACACTACTATCACTCAAGATGGAAACAAAATCAGACATAATGGGAGGTTTGCCTTCCTTAGCTTCAGGTTTCTAAGAACATTAACATACATATAATCTAATAATACTTTTTGACAGGGCATCTTTTCTCTCACCTACATTAACTAAACGTTTTAACCTTAGAGTATCAGGTAAAGAAACTAAAACTGTTCCCTCTTCACAGTTAACACAAACTTTTTGTCATATAATAATTTCTTTATAGTCATATACACTACCGTTTTAAATGTTGTCACCTAGTTAAATTATTGAGCATACATTTGTATTTTGGGTAAAAGGTCTGTCTTAGGCGAGGTGTACTGTATATGGTTTAATAAATATCCATTTCCTCCTCTTATCTCACAAGAAAACTCCCACATCAGTCCACTAGACTGAATGTGGTTTTAATAAGGATACACAATTAAGTACACAATGCTTTTATGGTGTCAGCATTAGTGTTTAGATTTGCAATAGATTGAAATAAAAGTTTAAAACTTTTTAAATATTTTCTGCAGTTAAGGTTGTTCATAGTTCACAAATTACTTAAATACATAATGAAAAAGTCTAGTAAAGGTGCTTCAAGTTCAAATGTAATGGTAACAAAAGTAATAAAGAGATTGTAGTTGTTGTACAGTGGTTTCAATACAACTAAAATTATTCTGAAATAGCAACTGTAATCTTACATTAAGCAGCTGACAGAGGAAAAACTCCAAGTATCTAACACATACAGTTCTTTTTATTGATTTCAGATGGGAAGGAGATGTTTTTCTGTTTGTAACTAAAAATGTAACAAATGGCAGTTGTTCCATTCTGGTTCCTAGAGTTTCTGTGGTTCCTAGAGTTTCCAAATGTAGAATGGGAGGCAGAGCCTTTAGCTATCAAGCTCCTCTCCTGTGGAACCAGCTCCCAGTTCAGTTTCAAAAGGCAGACACCCTCTCTACATTTAAGCATAGACTTAAAACGTTCCTTTTTATAAAACTTAGTTAGATCTGAACCATCTCTTAATTATGCTGCCATATGTTAGTCTGCTGGGGGACCTCTACTGATACACTGAGGTTCTCTCCTCTCCTCTCCTCTCCTCTATCCATTCAAATGCAGCCATTGCATATCATTAACTTTGTGTCTTCTCTCTACTCTAGTTGTGCCTTCTAAAGAAAAACATTTGCTCCTGTATTTAGTATGGATTTAATGTAAACCAGTAATGCAAGTAAAACATTCAATCCAAATGCGCTAGTGATTTTAGATGCCCAGTACTGTTGACATGTCTAAGTTTAAATTAGATATAAAACCCAACAACCCAATCACAAGTTTGCTAAACCTTAACAGCAATATATTACATGATTTAAAATTGTAATAAACACAACCTAAACATGCACAAGCATGAGTCAATGTCTGGATATATTAAACATAAAAAATACTGTTGATTGACATTTGCCAACCTATTCTACTACTCGTTATCTACTATTACTGCTGTGAGAAATTATTTTAAACTACGTAGGGTTTTGGCACTTGCTTGCTCATCAGCTTTGGCTAATGGGTTTTTAACAGTACTAGTTATCAGTATGACCCACAATTTTGTTCATGGAAAATTATCCTATATATGTTTAAAGTTCACCACTAAGTACAAAAATTCACTTGATTTACATTTACAACCCTTTTTAAATAAGATATACTAAATAAGTTGTACACAGTTGTCAAATTCACAGAAAAAAGCAGAAAATTATTAAGCATTCTGTGCACTTTTATGTAGAGATGATGTGCAATACCAAGGAATATAAAACAATATAATGAGTTAATGCATTTTGTCAATAGCTATTTTGGCTAGGTTGGAGCATTTATTGAAATACTGTACTGTTACTGTACTGTACTGTACAATTTTGAGGTACTTTTACCAGCGTTTTGTGGGTTAAATGGAACATTATGTGTATTTTTGTATTGCTGACATTGGGTTTTATGCTGATAGTGTTTTTCTTTTTTCATAGGGCAGAGTTGAACTGTTCTGGCATCCACAAGCAGTCGCAAACATAGTGTAAATCTCAGTGAGACTTATTGAGATAATATTTATATAAACACTCTAATTATAAAGTTAGGAGAATGTCATGTTACACCATCGTATTAAATACTCATAGCATTCTCGTTGATCTTCACATCAAGTTTGTTTTTTCACGTCAAGTTTCACCACATGTATCTCTGACAAGCTGCTCACCACATGCTCTGATCTCCACGGGACCTATTCCAGTGGGTTCAGGGTGGAACAACATATCCGCTTATTATTTTAATAAATATTTTAAAAAAGTGCAGTGATCATTGACTTTGGTACAGTAGAGGACGGGTTCAATTTCCGGTTGGGACAATATCCAGTGTGGGCCCTTAATGCTACCTTTCTACCTCGTATAATGAGAGTTAAAAACTGTCCGGAAAGAGTAAAACCTTCTGGGACTTCACCCGGGTCAACAAGGTCTGTGTCAGGTTTTGGGGAACCAGGGCAACCTGATGAGAAGTGGGCTACTGGAACAAGGATAAGACATTCATGGACAAGAACTGAGAACAGGGAACTATTGAACTACTACACAAGCAGGGCTACATGAAGAGGATGTGGGAACTATGGATACTTTGAAACCCATCATCAAGGCTAAATCGTAAACAACTAGTAGCACAGTGCTCAACTATAGATTGATGAGGTACAACACAAATCCTACGGCAAGGGGGAGCCAGGACAGGTCAGACAGGGAGATATTACAATCATCCTCCGCACAATCAGAGATTGCGTTCCAAGCAATTAATGCAAGAGCAGCTGACCTAAGATTGAAGATTATAGCTAAGATGGACACCTGGAGCCCTCGAGGCTGGTTACTAAGAATAAGTGAAGTACCTTCTGAAAGTCTGCTAGAAGATGTGAATGCAGCACTACAGACAATACCAACTATGACCATCACTGAGACCAATCAGCTCATATACAGCACAGCAACTGTGATCCTTGAGGCATTTGGCTACAAGATCAATGCAAGCCATAAGGTGCAGTACCCTCCATGGAAACGGAGGTTGGAGGCTAAGATCAAGGCAACACGGAGAGAAGTTAGCCAACTATCAGAACTACAGAAAGGCATCATGAAGAAGACGTACATTAACATGACCATACCTGAGTCCTTCGAGACTGCCAAGCAAAGCAACAGCAACAGCAATGCCCAGTGGCTGGTGGACTTGAGAGCAGACCACAGCAACCTTACTGAACAAGATCTAGTAACTATCACAATGGCAGACATCCAAAAGAGGGTCTCGGGTATGAAGAACTGGACAGTACCAGGTCCTGACATGATCCATGCCTAATGGCTAAAGAGATGCTCTGCCCCCACTGCTATTCTGCATAGGCCTGAACCCCCTTAGCCAGATCATCACCAAGACTGGCTACAGATACCGACTACAAAATGCCACAACCATCAGCTACCTTGTCTACATGGATGACATGAAGCTGTATGCCAAGAGTGACATCGACGCGATATCACCAGGATATATATCAGCGACAAATTACTGTATTGCCCTAAAATTAGAGTCCTCTATGACTTCACAATGATATGTAATTCAGATGTAATAATTGTTTAATCAGCTTCCTCTTGTTTTCATTCTTTTTCATTCTCATAATACAACTTGTTTAAAATCCTGGGTTTGCCTGAGCCTGTGCATAAGAACCTTAATAATAATATTAATTAATTAATATAAATTAATAATAATTTTAAATAAACCATGAATTTATCCTTTAACCAACACTTTAACCCCAACCCCCTAAACCAAATGAAAAGGGTTTGATCAACTATACTAATTCTGGCCAAAATGTATTATTATCCTTATTATGAATATTATTAATTTTGGATTATCAAGGTTCATGTGACTGGCTTTCTCCAACTAGCTGTGTCATGGCTTCCTGGGGGCTAAAGGGAAAATACTTTTTTTTTTCAATTCAATTATATCTTTCTATCCAGTGTTTCGAATAGACAGTCTTTGGTCTAATAATTGAATTTAAATTCAACTGTATAGCCCTACCTCTTTATATATCTTCAACTGAAGTTTACTATGACTCCTGATGCCTATTTGAGTCCTCTCCAATGCCTACCTGGACTTCTCCTGCCACCTGTGCCTGTGCACCTGAACTGTAAAAACAGACATATATAAGACATTAGAAATACATATAACATTGATCTTAACCTTCACCTAACCCTAACTACACTGAAAAAAAAGTCATAAAAAAATTATGTGAAAAAATGTTGTACGACGTTTGCACATATTAAAGTTGTTTGCTTCAAATAAGATATATTTGATAAATGTACTGAGTATTTATTATTTAGCATTTATGATTTAGTATTACTTAGTATTTATTATTTATTAACTAAACATATAGCACATTATGTTAAAAAATGTTTTGTTAAACAAACATTACTTTTTCTTGTTAATCTAGTACTTCATTATGGGTGGATGGTTATTCATCCATCTATCCATTATCAAACTGTTTATCCTGTTCAGGGATTCAGTGGGCTGGACCCTATCCAATCTGTCATTATGTGTATTTTATTATCCTATATTGAAACAACAGTGGCTTGATATGAAAAAGTACATGCTGTGTTGTTCTGTTATACCTATCTAGCTCAATCAAGTCTCACACTATAAAGTTGAAATCAGCTCCATAAGATGACCCAACCAAAATGTGTAACTGCTATGAAAACAAACAAACAAAACATTTCTTGCAACAAAATTACTATATTTAGTCTGGACAACTTAAACATAGGACTACACCTTCTTTATTCATGCACAGAACAGGTGCTCATTAATCATTGCATCATATAACTGGATTACGTTCCTTGATGTTGATGACGTTCCTGCATAAAGAACCAGCAACAAAACAATAAAAAGGGTATTTCGTAGGCTTTTTGGCAGAGGAAATGCAATTTCAAAACATGAAGATCTCATAAGGTGATTGCAGTAAACATGTACATTTAGTACCTGAAAATCAAGGTTTAGGAAGCAAGAATTCTATGGACAAAAATATTTAGTGTTCTAAATCTATGTCAAATGACTCTCTCACCTTTCAATATCCTAGTATTTTAATTAAAAACTGCCCAAACAAAAAATAAAATAGAGTAATCCTAACACAGTAGTGTAAATATTGTGAAAACATTAAAATGCATAACTTTTAAATAAATATCACCATAAAAAAGAGGCAGTCTTTAAGCATAGTTTCCTCAACTCACATTTAAATTAAACGTAGCAGACAAGTTGCAGTGTGTTCAGTACTTGTCCAAAGGTGTACATCCAGCCACACAGGAAAATATTGTACATTCTGTCCAACATGACCAGAACATAATAAACTTGTCCAAAGTCTTTTGAATCCACAATCAGTGCATTGAAAGTGCAACAACAGTCTATTTTCTTGACAGCTCACTGAAAGAGTCTGTTTTTGAGAGTTTGGGCTTTGTTGGAGAAGGTATTTCCCTCAAGCTCCATGACAACTTTCTGCAGAACTTCGAATAAATACTTCAGCTCAGAATGGTTGTTCAAGCTCAAAACATACATCAGGCTTTTCCCGAATAGCTGCAAAAGAATTCGATTGTAGAGCCATGGTGGTAATGCGCTTAAATTCAGCATTGACCTGAAACAACAATGACAGAAATAAAATTGCAATATCCTATTTAGGCAGTGAGGTAGTTTGAGTAGTCTCAATTCCACAATTGATCATTTCTTTACTATTTAATCACCCACTTTCTAGTAATCTTTAGTTATGATTGACTGTTTAATATTTAATCAGTAATTACTCAGTAGAGGAACAGAGACGTTTACACCAAGACCAAGATGACCTAGAACTAGAGGACTCTGAATCTGGTGTCAGTATCAACACCTCCACTAGATAGGGATGAGGATTTATCAAGAGGTTGATGGCACATAGCAGTAGATGATGTCATCTACTGTATCATCACACACAGGAGTTGAGGGTTCAGCAATGGGGATTAATCTGATTGTCCCTCTATCTTGTACTTCATCCTTTGAGGTGAGGTTCATAAATGCATTTTCAAATAATGCATCCATAAACTGAAAGTTAAAGTTGGACTTAAGGCTACACTGTCTTTGCACCTCATTAAAACATTTAATAATAATAATAATAATAGATCAAGGAAGTCCATTTTTAAAAGTCAACCTTTGGCTGCTGTTGTCACTCAGCAGTACCAGGAAATTCATCCTATTTCTCTGTAAAGAAGGAGATTTCTTTTTTAAATAGGCTGTTGCATAGGACTTAGTTAAGACATTGTTTTCTTATCTATACAAACACACACACACACACACACACACACACATTTAGAGATGTCAGATTGCACAATTACATAATTAGAAATCATAATTAGCATTATTATTATTATTATTGAATCATTCCACCAGAAATCCACCAGAACTTACAAATAAAACAATGGTACCTAAAAATAGGAAGTCTGGGTAGGATGTGCCTCAGAAGTACATATGACACATAGTTAGTAGGAAACTGTGTGTTTGGAAAAATATATATTTCAAAGTACATTAGGCAAAAGCTCCCACAAACAATATAATTTAACAAACATCTAGTATGTGGAGAAAATACACTACAATACTGAATCACCAGACAAAACATAAGTAAGTTGTTAATCTTCAGTCTCACAGTAACTAACCTTTTTTCAGGATATGCCTTTTTAAGGTCACCATGCGGTTCGCTCCAACCATATAATCAGTCACTGAGTTCAGTGACTGCCACAAGCTTTAATTCTCTTGATAGTGATGAGCTTAGTTCAAAAGCTCTGTAGTGTTCAGTGTACCACCAAAGACAGCACTTGCACAATGAGGAACAACTTCTCATTTATAACACACACCTGCTTGATTTCAGCAAATTCTGGTAGTCCACCCAATGATCCATAAGCAACTATCATACCTTTGCTGTAGGCTATGCCACTACTTGAGGTAGTCTTAGCCAAGTGCACTTCAGATGTGTTGGGGTATCTTTCAGAACATCAACTGGGACTGTGGAAACATTAGATACATCTAGGCTTGATTTACCATAAAATGATGAGTTTATTTGCAAAGCGATCATCAGCTGAAAAAAATTATACAGAAATAACAACATTCCCATTTGAGCAAGCTTTAGGCAACAGTGGAGAGGAAAACTCCCTTTAGAGGAAGAAACTTCCAGCAGAACCAGGCCTGCCTCGACTGGTTGGGGTGAGTGGAAAGAAAAGAGAGAAAAGAACAGCACGCAACAAAAACAAGAACAAGCAGCAAGAACATTGGGCAGGTCAGCTGGATTTTAGAATTGTACAGCTCCAGGCCGAGGATACATGCAGAGTACAAAGTACAGAGAAAGGGAGACAGAGAGGAGGAAACACAACTACAGGAGAGAGAAGACACAAAGTTAATGACATGCGATGGTGGCATTTGCATTGATATAGGAGAAAGGAGAGAGGAGAGGAGCTCAGTTTATCAATAGAGTTCCCCCAGCAGACTAACCTATAGCAGCATAACTAAGAGATGGTTCAGACGATCCATCTCTAACTATAAGCTTTATAAAAAAGGAAAGTTTTAAGTCTAGTCTTAAATGTGGAGAGGGTGTCTGCCTCCGAAACCTGAACTGGGAGCTGGTTCCACAGGAGAGGGGCTTGATAGCTAAAGGCTCTGCCTCCCATTCTACATTTGGAAACTCTAGGAACCACAAGTTCTTTTAAATCCATCAACACAAGCCATGCTGGCTCTTTCTCTGGCACAAAATGTCCAATCAAAAATGGAATAAACCTCAGCAAACTCCGATTTTCATGGGCATTGCCCCCAATAGTTTTTCGACCAAATAAACTCTGTGGCACAACGTGGTTTATTTGTTTTGTCTGACCATTTATAGGGGGAAGTTAATATAGCCTTGTTGAGATCCTCTAATGTAAATAACTTCTTTGATATTAGAGATCCCAAGCTGTACATAAGCTCATCTGGTACAATACCTTCAAATACATCGTGAGACCCTGGTGGCAAATTACCTAGTGTCCAATAAACACCACAAAGCTTATCTGTCTTCCGAGAAGTGCCTAGGGCATTGTCTTAAAATCATCAATGTACAGATGCAATGTTATTCTTAACTTTTTGCTATTTGAAAAGCTACTTTCTATGTAATAATGCAAACCATCTTCAGGTGCCCTCAATTCATACGATGAGTCAATTTCAGTATCCTCCTGTCCTCTGTAATTTTGAATACCTTTATCAACAAATGTTTTGTTATTTATAATTTGCTGCAGGGATTTTAAGTGTGGGACATACTGAAAGGTGTGTTTGTTTTTATGTTTAAGTATCTATGTACAACACAGAATTGCTCCTTGTTACATTGATATAAGCTGCTAAGAGGACCACCGTTGGCAATTGCCTTCAAATCAGGTAAGATGAGCAAACTGCTGTAGTGATTTCTGTAACTAGAGATTCATCAACTTAGACACTGTGACACTGAAGAATATCACTAATAATAGCTTTAGATAATGTGATTGATAAAGAGCTTATTAAGTAAGTAAGTTCTTGCAAAAACTCATCAATAGCTGTACCTGGCACATGGATTAAATATTCCAACTTCATTAAGGCTACTGCAAGCTGCTTCTCAATTACATCTGGGGGTTCCTTGTGTTGACCTTTCCAATCTAGGGATGTACTGGAAGCTTCCTCTTCTACATACTCCTTGTCCTGGCACTCTGCAAATGAGTCATCTAATGGTGGTGATGCTACTGTAGTTGTTCTCACAATACCTCAGTTATTAATCAGTTAGTTACTGTGATGTACTAGCAAAGCATTCCATGTCTTAAATGTGCACGGCCATTTAGAATATACACATGGCTGGTGTGGCCAAAATGTTGATGTTTGCATTTGTAATAGTTAAGTACTTCAGACCTACATGTAACTACAGTTGAGCACCCCTTACACTTCCACGTCCACTAGGGAAAAAGAGACAAACACACAATAGTGCTGGATTAGTCAATTTAACAAACATCCTCAAAGTAAACAAATATTCCTTATTCTCTATTCTCACTTGCATATCACTTGAATGCCGTCATTTACAAGTTTATTATGTAGAGCAGAGGTAACTGACAAGGCAGACCGTGGTTATTGATCAAGGCCGAACCTATGATTTATCAAGCTGGTTTAGCCACATGCTGGAGCTTTCTGAGAACCTCAGAAAGTCTGCAAAAACTGGTTCAATTCCAACCACTTACCGATGGTTGCTGGGAGACCAATTTGAAAACTAAAACTTTTCTCTATTGTATGATTGTTTAAGGTGTGTTTTATTACTTTTGCTATGATTACTCGTTAACGCTTTACTGCAGGGGTATTCAACAAAAATTTAAAGAGGTCCACTTACACAATATTTTTGGAAGCAAAGGTCCAGAAGATTATAATGTCTTTTACCGCGATATATTATCAAGTAGCCTGCATGTAATCAGTACTTGACTGTCAAATCCAATTATTTCAGTACAATTCAAAAACCTTTTGACAAATTTATTGTTATGTAACATCAAACTGAGCATGTGGCTCAAGATCCTGGTGGACTGGTCTTATTGGGCTCTGACACTAGCAACTTTCTGTGATTGCACTTCAGATTTGAGTGGGTATGTGTTCAAAACCTTTGTGTTTTGTCTCATAATGGCGTTTGACATTGGCTCTTTTAATAAGAGCCACAGTTTCTGAACATATCAGACACACTGGTTTAGTGCTCCCAGTGGGTAATATGAACGGAAAGGAGTCTGTTCATTCTGGATTAAAAACTCTATTTTCACTGTCCACTTTTCTCTTTTTGGACATTTTTATATTTATGTCTTCCTTTTTCAGTCTTACCGTCCCTTTCTCAACTTTCTCCTCTGTCGCCTGTATCTCTCTCCTCTGTCGTCTGTATCTCTCCTCTCTGTCGTCTGTATCTCTTTCCTCTCTGTCATCTGTCTTTCTCCTCTCTGTCGTCTGTCTTTCTCCTCTCTGTCGTCTGTATCTCTCCTCTCTGTCATCTGTATCTCTCCTCTCTGTCGTCTGTCTCTCTCCCTCTCACCTCTCTGACATCTGTATCTCTCCCTCTCTCCTCTCTGACATCTGTATCTCTCCTCTTTGTCGTCTGTATCTCTCCCTCTCTCTTCTCTGTCGTCTGTATCTCTCCTCTCTGTCGTCCGTATCTCTCCCTCTCTCTTTTCGGTCTTCTGTATCTCTCCCTTTTCTGTCTCTATCCCTCTCTCCTCTGTCTCTCTGTTATCATTGTCTTTCTTTATTAATTCCTTTTCAACCTCGAACTTTCTCTCATCTACTGTTGAGTCACTAATTTTACCGCCTGTGATCCACAGAATCGATTGGCTAAGTGAAGTCACGCGGGATTGCTTAATTCGCATTCAATTGGCCAATGGATTCTCGCGGCCACTATATAACTACCGTAAAGATTGCAATAGCTGGGCCATTTAAAATTAAGGTGTCCCGCTAGATTTGCAATCAAAACGTTCGGTTTGGTCTGTAGTTCCGGGTCCGTATGGGACAGCTTCTGGGTCCGGATTCGGACCGCGGTCCGCCTTGTTAGTGACCCCTGTTTTACTGCATATAACACCTTACCCAGCACAATTGTTTATGACGATTGTCACCTTATGTATGTTCTCTCTTTCTCTATGCTGTCAGCTGTGTGTGCTCCACTCTCAGGCACACTCCACTGAGCAGAGTTAAGGCGGACAGACAAGACAGTACCATAAACATTATTAACAGCTGTTCTGAAGGTTCTGAAGGTGAAACTATTTAACATTATGACACCGCATCAAGTTTTCAAACTGTGCTAAACATGTTTGCTGACATGTTTGTGCTCATTCCACGCGTTACTTCTTCAAACCTTCGAAAAAACAAGATACACAAACATTCAGAGAAATAGTATCCCATAAAATTATACTGTGATTAGTTAAAGTGTATGTTAGTTAAGCTAACATTAGCATTAACATTGACTACTTTATAGCGTTCAAATTCGTTCATTTCCAGTGATGACCCCCAGCTTATTTGGCGACCCCTGATGGGAAAAGTCGAAAAAGAAAAGGAAGTGTATGACTACCTCTCAGTCTGAAAGACTTTTTATTTATATGTTTTACTTACCTTCACCTCACAGAGAACGCTTGAGAGCTTCAGTAAACGTCCCAGTACTAGTGAAAAGATGGCGGACTGCCGCAGTCCACGGCTGTAACTTTGCCTCCAGTTTTCAGACCACAGGTCAGAGCATCCAGACTAAATGCAACTCTTTTCTGTGTCTTTAACATGACTGACTCTTGTTGGTTTCACATCTGCGCACATTTAAGACTTTTTAAAAGACTCATACATGTTTAGAAGGAGAACATAAATCAATTATGCAGAATATATAAGCTGCACATTTGTAAAGTATGCAACCCTCCTTATCCCTTTTTTCAGTGTATGTAACACGTGTATGGTTACCAGGAGGTTTCTGGGACTAGAATGATGTCTAAGGAAATCCGTAGTTTTCTCTGGACCTTCCCAATCTAACCAGTAACAACATGTTAACCGCATGTCGTCATTTAACCACTGGCTGTCTAAGTGGTGTCCCGCTAACAACATGGGCTACATAGACAATTGGAGAACTTTTTGGAGAAAACCTGGGCTGATTAGAAGAGATGGCATCCATCCCCACTAAGTGGTGTCCCCCAAATAATGTGGGCTACATAGGCAATTGGATGGTGTGACTATACTATCAAGAAATATGGCTTATTAAGTTTATTAGACGACCTAAACCCTGACATCTTAGAGTGGAGCCCAGGATGCAGGGATGCAGTCTTACACACCCCTCTGCAGTTTCCTTACACCAACCCAAGAGGAGTGATTCATAAGAACCTAATAAAAATTAAGACGACTCCTCTCACAGAACAAAATAAAAAGAAAACAATCAAATGTGGAATGTTAAATATTAGATCTCTCTCGTCTAAATCACTGTTAGTGAATGATTTGACTATCAAATAGACTTATTTTGTCTTACTGAAACCTGGCTGCAGCAGGATGAATATGTCCCTCTGAATGAGTCAACCCACCCAAGTCATGTTAATTATCATGTTTGTAGAAGCACAGGTGGGGGTGGAGGAGTACCAGCAATCTTCCATTCAAGTTTATTAACCAACCCCAGACCTAAACATAGATTTAATTCATTTGAGGGCCTTACTCTCTCTGATCCAAATTGGCAAAGTCAAAAACCAGTCCTGTTTGTTATTGTGTACCATTCTCTTGTGCCTTAGTTTTTAACTGAATTCTCAGACTTTATATCTGGTTTAGTTCTTTGTTCAGATAAAGTCATTATAGTGAGTGACTTTGATATCCATGTAGATGTTGTTGATAACTGCCTCAACACTGAATTTAATTCTCTTTTAGACTCCATTGGTTTTACCCAAAATGTAAATAAACCCACTCATTGTTTTAATCACATCCTTGACCTTGTTTTGACATACAGTGTTGGAATTGATCATTTAATAGTTTTCCCCAAAACCCTCTTTTTTCTGACCATTTCTTAATAAAATTTGAATTTACAGTACCAAACTTTACTTTACCTAAGAATAAGTTTCTCTACAGTAGATGTTTATCTGATAATGCTGTTGACATACAGTTATGTTCAAAATAATAGCAGTACAATGTGACTACCCAGAATAATCCAGGTTTTTAGTATATTTTTTATTGTTACATGGCAAACAAGTTACCAGTAGTTGCAGTAGATTCTTAGAAAATAAACAAGACCCAGCATTCATAATATGCAAATGTGCAATTGGGCAGTCAGTTGAAAGGGGCGTGTTCAAAAAAATAGTAGTGTTTGCCGTTGACTGTACAAACTCAAAACTATTTTGTACAAACTAGTTGTACTTGTTACTAGGATTTAGCAATCCTGTTTATCACTAACCTAATATTTAGTTGTATGACCACAGTTTTTTATAACTGCTTCACATCTTGTGTGGCATGGATTCAACCAACTTGTGGCACCTTTAAGCTGTTATTCCACTCCATGATTCTTTAACAACATTCCACAATTCATTTAAATTTCTTGGTTTTGCTTCAGAAACAGCCTTTTCAGTATCACCCACAGGTTCCCGAATGGATTAAGGCCCAGGGAATGGGCTGGCCACTCTATAACATAACATTAATTTTGTTGGTTGGGAACCAACACTTCACTCGTTTACTAGTGTGTTTGCGGTCATTGTCTTGTTGAAACAACCATTTCAATGGCATGTCCTCTTCAGCATAAGGCCACATGACCTCTTCAAGTATTTTACATATGCAAACTGATGATAAACATGAAGATGATCCCTGGTATGCGATAAACATGCCCATATCATGATGCTTGCACCACCATGCTTCATTGTCTTCACTGTGTACTGTGTCTCACAAACTGCATGTGGCCCTTGGACCCAAAAAGAACAATTTTACTCTCATCAGTCCACAAAATGTTCCTCCCTTTCTCTTTAGGCCAGTTGATGTGTCCTTTGGAAAATTGTAACCTCTTCTGCACATGCCTTGTTTTTAACAAGGGGACTTTGCGGGTGAGTCTTGAAAATAGATTAGCTTCACACAGACGTCTTCTGTCACAGTACTTAAAGGTAACTCGAGACTGTCTTTGATCATCCTGGAGCTGATCATTGGCTTAGTCTTTGCCATTCTGGTTATTCTTCGATCCATTTTGATAGTTGTCTTCCGTTTTCTTCCACGTCTCTCTGGTTTTGCTCTCCATTTTAAGGTATTAGAGATCATTTTATCTAAACAGCCTATAATTTTTTGAACCTCTTTATAGGTTTTCCCCTCTCCAATCAACTTTTTAATCAAAGTACGCTGTTCTTCTGAACAATGTCTTGACCAACCCATTTTCCAGGCTTTTAAATGCATGTTCAACAAGTGCTGGCTTCATCCTTAAATAGGGGCCACCTGATTTACACCTGTTTTTTCACAAAATTGATGACGTCACTCATTGAATGCAACACTTTTTTGCAACTATTTTTTTTAACACACCCCTTTCAACTAATTGCCCAATTTCATAGCCTTAGCGTGCTTATCATGAATGCTGGGTCTTGTTTTCTGAGAATCTACTGCACCTACTGGTAACTTGTTTGCCATGCTGCAATAACAAATATACTAAAACCTGGATTATTCTGGATAGTCACATTGTACTGCTATTATTCTGAACATAACTGTATTTAAGGAACTGATTCCATCTTTTATTTCAGAGTTATGGACTGTCTTGTTGATAATACTGCAGCCTCACTTGGAACAATACTCGATACTATTGCTCCTCTAAAAAAGAAAACTAGCTTCATGGTACAATTCACAAATCCGCAGCCTAAAGCAGACATCACGTAAGAAGGTGATGCTCCACTAATTTAAATAAATTTTGCCTAGCCTGGAAAGATAGCCTTCGTAAAGCTAGAACCACATATATTAATAGAGGCAAATAAGACAAACCCACGGTTTCTTTTCAGCATTGTAGCCAGGCTGACAAAAAGTCATAGCTTTGTTGAGCCTAGTATCCCCTTAACTCTTAGCAGCAATGTTTTCATGAATTTCTTTACAAATAAAATCTTAACTATTAGAGAAAAAATTTATCACATCCTCCCTGCATTCGACATGGATGGTCTGGTATGTACAGTAGCTATAGATTCATTTGTAAGACTACATTCGTACTTAGACTGCTTCCTCCCCGTAGACGATTCTAAATTAATTTCAGTAATTAATTCATCTAAACCATCAACATGTCTCTTAGACCCCATCCCGACTAGACTGCTCAAATATGTCTTACCTTTAATCAGCAGGTCCATATTAGATCAGATGAATCTATCTTTACAAACAGGCTACGTAGCCCAGGCTTTTAAGGTTGCTTTTAAGGTAGTCAAACCCCTACTCAAAAAGCCTACTCTGGACGTAGGGGTTTTAGTAAAGTATAGACCAATATCGAATCTGTCCTTTATCTCTAAAATTCTTGAAAAGGTAGTTTTGAAGCAATTATGTAACCATATGCACAGGAATAACTTGTATGAGTTTTCAGTCAGGATTTAAAGTACATCATAGTACAGAAACAGCACTGGTAAATATCGAGAACTTCTATTAGCATCAGACAATGGACTACTCTCTATACTCATCTTGTTAGATCTTAGTGCTGCATTCAACACTATAGATCACAACATTTTATTACACAGAGTGGAACATGTCATTGGGATTAAAGGATCAGCACTAGGGTGGTTTGAATCATATCTGTCAGATAGAGTACTTTGTATACTATTGTTTGTATGCTTCATTTTTATGTCTGCGAACATAGAGCTGATGTGACTTGCCAAAAAGTTCCAGTTTAGTTTCATCTGTTTAAAGGACATTGTCCCAGACGATTTGCTTTCATCAGTGGAGTCCTACTCCATCGTCTTTGGTCCACTTTGGCTTAAACAGTGACTTATGGTGTGATCTGACTCTGATGTACCTTGACCTTAGATTTCACCTCTAATCTCTATGGAAGTTATTCTGGGTTCTTTAGTTACCATTTGTATTTTCTGTCTCTTCAATTTGTCATCAATTTTCCTCTTCTGGCCACATCATAGGAGTTTGGCTACAGTCCCTTAGACCTTAAACTTCTTAGTAATATGTGCAACTGTAGTCACAGGAACATCAAGCTATTTACAGATGGTTTACAGCTTTTGCCTTTAACATGTTTGTTTATTTTGTTTTTCTAATCTCCTGCTACAAATCTCTCTTTAGTTTTCTTTGGTCCATGTTTAGTGTGGTAAACACCCTGATACAAAACAGCACAGTGACCACTTTTCACACTCTGAATAAGCAGACTGACTGATTACAAGTTTGACATCTATGGGTACAGGACCACATTTGTTTAACATTTCCCTGTGGTCAAATTAGTTAACATCCTTTCTAGGGGTACCATCATCTTTGTCCAGGTCAGTTTCATTAGTTTGTTTTTAATAAAAAAAAAAAACTTCTGTTGAACCACAACTCAAAAGCTATGTCTGATTTTCATGAGTACATTTTTACTTATTAATTATATTTGTCAATTTCAAGTTATTTCGGTGACCGTTGCATTTTATTTTTCTTTCTTTAACGGAGGGGTACCAACAATTATGTCCACGTGTGTACAAAGAGGAATTTGGAGCAGAGAGAGATCTGATATTCAACAGTTTACATTTAATTGTTTTCTTTTTCTTTTGTTCTGTAAGAGGATTTGTCTTAATTTTTTCTAGTTCTAATAATTTAAGTCTCTGGGTCCTGGAGTTCGACAGTTTCACCTTGATCTGCTTTTTTGCTTGCTCTGGAACTACATACTCTTCATCAGCACATTAAGTTTTTTTTTTTATTACCACAGCTGCTGTTTCTGTTGTGCTGTGTAGAAAGATGAGTGGTGTTATAGAGACCTGGACTAACAGAGAGTCAAAGGACATCACAACTCTACAACCTGTGACAGTGAGGAACTTGAAGTAGACAACATGAGTGAGGACGACGAGGGCTTTTAATTAACGCGTGACCCCCTTTTAGAAATTGTTAATTGGGTTACAGTAAAACATCCCACATAGGAATTTACTTTAATAATTTAGATCTGTGTCTGAATGGATAAATCACAAAAATACAGTATTACTAGCTGTACTTTTTTGAACATGTAATAATACATATATGAGAAAATCATAGATCAGCTCAATTAATTTCTGTATGTTTTGAAATGTTCAGTCCTCGGTGACAGACTTCTTCCTCTGTGACAGCACTAGCCCCTTCACACGAGGTGCCAGGGCCATGAGCTGGGTGCGGATGCTCCTGACCTCCTCATCCAGCTCCTCTGCCTCATTGGCCTTACCCCCGGCCTCCTCCTCCTCCTCCTGTTGCTTGCTGGCCTGGCTCTGGCTCACCAGCTGCTTCACAACCAGGCTTTGGTAGGCAGACAGCAGCTGCTGCTGTTCCTGCGGCAACATGTGGACACAAACATTTCAGTGGTTTAAATTCACCAAAACAATTCAGTTTCAGTTTATTCAGTTTTATTTGTATAGCACCAATTCACAACAGAAGTTATCTCAAGGAACTTTAAAGTGTAAGTGTAAGGTAAGACCTCACAAAAAATATTTATACAAAAAAATTATAGAGAAAACCCAACAATCCCATTTGAGCAAGCTTTAGGCAACAGTGGAGAGGAAAAACTCCCTTTAGAGGAAGAAACCTCCAGCAGAACCAGGCTCATAGTGGGCGGCCATCTGCCTTGACCGGTTGGGGTGAATGGAAAGAGAACAGAGAAAAGAACAAAGCGCTCTGTTAGTCTAACACCACAGATGGAGATTACAGACAGCCACTGCGTCTTTAAACTGGATGTAAACAACTGGAAGATGAAAGAATGTGGTTGCTGAAGCTTTCAGACAACACTGAAGAAGCGATACGTCTATATGACTGGGATAAAGACACACTTTTTTAGGCTTTATGGAAAACTCTAGATAAAACAGCTCTTGTTCGGCATTCCAGAGTTAAGCTGATGCTGACAGGAAGAATCAGCACTCTGTTACAGATCAATTTTAAAACAAAATTCTCTTTCTGTTTCCACAGTAGCCACGCTGCGGTACACATACTGATAATACATCTCATATGTCGAAACAAAACTTTCTGAATTCTACAACATCTGTACATCTGTTTGTATTGTGAATTCTAATGTTAATTGAATGTAATCTATCTACCAGTGTTATTATTCAAATATACATTGTAGAGAGGGAGATACAGTGCATCCAGAAAGTATTGCCAAAACTTTACTGTTCAGCAGTGCACAAGAAGAAAAACAAGGATAGATGACGTTCTGTTGAAAATACGCTACAGAAAAGCACAATTATTAACTAAAATTTATGTTTCTTGACAAAATAGAATAAAACATTTAAATTAAATTTTTAACTGCAGACAGTGTCAGTGATTGAGGGACATACCACAGATATTCGGCCTGTGAGTGTGCTGATGATTTGAGGCACGCAGCGTCCTGGAGCATGCAGCATGCAGTGGAAAATGGCCTGAAACAGGAGCACGCTAGTCAGGTGGAGAATGAGAGCTGGATCCTCGGCCTCTTTTAGCTGCTCAGTGAAAGCCTGACGGTGGAGGAACAGAGCCTGCCTACAAACAAACACAAACACATCAGTATTTCAG
Organism: Anabas testudineus; assembly: GCF_900324465.2. Lineage (NCBI taxonomy): Eukaryota > Metazoa > Chordata > Actinopteri > Anabantiformes > Anabantidae > Anabas > Anabas testudineus. Next base: position 25,825 of record NC_046632.1, read on the forward strand.
AGCTAAAAGTCAAAAACCACAACGAGAAATCTACATTTCTGGTACCTCTCCTTTTTCTTGTCTCCTTTCTTGAGCATGAATCCACACACTTCAGCACAGGTCTCTAGGTTGGTCAGGAAGTCTTCGATGGTCTGAAACAATACAAAGCAAATGCTGCGTTTACATTTTACACTTTGTACCAAAGCCACCAGCTCATGACATAACTGACAGGAAACATACTTTGCCATTCAGGCAGTTGTGCAGCTTCATGAAGGGCCCTTTGGTCTCCTCTGGCAGTTTGCCCACAATCTTCAGTCTGACCTGACACAACATATGAAAGACATTCAGTTAACACAGAGAGAACACACAGAGTGTATAAGACAAAAGAAACATCAAAGACATCATTTATTAAGATCCCAAACACCAAGTACTAAATTGTGTGCGCAGAAAATTGTGTGTTTTTTTTCTGAGGGTTGTGAGGGTGATGTAATGAAAAACATTGCATGGTTGACAACATGTGCAAACATGAAAGAAGTGGATGTATTTTGTACGTTTCACTGGTGTCTGTCATGGAGAGTTTAGTAAGTAACCAGTCTAAATGCAATTTCTAAAAGAAATTCTATCACAAGGAATTACATGTGTTAGTGGGAGAGGCCAATAGTCACTTAAATGAAAAGAAGAAACACTTTATTAACATTGGAAAACCAGCAACTACATTAAAGTCATATATTCAGTGTGTCTTGAATGTGCAGAAAGCAGAGTCTGCAGATCATACAGACCATAGCCATACATTACATTACATTTAGTCATTTAGCAGATGCTTTTATCCAAAGCAACTTACAAGTCATTACAAAGAACAAGGGTAGGCAGGGCAGCGTAAGGAGGTCTTTCCTAAGGACCCCTACTGGAGGTAGGCCACAGCTGAACCCTAATCTCCCATATGGGAGGCGGTGATGTTACCACTACACTAACCAGCCGCCATAATGCACACATACACATATGTACATATCTTCTCTTACATTAAGTTAATTAAATATACGACTTATTTTCCTAAGAATTACAAGTGAAACCTCTGTCATCTCAATTATGTGTTGGTTTTGGGTTAAGTCTGTTTCAACAACTAGCTGAACCATGTAGCACTTTGTTAATTTAGGGGGTTTGGTCTGCATCATGCCATAGCCAGTAGCTCAGTCAACTACCACAAAGCTGAATTATTATACAAGCAATGTGTTTTTATTTTCTTTCTTAATCATTCCATATATTTTAAAACGAGTGGAAAATACATGTTTTGGACAAATTTATTAATTTCTCCTTTGCACTTTGCATACTAACAGCAGCCTTACCTGCACAAGCCAATTGCACCTTTCCTTAAAAGGTGTTAAATTCAGACGTAATTCCAGCCACCACAAATCACACCAAGTGTGTACATTTTCTCTTTCCCGTATTTTGAGCAAGTGAGCAAAAATGCCCCACTTTGTATGATTATTAAGACAAAGGTGCAAAATCCACAGTGTGCATATTTTGCTCATTTCAAGGACGCAGTCCTCATTGTGCACCCTTACTAGCTCATCTCATGGCGTTTTTTGCAGGTGTTATGAAGTTTGCCTGTGATTTAGCAGAACTTTAGTAAATCCAGGCCCCAAGAGTGTTTTCTGACCTCGTTGGTGATGGAGCTGGGATTCTCCACAGACATCATCAGGTCAGCAGCCAGGAAGTTAACCAGGATGTTGGTGATATCTGTGCACACTGTCTTTAGGATATGCTTGGAGATGTGGACCTGGGTTTCATCTGCATAAGGACAGTATGTCTGTTAAGTTAATCCATTCAAACCCCTGGTTGTTTCTACTAGGTACACCACCATATGTGTAAAATCAGAATAGAATAACTACATTGCTATTGTGTTGTTATGGGTTTAAACAACACGAGTCTTTGAATGCATACAATTATATACAAATTAATACAGACGGAGTACTGTATCAAATAACATAAAGTCACCACATTCAAGTGTCTAGAATTTTTTTTAAATCTATGCAAAAAATCATGTAAATAGCACAGAGAGGAGTGTACTCCCAGATGCTTCAGGAGGCCTTTGCCTGCAGCACATAATATGACAAAGAATCAAGAAGGTGAAAAGAGGTTACAAGTTAAATAATGGAGGAACAGGTCATGTCAGGTCTTTCCTTTTTTTCCATCTTCTAGATGAACAGCACATTTTTGAATACAGTATTATTACTATTCCTTTCACAGACACATCCAAATATCAGGTTTATGAGATGACATTGAAATCTGTGCGGGTCACAGATTTCTATATTATTAAACAGAAAGACAACAAAGATAACGACAGGAAGAGTAAGCCTCAATGATCGTTTTTTAATTAATTGTATCATTACATGTATGATGTGTATGATCTGCTTTGAATAAATAATGACTGGGTCTTATTGATGTGCATGTTTGTGTACATGAAGTTTGCCTTGTAAAGTCCCTAGGACTAAGACATTGTTACCAGTACAGGTAGAAAACAGTGTGCTGGGATCTTTGTTGTCATTTGTTTTTGACATTTTGGAAAAGGATTTACCAAAGAAGAACTTGGAGCCCTTTTCGAAAAGCCGGATGTTGTTGTACAGGTTGGTGACCTCCTCCTGGAGATCCTTCATACTCTTCTTCTTGTTGGCCCCTGATGGAGAGCTGGTGGAGGACATGAACACTGTCCGCAGCACCTCCTGATAGGCTTTAGTCAGAGGCCTGCACAGACATGACATTTAGAGAATAAACTTCTTGTTCTTAGTCTGTAGGGAAGCTTCACTCAAGATCCTGTGTGTTACCTGACTAAATGCTCTGCCAGGTCAGAGAGGATTTCTTCAGGGCAATCACTCACTCTCTCCTCTAAAACTGCTACAATCTCCTCCTGGGTCATAAAGGGTGCTTCAGTCTGTTTGCTGCGATCTTGGCAAAAGTAAAAGTTAATTAATCTCACAGGGAAACTACAGATACCTTTGTCTTCCATTATTAAAAAAAGCTTAAGAACCCAGAGGAGGGATTTAGCCCACCATCCATTCAGCTTTTGTTACAGTGAAACGCCTAATTGAATAGGCTTAATGTGCATAGAGACACATTATTTCCCTGTGAAGAAACAATTGCTTTGTTGCCCTCAGTGTACTTTGCTGTGAAGGTCCGGTTTCCTCATCGCTGTCCTCATCCTTCCTTCCTTTCTTCTTGGTTTTACGAATCCGGATCTCTCTGGCGTTGCCTCCTCCGCCTGTTTTCACACTGCCACTGCCCTCTGAGAGACAGATGGTTAACAGATGATACACAGTCCAAGAGAAATAACATGCACATTCAGTGTGATGGGAGGGGGGGGGGGGATAACCTGTAGCTTTTTTCCTGCGTTCAGCTTCTCTCTTTTCCTTTTTAGAAAGTGAGTTCTCTGTCAGCATGGATGCTTGCCTGAGATCATCTTCAGTTATTAGAAACACTGGATTGTTTTTGACTTCCTAGAAAGTACATAGCAGAGAACGTGTAAAAAAGGGTTTTTAACTGCACTGCTGATTCACTGAGATTTGTGACAAAATAAGACCTTCTGAGCTTTCTGCTGCATGGCCTCGTCAAACAGAGAGATGCAGTTGCTGATGAATTTCTCACTGACGACAACTGTGCCTCCCAGCACTCTGGCAGAGGACTGGATGTTAGTGTTCCTCATTGCCTGGCTGATAAACATCCCAACATCCTCCACTGACAGGCAGCTGGGCAGGATTGGCTAAAGCAGCCAGGGTCGGAATAGCAGCAAGAAACTTAAATTAATACATTCAAACAACCATTGCTAATATTTTTAATAACCGTTAACTCCAACCTGGATGTCGGTCCATGTGGCAGAGTTGACAGCTTCCTCCACAGAGGCCTCCACCTGGTCCACCAGTGCCTGACCCACACAGGCTGCTCTGAGAAACAGTAGCTTGTTGGCCCTAAAGCGTTTCTTAATGTAACTGGAGGGGTCAGGGATACCCAGTCTAACCAACGCGTCAAACTCTGCGTAAGTAAGACATCAGCAGTTACATTTACAATTCTGAACACAGAGCAATAAAAAAATGCAGGGCTGCTTATACAAGAAATGAATTTACAGAGCCGCTTATTAGATGCCTCTGCTGTGATTTAAGACTCTAAATCAGTATCATGTATCTGTGTATGTTAGTAGCTACTGCTCTGCATCAACATCACTTTGCCTATGTCGCTAAAAATAACATTCTGATGTTGAGGGTACTCCAAGAACATTTCTCTTCATTCAAACTCATGAACTCACTTCACAGATTCACATTACCTAAATATCCGTTCTGCTGAAGGAAGGAATCCACCCAAGTGTTCTGTGTTTTAGCGTAAATATCAGGGATGTACACAGCTTTGTCCTGTCGTCCTCCAACCACGCTTCCTTTCAGCCGCCCATTATTCACCAGCTCCTCCAAAACAGCTAGCAAACAACAAACCCATCTGAAACTAAAACCAGTACAGTAAATAATATAAATAAATAACAGAACACCAAGGCTGTCTCTGCTTACAATAGAGAAGATGTTCCTGGAATCCAAAGGTTCCAATCATGCTGCTGAGAGATGTTGGCCTACACAATAAAGAAAAACAGTACAACATTAAACATGAAATACATTAGTATACAATTAATATTCCTCTTAAACATACAGAGTGTTGGTGGAGAAACTAATAGCAGAACTAGACTTCTGATGTCACTAAACAGGTGTTAGCAAACCTGGAGTTCAATCAATGAAACAATAATAAGATATTACTTATAAAAACACCCAAACAGTGTCCATGTGCTATTCACAAGCCGCTGATGTGAGCCACGTCTTGCAACAAGAGATCTTCAATCAAGTGTTGATTTGCATGTAGCTGATAAGAATTACAGAGTTTAGACATTCATCAGTCCACATTTCGACAAAAGGTGCAAGAAAAAAAAAGCTATTTTCAATTTTCTAGTTTTTTTTTTTTTTGCACAATGCAATCTGATCTTAACTAAAGTCACAATATCAACAAACACAGTACTTCTTAGCTCATAAAACACAAACATTAATGATCTTTCATGTCTTTCTTCAACATTTAGAGTGAAGGTATGTAAATTAAGTTTATTAACTGGTTGAACAACCTTTAGCTGCAATTACCTTATCAACCTGTTCCTGTAGCCGTGGATTAGACCTGCACAACATCCCGGAGGAACATTAGCTCCGATATATTGTTAGGACGACTGGTGTGAAAGGTTCTCTTCTTGTCATCCCACAGCCACATATAGTGTTGTGTGTTTAGACAACTCTATCATGATTTTATCTGCCCACAAGACATTCCCAGTAGTATTGTGGAGTGACAAGAACGTCATGAAGGATTAAGACTGTTTGTATTTTATCCATTTAGGAATATTGTGTTTGTTGATATTTATGACTTTGGTAAAGATCAGATCACATATTCGCCATCACCAATTTGTGCACAAAAGTAGGAAACTGAAAAAAGCTCACTTACATTTTCTTAAACCAGAAACAGAGATGATTTTGTACAGTGACTACCCTCAAAAGAAGTGGGAGCCCAGAATGCAGAACAAAGAATGCTCAGTGAGGTGAAGAAGAAACAAAGATTTAACAGCTAAAGACTAAAAGGATTCACTGGAGCAGGTAACCTCTCTGCTCATTACTCTTACTTTTGTTTGCCATACAGTGACTATAAAAAGGATTGACCCCTTTGGATGTTTCTTCCTTTTATTGACGTTATAAATCAGTCAATTAAAGTAGGGAACTTTGACATAAAAAAAAGAAAATCAGAAAAATACCTCATTAATGTCAAAGTGAAAACAGGTTTCTACAAAGTAATGTCAAATTAAAAAATGTAAGGTGCAATCAGGCATTGTTTATGTGCAAGATTCCTTTACAAATTTGCCACTATTTTAATGTCTATACGAAGAAACATTTGCCACTGCAAAGCTTCAGTCCTGCTGTCAATTGTATACAAGTCAGAAAACAAAAACATAACTGTCAAATTGATCATATCAGGAGCATGACAAGTCCTCTGTCATTTTCTTGCTTTTCTGCATTGCTGAAATTTAATTAAAACTGCCTTTCAACATCTATTAACCAAACTCCAACGTGATCAACTCGGTTGCAGCCTCCATGTAGTAGATCAAATTAGCTCTATCTCAACACAGTGCCATACAAACACCATAGCCAACCAGCATTTTAATGACACAGACACACCAGCACAGAAGAATAAATGCTTGTAATAGCACAGCCCACTTGTGTAGCCTAAGGTATAGGTTCTGTGTCAATTAAATTCAAAGCATTAATCTAGCTTAAGGTTTATGATTCTAAAGTCAACATTACTAGGCGGAGAGCTTGTTCACTTTGTTTGTATATTGTAAATTTTGTAAATTCAAAGTATGAGAAAACTGGTAAATGTGACAAGTCTCAAATCACTCGTACAGGCCTCACAATTGAAAAACAAAAGTGTGTAGAGAAAAAACATAGGGATGGTTTTCTGTGGTAAGAGGCACAACATGTGAAATATCTTTATATTTACCTCGTGATGGCGCTGAAGAGCCCCCGTATCCTGGCTTTGTGTCGAGCAACAAAAGCCGGAGTAAATATGACCCCCCTGTTGTACTGGTCCATCTCTCCTTGGATCAGTTTCCTAAGACGCTTCGACAACTCCTGACATGTATTTAAACACAGACTTGTCATATTTTTCCCCCCAGTAGGAAAAAAACTTGTAAAAATATATTAAAGAAGATCAAGTCATCAAAGATTGCACAGAAGATTCAGGCATCTAGACAAATTCAAAGAAGACAGTGATACCCATGTGCAGGTACAGACTGAGTGCAATGTGACTCACCTCAGTTAAGAAATCTCCTGGCAGGTCGTAGCTTTTACACAATTCAACAATGCTGATCAGGCCAGCCTCCTGCAGTTTGTCATTCACCTCCTCAGCTAAACGGTCCAGGTAAGTGCTGCAGTTACATCAGACCATCAAAACTTACACTTTAGTAAGTTTTAAGGAAGAATTTACATTAAGCTTAGCAATTTTCCTTTGTAACACGCCTTGCATTCACTTTTTTATGTCAGAGCAAGTCTGTAGTACATTGTTGTGTATGTACTCGTGTGTGCTAGTCAACTCCTGGAGATAGTTCCAGTGTAGTATGCATGGTTATTAATGGTATCAATAACACCTGTAGCCAGTCTTCCACTGTGCTGTCTTGAAATAAGCTATGGTATGTTTTCTAATAATTTCCTTTAGGTTTAATACAAAAAGTAATTAATACTTTATTGATCCCATTGAGGAAATGGTGGTTGGACAGCTGCCAGACAATACATGTCAGCGCTACAATGGGGTTTTAGTGTCTTGTCTAAGCAAGTAGCCAGGGGGATCCGGAAATGGAACCACTAACACTGAGGTTTGTGGACAACTGCTCTATCCCATGAACTACTGCCACCCCAATTCCCTGTCCAAGAAATTTTATACTAGGACAACCTCATTCATTAGGGTCTTATGTGGCCAGACTCCAGCACTAGTGTTGACAAAATGCACAAAACAAAATTTAATACTTACTCATCAATAAGTTGTCCCAATACAAGCTGAACCCCTTTATCAGACTTTGCAATTTCACTTGCTCTGTTTTCAACATGGACCCAATCCACATTGATGATCTGTAATTAAGAAGATGGTGACAGCATTTGCAGGATGTTTTAATAACTGAGATGATAAAGATTAATTCTGGATTTCAGTTTGCTGTGGGCACAAATTTGCACGTTTCAGAAAAAGGTTGATTATTTTAAACATACCTGCTGGAGGTCCACAATGTTGATACGCCCTGTGAAATAAAATGTCACTGTTATTCTTAACGCAGTTAATCAAACTATATATGTTAGATTGTTAGGTTCAGCGTGCTCAATCGATCCCAATAACTGAAAAAAAGTAAACTGACCACCATGAACGTAGAGCTCATCGCGGATCTCCCTGCTGATCTGTGCTGGGGTGATGTACTCCTTTCCGTCAAGAGTGTGAACCACATCTAGCTTCTTATCCTGAACCAATTTAGCAATAATTTCAATGCAGTTCCTCTCCGAGAGCCTGTGGAAATGTTGGAAAAGATGCGTCATTTATTTATTTATATTAACAGATAGGAGACAATTACAAACTAACAGAGGCAACAGAGGTACTTTTAAGTTAAAGTTGAAACATTTAAGTGTAACGTTAATAATAACTTTAGCTTTGGTGCTAACAGCAGCTTGTAAAGTTAAGTGTCTTACCTTTGCACCGTGTCAGCAAACTGTGCTCTCTGGAAGTCAGCGGCAAGTCGACGAATTTCTTCCCAGTCAGCCGCCATTATTAAAAGTTTGTGCTTTTGCTAAATAACCGTCACTGTTAGGAAGTATAAACTAGCTAGCTAACAAAACAGCAGCCTGGCTGCCTATCCACACGTCAACATTAAGTGACGTAAAACAGAAAGCTGCGAGGACCAAACCTCCCTACCAACGTTTCGCGCGATGCCATAATCAGACGTTCGACGCCTTTGAGTTTAATGATCTCTTTAGTTTTCCAGGCCAGGTTTGCAATTTTGCAAGACTGTCATGTAATCTCTTAATAAATGATACACATCACCCAAGTATTATGTCACATCACTCGTGAATGCCCCGGTGGTGGGGGGCTCTTATGCTCTTGATATGAAGACATTTGTGTAAATACACGTACAAGCTAGAAGCTTAGAAACTAATACATTTTTCAGTACGTCACCGACTATTTGATTATTAGAATATTTGAATAAACTATTTGAATTATGCATTTTAACAATAACGTGATAATACTGATAACCATCATAATATTTGTCACTACGTATAATCGTGATTTTAAATCATATCTTTCGTTCTCCATATAGGCCTACACAAGCACAGTTGCACATTTACTACACTAATTAAATGTACTGTAGGTCTGTTTTACATTTTATTGATTTTGATGCTGTTGATGACATCAACATAAAATCTAGTCCAGCTTTATTAAACAAACTCTCCAAGGTGAAAATTATGACAAATACAATTTATAGAAATGTATTACAACTAAAGTCTAAATGTTATATATACATAATAATAGATCATTGTTCATTAGCTGATCATATTTAATCAAATTATCTTCATCTACAAGTATTTAAAGCCATACAATAAATTTGGTGCACGAAAGAAAAGTACCTCAAAATTTTGAAAACATTTGAAAAACCAAAATTGAACTGAAAATTAACATGGTCATAATACAAGCAAGTCTGTTAGAGGGTTTTGAATACCTGATAGAAGACTGCAACATATGGAGAATTTATTTATGCTAGAAAATGTACAAAAATATACAAATGTGTAAATGTTTTTAAAGTGAACTGACACTTTAAACCTACTAGGAAATAAACATTAAGTATGTGACATCTCTTAATGTTTACTGTGAGATCCAAAATAATAGAGCAAATACAAGTTGCAGTGCAAATCTTAAAACTCCAGGGAGCAGTAGAATACAAGCCATAAAATTTCATCCAGCTTAACAGATGGTGTTCTATTCTAAAAAAAAACCCATCATGCCAGCAAAGACCTGATAGGAGTAAAATACACTAATTATGTGTCATATGCATATTCAAAGCAGGCTTCTATGTAATTAATTGTGATTTAATTTTTTAAAAAGCACAATCTCAATGAGAAAACTCTCCAACTGTGTCTGGCAAAAGTGAGCTATGTCTCATAGCCATGTACAGTCTAATAGCTTGCTTTGATGAGCAACTTCTTCAAATAGCCCCCACAAGCAACTTCCATATCAATATATAGTACAGCTATAGCCTGCTCTGTCACTTCAATGAAACACACACTCACTGTAAGAGTAAAAAAGAAACTAATCAGTAGCACTTGAGCTTAGTTTTAGAACCAGGAGAACAGTTGTAAGTAGATTTGTTCAAACTTTAGGATACGTTAAATGATTCTACCTCCATATACTATCCACCTTCAAGCTCTCATTTAAATGACCAGTCAAGGTAAAGGAAAATTATGATTACACAGATTACACATTTATACTCTGCTGCAGGTGTCTGGAAAGTCTTTCTGAGAACTTTGCAGTAAATCTGTCTTGTACAGCAGTCTTGTAAAAAGGCAATTTACATTGATTTTATGTCATAACATGTTTTCCTTTTGTTACATGTAAAGACCCAAGTTTGGCATTGCAAACTAGCTTAAGCATTGTAGTGTTACATCATGCTCAGCACTTCTGTCTGTCTGTGGGACCTTAAATACACCTGCCTTTCTAGACTATGTCCAATCAATTCCGTCGACCAGATGAGGACTCCAATTGGGACGTATCTGAATAAAAATTGAAGCAAACAGGATGCACCTGATCACAATTTGGAGCCAAAAAAAATGTTTGTTAAGACGTTTAAGAATGAGACATCCCAGTTTTTATTTTTCAATACATTTGCAATCATTTAAGACATGTTTTTACTGTTTCATTATGGGTTACTGAATGTAGACTGATGGGCAAACATAGCATTTATTAGCATTTAAAATTAAATTGAAGTGAGAACAATTGACAATGTCACGCAATGTAGAAAAAAGTATATTTAAATATTAAAGTACATTACATAATTGATTAATAATATATCGTAACTAGTAATTACAGCTGCCAGTATAAATGTAGTAGAATGAAAATTACAGTGGCTACAATAAGAGTAAAATTATTAGCATAACATGGAAATTCTTAAGTACAGCTACCTCTAATTAGTATTGAAGCATTCCAGGTATATCTGCCGTGTAGCATTTCCAGTGAGGAATTGAATTGAATTGAAAGCAGAGTTCCCCCTTTAAGATTCAGATTGGATTCATGCAACCTGTTGCTGCCCCATCAACCAATGTGCTCTCTGTGACCCTATATTAAATCTCAGTCAAAAGCTGTTTTATGACAAGACTAAATATGTAACTACTTGAGTTTTCGCTAGCTTTCATATAAAAATATAATGAAAAAAATGTTTAATCAACAGTGTTTTTCTAAGAAGAGGAAGAATAAGAGTTCCCCAGTCTAATTTCAAACTTCAAAGAATAGTTTGCCTAATGAAATTTGGGTCATATTTCCACAGTCAATAAACATTCATAGTGAGTATACACATGAAAAGTAATAGAGGTACTTGTGTGAAAATAAATTAATAAAAAGAAAAGGCTCAAAAGCCTGCTTCATCTAGCTTTTCTCCTGTTTTGAGTTACAAATTTTAATAAGAGTTTTTTATTTTTATTGTGAGAGGGTAATTAGGAGTTTAGTTGATTTAGTTTAGTTTTGTCATTTTCTGAGCCCACCCTGAAAGTTAAGAAACTTGTTGTCAGTAATAAACACAGCAAGAGTTGAAATTTCTTGTTGTTGGTGGTTCTTGGGGAACTGAGAAGAAGAGGCTCTCATTTTTCATGCTGTGCCACAGAAAATAAGAAAAATATCTGTCTCCTTTCCTGCTAAATGCTCCACACTCCAGCCATATATGTGCTGTAAGTGCCACTATACTGCTTTACAAACTTTCTGTGAACAAAGCAGCAGCTCCTCTTGTCTCTGAATGGATGTATAATCCTTCAGATATTATCCAATTGATTTCCATAATCGTCCACCTCACATAATCCTAACGCTGAAGACAGTAATTCAGAATAAGCCCCTGTACTTTACTATAAATGGCAGAGGCATTGGCAATCCCCTCATGTAACAGCTATGAAAAATAGATTCAGAGTGGATGACCAAAAATAATGGATTTAATGTGAATCAGGTGTAGTGGCAAGACATTCCATTTAGCTCAGCATTCTTTTTGGGTTCACTGACTTCCACAAGGGCTCCCACACAGGACGACCGAGAGTCTATTTACAGACCCTTGAACCACAGCTTTTCTCGCCATGCAAGAAAGATCTTAGCAAAAGGCCTGGTCATGCATAAATATGAAGCCTGAAACTATTGCCACATTGTTATGTATTGATACAACATTTGCAGAGAATCAAAGTGCTTCTGAGGGTTGACCCTTCCATTTCTGCTAGTTAGCCTGCAGCATCACATGGCAAAGATACTGTCAATTGGAGAGACGTTAATGTAAATGTGTAGTTTTCTCTAGACCTCGAGGGAGTAGGGTCTTCTAAGCCTAACCCAGTCATTTTGAACTTTGTGGCCTTATATTCACATTTACATAAGTGAGCACTTGTCACAACTTCACAGGAAAAATTATATAACAGCCTTTCCAAAATAATACTGAAATTAGGAATTTGACCCACATTTATTGGGGTTGCTGAAATGCTACATATTTCTGTCTGTATTTCTTTACCAATCCCACATGGTGAAAAATAAAAGTCCAAAAGGGCTCAGCCTTCCTGATCAGTTTGTTTAGTTTATTGTTGTCCCTGGATCTGATGCTGCTGCCCCAGCAGACAGAAGCAAAGACGTGTTTATACTTCTTCGTCACGTTCAGGGTCAGGTGATTTTTTTCCACACTACTTTTCAAAGCAGTCCACCAGGCCTCTGTACTCTGCTTCCTTGCCACCACTAACACACCCACAAAACCTGCTAATGCTAAAAAGTTATGCTAAAAAAACTAGTCCATACCCATTGCCCCAATAACTCCTTAAAAAGCCTCCAACTAATCCAAAATGGTGTAGTCAATGTTCTGACTCAAATTAGCAAGAGAGATTATATTACTCCCATGTTAGTTTCTCTCCATTGGCTCCCTGTAAAATCCAGAACTTATTGAAATTCTTTTCCTCACATATAAAGCACTTAATAATCAAGGTCCATTTAATCTTAGAGACCTCATAGTCCCATATTTTCCCAGCAGAACTCTCTGTTCTCAAAGTGCAGGTTTACTTGTGGTTCCAAGAGTTTCCAAATGTAGAATGGGAGGCAGAACATTTAGTTATCAAGTTCATCTCCTGTGGAACCAGCTCCCAGTTCAGGTTCAGGAAGCAGACACCCTCTCCACATTTAAGACCAGACTGAAATCTTACCTCTTAAAGTTTATAGTTAGAGATGGCTCACGTGACTCGGAACCATCTCTTAGTTATACTGCTATAGGTTAGTCTGCTGGGGGACCTGAACTCTTCTCCTCTCTCCCCTCTTCTATCAATTCAAATGCTACTATTGCATATCAGTAACTTTGTGTTCTCCTCTCTGTCTCTCTCTCTGTGCTTTTCTGCAGATGAGCTCGGCTTTGGTGTATCTCCAGAGTCCAGTTACTGGCCTTTTCCGACGTGCCCAATGTTTTTGCTGCTTGTTATTTTTCGTTGCCTGCTGTTCTCTTCTTCTCTCTCCTCTTTCCACTCACCTCAACCGATAGTTGGCCACCCAGTCTGAGCCTGGTTCTGCTAGAGGTTTCTTCCTCTAAAGGGAGTTTCTCCTCTCCACTGTTGCCTAAAGCTAGCTAACATGGGATTGTTGGGTTTTCTATATCATTTTTTATACAATTATACTGTAAAGTCACTTGAGATGGCTTCTGTTGTGATTTGGCTCTAGACAAATAAAGTTGAATTAAATTGTATTAATTTTAATTGTGAAATGGATACAACATTTTTTGAATTGCATAAAAATTAGCTTTTCTTTGGAAATGTATTTTATAAATTTGCAAGTGATCCCAAACTTTTGAGCAGTAGTGTAGTTGCAGAGCAACAAAGGAGTAGGTTAGGGTGGATAGATCCTTGATGGCTGAAAAAAAATCGGAAAAAACAAAACAAAACTTGACATAGTTTAAGCTAAGGCCATGCACTGCCACCTTAACAGGCAAAAAAGTCCAGGTATCTGTCAGGGAACTAATGTGGACAGTGTTGAGTCTTTGTAGCTGTCCACATGGTCAGTCAAGAGAATCCTTCAGCAGGTAGCTAAGAAATAGCAATGACATGATGCTGGGACAGAGGCAATAGTGCCGTCACTGGGGATGCCAGTGGAACATCTGAAAGGTATTGTTCTCAGTAAATTACCAGAAAAACTGGATTTCTGTAGCTGCGGGTCATGGTGCATGTCTATTCTGGCAGTGCAGTGAATGCAATGATAGTATAAACCCTGAGGCTCTAAAACCAAAAACAGGTGTATCTTGTAAGAAACTTACTCTGGTCATGATTAGGATGCAGTGATCATAGACTTGAATTTGATGATGCTTTCAAGACACCATGGAAAAAATAAAATCTATCTAATCTATAAAATCTGTGTCACAGTGGCTATAGTCAGCTATCAGACCAGCTGTCCTCTAGCGAGAATGTGAACGGTGAAACCCTAGAACATGTTTTCTCCTCTCCTGTCAGTCTATGATAGGATAACTAGCATCTCAGAGTTCCTCCTATGTGGGAAGGTTGTATACCTTAGTATTGACTTTAAGCACCAGTTTGCCAAAGCTGGAAAAACTGCACAATTTGGAGATGATGAACAAATTAATTAGACTTCTGATTGGGTGAAGAAATCATGCATTTCTAATGTAAGATTACACTTGACTTATTGACATAAAGACTTTATTTGCTCAGTTATAGTATAATTTACAGGTTTAGTGTCATGTTATTGTTTAAAATTCATTCATTCCTCTTAAGAACTTCTTAAACTGTAAAAAAAACAAAAACAACATTCTTTAACAAACTAAATGTTACCAATTTTTCAATTAATGTACCCCATGTCTGCCGTAATCCTACTATTACTGAACAGCAGCAGTGGTAGTTGAAACACACACACAATTTGCCACTGTGCTGTTCTCTTCCCAGATGGACCTGCCTATTCTGCCAAATGCCAATCAAGCATTGAAGATGACACTGGCCACCACAGACTCAGAAAACATCCTCAGCAGGGTGCTGCAGACGTTGAAGGACCCGAGTCTCCTCAGAAAGTACATCTGGCTCTGAGCCTTTTTGTACAGTGCTGTTAAGTTCTCAGTTGTCCAAGTACACTCCCAGGTATTTGTACTCGGATATGACCGCCACCTCCTCCACCTGTATAATAAGAGGGATGACGGGACTCCCAGATCTCCTAAAGTCCATCAACAGCTGCTCTGTTTTATTGATGTTCACTTAAAGATGGTTGAGTCCACACCAGTCCACAAACCTTTCCACCACTCCCTGGTTCTCTGTGACATCTCCACCCTGAATACACCCTACAACTGCAGAGTCATCAGAGAACTTCTGAAGATGGCAGGACTCTGACTTGTACCTGAAGTCTGAGGTGTAAATGGTATAGACAAATACAGACAAAACTGTCCCCGGTGGATCACCTGTGCTACAAACCACAGTGTCAGACACACAGTTCTGCAGACAGACATACTGTGAGCAGTTAGTGAGGTAGTCCATTTATGGGGTGGCTGTGGCTCAATAGGTAGAGCAGTTGTCTGCCAATCGTGGGATTGGTGGCTCTATGCCCGGCTGCCATGTCACATGCCCAAGTGTCCTTGGGCAAGATACTGGACCCCAAGTTGTCCCCTGTGAGTCAGATCAGTGTGCCATTGGTGTGTGTGTGCAAATGAGACGCAGTGTAAAGCGCTTTGAGTACCAGTTAGGTAGAAAAGTGCTATATAAGTGCAGACCATTTAGTCCATGATCCCCAAAATCAGAAGCGTGTCAACCTGCATGTTTTTTAATTTTACTCCCAGCAGTGCAGGCTGGATGGTGTTGAATGCATTTGAAAACTTAAAAAACATGATTCTCACTAAGCCCCCAGGCTCGTCCAGGTGTGGGTGTAGGTGCGATGGAGCAGATGTATGATGGCGCACCAACTGGTGGGGGTCAAGTTGGAGGTCGGGGGGAGTCCAGGATCACCACGGGTCTGTAGTCATTTGGGACTCTGGGACGTGGTGTCTTATTCACGGGAACTAGCATCGGTGTTAGTGGAATGCGAACAGTGATTAATATGGAGTGAGAAAACTCCCACAGCCAGCCAATGTCAGGGCTACAGTCCTGACTTCCCCAGTTACATGACCAGGATGTTGCAAACTGTTGTTAATGAGAATGACAACCCCCCCTCCTCTCCTCTTCAAACAGCCCCCCTCCTCTTCTCTTCAAACAGATCAAATAGTTGTTAGGATCTAACAACTGTTTGATCAGTCCACACAAGGTGTTGACTACTCAACACATATACATGTACTTCATTGGTCATAATAATATTGGTTTATTGGTCCATACGTCATTTGTGTCAACATATTAGTAAGAGTCTGAATCATAGCTAAATTAACTATCCTGTCTTTGTGGTAGTTTATTGCTGAAAACCTTTCCAGGAAGGTCTTGGATCTTGTGGGACTCCATATTAAACTTCTACAGTGAGCGATCATTTAGGGTGCTAAGATTAGTGGTTTGCTATGAATAGGTTATTTGTAAAACCAAACTTGGTTAACCAAGTTATAAGAGGGGTTGATCAGTTTTCTAAAATTAAGGCTTTATTGATCCTGGAGGAGAAAATAAATTCTTACAGCACCTCTGCTGCCTCCTTCTGAAAACTAATATATATGACTGAAAATATAGCCTTGTTAACCTACATAAATCATTCCATCACCCCCTATCTTTTGCAAAACTCAGAATTTCTATATGATAACAGCAATTCTTTTATAAGTCATAAATTAGGGCATAAATTTCAGCTTTGTGTAATTTCTTATATCCTTTTAGGCATGTAATGAGCTAAATTGTTGCTTCTTGTTATCATTTGGGTAAAAAACAGCCACTATGAAAATGGCTGTCATCAATGAGCCCTCAGGCCTCAGAGGAATATAATGAAAACAAAAATCAAACTGGTCCATCCCACTCTTTCCCACTGCTCTCCTCTCAGTTTTCACTTTCAGTTCAAAACAGTGTCCAGACATCAATGTTGATCAGAGGAAAGCATGATGGAGACAAAAGCAGAGGCAGAACAATCCATGATTAATAGAAGTGGAACAAGATGCATGACAACGCAGAGTTGTTGAAAAGTGAAAGATTGTTGGAATTCATTTCTCAAGCAAATGTTATGCCACATGTGCAGCAGAATGGCACATACCCATCATCCAAGGTCCCTTTACCGAAACAATGCCTTGACATCTGCTGATAGAATTTGTCTCGTGCTCAGTATGACAGATTCAAGCAATCTGGAGCCCAAGGACATGCAACATAGATCTTGCCAAACAAGCATGATAGACTCAGCCTTTCATGAACTTGGACTGAACCAGCAAATCACATAAACTACATACACTTTTCTTTCTTTTTCTTTCCTTTCTACCTCCTCAATATTTTCCATTACTGTTTATTTTCTTCCTTCTCTATTTCCTTTCCTTCATATTGTTCATATTTCCTTTTTCTTTCATTTTCTCTCATTTCCTATTTGCCTTCCCTTCTAATTCTTACTTTACTTTCCATGTTTTCTTTTCCTTTTTTTCCAATTATATGAAATGACCTTTCAAGAAGCACTTGTGTTTTGTGTTATAAGGTCCCAAAATAGAGGGAAGTGAAAATGAAATTATTGGAGCCTGTGTGTGAGCACATTTGTGGTCATTGTGCTGTACTCTAATTATACTTGGCGGCACTACACCCAACCTCCACAGCTAGCAGGAGTTGGACTGCCAATGAATTCTTCCTACTCCCCTATCTCAGATTTTCTGCCTCTCTCCCACTTGCTGCTTCTCTTGCCAGGTACCACCCCCACTCTCTCTGATTCGACACATACAGCTAAACACTGTTAAATTAACTAAATATACAGAAACATGTCTCCTTTCAGAAAACTCAGTTTGCATAAGCTGTGTCCTCAATGACCCTAACGCCTAAAAAAAAAACTGACCAAACAGTTGCTCTTAGCTATGGGTTAGCAAACATTTTACTCTGCTGTCTTTTGAAGTGGATTAGAAAGAGACTTAATTTAACTTGGATATGAGTTACTTGTAGAGGAAAACTTGAAATGTGTTTTCTCTTTGAATGCAGTTTGTGTTTTCTCTGCAACAGACTGACTGTTTGGCCTGCATAAATAAGTTCCACCTACATGTGGCCACCACCAGCAACTGCTATAATCACTGCCAGAGAGCTAACACCACCCACTTGCACCTTGGCGGTGTCAATGCCAGGCAGGGAAAGTCAGATGATCCACCTGGAGCAACCTGGTGTCAGTATCAGACCTCATGCTAGCTCTGCTTCATACCTGCTGCATTTTTAGCCTAACAAGATGGGGTGCAAGATTGAGTCAGATTTGGGTTGGCTGAACTTTAGGACCTTTAATAAACAACAACTCACAATCTGTCTGTTTACATGCTCTGAAAGGAAAACTACAGGTTAGTAAAACTTTAGTTCTATTGGTTCATCATTATAATCACTCACTTTTACTGCAGTCCTGCATCCTTTTAGTTTAAAAAACATTAACATACAATGATTCAATTGTGGCCTCAAAGATGCTCAAGGTGTTCAGAACATAATGACTCCACATGA
Source organism: Anabas testudineus (assembly GCF_900324465.2). Lineage (NCBI taxonomy): Eukaryota > Metazoa > Chordata > Actinopteri > Anabantiformes > Anabantidae > Anabas > Anabas testudineus. The sequence continues at coordinate 44,214 of NC_046632.1, forward strand.
TCAAGATTTCCTTTGGTTAACCATGTATGCAAAATGCTATAGGTCTTATAGGCAAGAAACATAACCCTAACCCAGGAAACACTTGAATAGGAACAGCCGCTGGAACAGCACTTCAGCAGGCTAAAAAGTACCTCCTCTTATTACACCTAATTGAATATAAACTTGGACTAATGTTGAAGTTGTGTACAGCTGTATGCTTCAAAGTAAATGCTAATGAGATCATCAAAAAGTGTCTGTGTCTTTCCTAGTTGAAATTTGTTTACATTTTGGAAAGGAAAGTCACTGGGTGGGGGTACAGAGGTGATAAAGGACATAAAAATGCCTATACCTAAGTCTATGTGCTTTACAATAACAGGTCAAGGATGTTCAAATATTCCTTTGATATATGAAACAAGCAGCTGGCACATGCACAGCTTATGCAGTGTGTAGCAGTGACACTGTGAGTCTTTTTATGTCTCTATTTATGTTGTGGATACTGTAGCAGATGCATCTTTTCACTTACTGCCAAACTTTGAAATTACCTGTATGGCTGATTCAGCTGCCTTTGACAGTTAACTCTCACACAACATGCTCAATTAGCTCTGCGATTTCTGTTCTAGTGGGTATATTAGAACCACACACACACACACACACACACACACTTGAATCACCCTGCACACAGGCCCAGGCTCATCTACTCATTCAAACACTATTTGGGAGGCAGAGGAGTATGGAGGTGGGCTCTCAAAGGTAGTGTGAAAAGTTCATTTCTATTTATTAAAAAAATCTAGTGTGAAGAATATAGAGATGTGGTCTCTGCTGGGACCTGCACCTTCTACTTTATTTCCATTAAGCTCTGCACATCAAAAGTCATGGATGCCCTCTTTTTAAAATATTCGAAACGCGACTTGTTACAAACGCCATCACTGCTTCTATCAAACACACATGGAGCCAGTGAGAGATAGCTTTGTCTCTCTCTTTTTTTCTCTCCACTGGTCAGCTCAACTGTTCTCCTGTCTGCAGGCCTAACAGTCATTCTATAAAGCAGGTCTCCCTTATCTCCCAGGAGGATATCATGTTGACAAGCAATAGCTGGAGTGAGCATAACAGAGGACGTGTTGAGGAAGATGTTTCCCCATAAAAAAGGGGCTGCTAACTCCACACTGTGGAGGAAAAGCTACAGCTGTGACACTTGTGCCTTTGTAAGGAGAAGAGCAGAACAATGTGGTGTTCCACAGTGTAAACATCATGGTGCTTCTCTGCAGCAGTTAGCATGTGAAAATATTTAGAACATATCAGAAAAATGATCGATGCTGTTTGACTACCACATGGGAAATGAAACATAACCCTGCTTGTTTATTTGTACATCTGTGTGTAAGAAGAAAGGGGTGGTGTGTGCCAGGTGCTCTTCAGTGTGAGTGTGAATTCTTTTAGCCCTCACATATGCTCAGAGTAAAACACAATAAATCAAATTAAAAAGTAATATTTCTTCTGCGTCTAGGCAAAGTAATCTCTAGAATGTATCATTACCACAGATTGCCCATTCATCATGCACTGTTGTAGGTTGAGCAGTATTGTCAAATCGACAAAAATCAGGTAAGAAATTAAGTTGGACTGAAGCCATTACTAAAAAACACATATTTAGAAAAATAGATGAGGCATGGATGAATATTATTACAGTCTAAATGACTATTTGGTCATTAATCACACTGATTAATAAACTTTAAGGAGTGAGCTGTATTCCTTTATAGGACAATAATTTATTTTCCTTGTTGCTGGGAATGTTAATGGTAAATTCATTGCTAATCGTTTCTCCTTTCATTACCGCATTTTTGGAGTTCGACTTTGAATGCCATCATGAACCTTAATGAATTCTTCACGTTACCATTAAAATGCACTCAAATATAACAACTCCTGTGATGGTTTGTTCTTAGTAAAGTAAATCAGTGATCAATCTCTTCAATGTAAAACTTAAAACTTAAAAACTCAAATCAAAGGGCTGCCTTAAATTTTACACCAAGTCAACAAATGCATTAGTTCTTCTAACACAACTAAATGTCATCTTGACTACGTATTGTATGCTGTGTAAAATATCTTAGCTTGGTCAATTTAGATTTATTAGTTCATTGAACTAGTTTGGTAGTTGTTCCAACTTAAAAATCTGGCTTAACTTGGACAATCTGTTGTATTGTCTGTCTCTGTTCTGTGGATCCAGACCATTGTGTTCCACATCAACTTTTAATATCCACAGGATCTTTTGATACTTTGATGTGTGTGTGAACAAAATGAACAAGGCCCTAATTTATGCCTATAATATCATAGAAAATAATTGACGGTCATGTGTGAAATGAAAAGTGCTGGAAGCACCCAAGTCTCTTTAGATTCTGGGTGTGGGCCAGTCTGTGCTTTAATTGACCTCTTTCTGTGATGTTTAATGGAGAAAAATAGACTTTGTGAGTTATGGCTAAACATAATGTGTTAAAGCAAATAAAATACCAGTAACAACAGATACAAAGATAAAAAGTAAAACATCTTTGAAGAAACTCTAAGCGAGTTGATCGATGAATTAATTTATTAATATACACTATATATTTCATGGTGTAGGTCTCGAGGAGATCCAAATAAATCTGTTCCACAAATCTGTGACACAAAGGAACAATCACTGTGATGGCTGTGATGTTCTCAGCTTCAGCATGTAAAACACAAAGAAGTGAAACATTTTCACATTGTTTGGGGACAATAATAATGTATACTTTATTAATCCCTATGGGGAAATTCGTTTTGGGGCATAGAAGATTTTGGCAAAGGCATCTGATGAGCTGGGGATTAAACCACTACCCTCATAGTTGGTGGTCAACCCCTCTAACTGATTCAGCAATGTGTTGGTTACAAACGGATTTGATGACAGTTTAACAGAATTAGTGATGAGTCTATGTTGGGGGGAGGAGAAAGTAACTAGCTAACTAACACAAGTAACTGTCTTTTAAAGATCCAGACCATAAAACCAGTGAGTAAGCTCAAACATGCTTTATAAGGTCAAAATGGGTAATTATTGTCTTTTTGTTTGTCACAAATATACACGTGGTCAAAATTGTTTGTCCACGTGTATATTTGTTCTCCTGAGGCTGGTTTGACTCTGGCTCGAAGGACACGCTTTAACCTCACTTACCGTCCACAGTTCTGTCCTGCAGAACTGTCTGTCTGACACTGTGGTCTGTAGCACTGGTGCTCCACAGGAGACAGTTATCTTCACCCTGTACACTTCAGACTTCAGGTACAACTCAGAGTCCTGCCATCTTCAGAAGTTCTCTGATGACTCTGCAGTTGTAGGATGTATTAAGGGTGGAGATGTCACAGAGTACCGTGGAGTGGTGGACAGTTTTGGTGACTGGTGTGGACTCAACCATCTGCAACTCAACATCAATAAAACAAAGGAGCTGGTGATGGACTTCAGGAAATCTGGGAGACCTGTCATCCCTCTCTCTTTACAGGGGGAGGTCGTATCCGAGTACAAATACCAGCACTGTACAAAATCAATCTGTACAATTCCTCCCCTCTCTGTAAGGGGTGGGGGAGATGATAGTGTCATATACTTGCTGTGAATCTACATAGGCTATATATATTGACCCAATTTCTTTTATCTATTTTACGTATTAATATTTAGTTTTTCTGTATTTATGTTATTAGTTATGTGTATTTATGTTGGTGTTGGATCTTTCCTGGTTGTGGGTCCTTTTCTTTTTGTCTGTTTTGAGAACAATGGTAATGAGGCAAAACAATTTCCCTCTGGGATTAATAAAGCTTTTTGAATCTTAAATCTTGAATAAAAGTGTGAGGACAGTGGAGTCCCCATCAGTGGAGGACTCCGGAGGACTTCAATGATAAAAGCAAATCGTAAAAAAGAAAATTTAAAACACATTTTGACAAACCACAAAGCTTCTGGGAGAATGTCCCTTGGACAGATGAGACAAAACTGGAACTTTTTGCAAGTCACATCAGCTCTATGTTCACAAAAGCAAAAATTAAGCATACAAAAAAAGTAGACTGTACTTTACCTACTGTGAAACACAGTGGAGGCTAAGTTATGTTGTTGGGCTGCTTTGCTCCATCTGACACAGGGTTTCTTAAATCTGTGCAGGGTACCGTGAAATCTCAAGACTTTTAAGGCATTCTGGAGCAAAACGTGCTGCCCAGTGTTAGCAAGCTTGGTCTTTGTCACAAGTCATAGTCCTCCAACAGGATAATGACCCAAAAAACAGCTAAAAACACCCAAGAATAGCTAAGAACAAATCACTGGACTATTCTGAAGTGGCCTTCTATGAGTTCTGATCTAAATCAAATTGAACATCTGTGGAACCTCTGGAGTAGAATTTGCTCAAGAGGAAAGTTACAGAAATTGGTTGATTGCAGTGATTGGTTGCAAATATAATGCAGCTACAGTGAAACCTTGTGGATACAAAATCACTGGGAAGCAAAGCAGGCACCTAGGGTAAAATTTCTATTTGATATTTTGGGAACCTGAGGTAACCTTAACATGTTAAATTAATTTGCATTTAATCACTCAAATGCTTTTATCCAAAGTGACTTACACATTAGGGTCCAACAAAAAATCAAGGAGAAAAATTTGTACTTGTAGTGCAATCAGAAGAGGAGAAAGTTTTTTGTTTGTTTTGTTTTTTTGCCAGTTTACAATTGATTCTGTTCATTCATGAAAATGCAGCATTTAGCTTTAGACACAGAAACTAAGGTTCAAGATAAACTGTTTAGGTTAACATCATTAATTTTCAGGAACAATGTAAAAATATTGTAATTTATTTTTTCATTAGTTAGTAATTCATTTTTTAATTTAGCTTTTTCCTTCATCAGTGAGGTCTGTCAGAGATTTGGATAGCTCCACTGATTCTCTGCCTTCATGCTTGTGGCATGGGCAGGCCTCTGGGCAGCTACAATTTAAAGCAGATTAAAATTTCTATTTCTACATCCAAAGGGGACTGGCTGAGAACCAGGAGACTTGTTGGCTCGTGGGACCCCAAATCATAGCTGCAAACTTAGAAATCAGGTCAGGGAATGTGAAGAATTCAGAAGGATTCTCCAAGAGAAGGCACTGAAGTACAAATTCTGGATATTGCTCAGTCCAAGACATTTCTCAAAGGCCATTCTCTGAGGGACAACACAGGGCTACAGCAGTTAACATATCTAGCACAAAGTGAAAACATGATGTACCAAGATAGAAATATGTGAAATAAATTCCTGTCTTACACAGCTTTCTGTACTCAGCCAATTGCTTTACACAGTACAGTAATTTTACTTAAGAGAAAAAGGCTATTAGCTTATTCTCATACAGAATACACTGAACCTACATATTGGCCATGGACACTTTGAATTCCACTCCACTGGTGCAGAATATCTTTAGTTCACGGGCAGTCTGCCATCACTTTGAAGAGCAGTTTATAATTTTTTTGGTTCAGGTTGTTCACATATAGTGCAGTGAACATAAAGAAACAGAACAAAAGCAGCTTGTCATATTACCTGCCCTGGATACCTGTATCACAGAACACCAACATTGCATGGAGTGAAAATACAAACTTCATAAGTGGTTGGTTAAGTTAAGGTATAAGACACATTGTTACTTTGCAAGATTAAAACAAAACATAAATTACACTAACAGAAAATGTCTCTACTCTTACAGTAAACATGAAACATGTAAGTTCACGGAATCTCTATTGGACTGAAGTCTGTGCTCTGACTGGACAGTTCCAAAAGATATATATATATTTTAAGTCTGCTCTCTCCATTGTACTTTTCTGCTGGGATGATGTTTTCATGTTGATATAAAGTTCTCATTTTACACCAATGACCTTAGTGCTATTGGGAAAATGTCCTGGGAACTGCTAAAACAAAGGTTTAATTGTTAACAGCAGTTGCTGCTGCCAGTGGAGGTTCAACCAGTTATTAAACCAGCAGCATTTCAGATATTTGTTGTGTGCTTATGCACATTGTGTTGATCTATTGTAAATTAAGTGAAGGTCCAGTGACATTTTATGACAAATAAATGTCACTGAAAGACCAGATGCTCCAGGTCTTTCCAAAAGGTCCACATACCTTTTTTGCTTCTGTATATAACTTTTTTTTTTTTATTACAAAAAAATATATATATATAAATAACATGGGTGCAGCTACTTAACATTAAATCCTGTTGAACACTTCTCCAAGTCTGATCAGTGCTGTGTGAGTTTGCAGCAGACTGTGAATTCCCAAAATTAATCACATGCTGGGTGCATGTGAAATTAACAGCTTGTCACTATTCAATCAATGGTTCTAAGTTGGAATCTTTTAGAAACATAAAAAGGTGCTTTCCACTCAAGCCTTTGGCTTCCTCACTGCCAAACTATATATTTCAAGGCATACAATGTACCTGTTTGTGGTTCAACAAACACAAAGCAGAAATACATAAAGTACAGAGAGAATAGTTTAAGTCCATAATCAGCATGCATCTCTGTTCTCTGCTTCCCTTTCAAACTGTTGTAGTGTAATCCAAAAAGCAGCACTTGACAACCTCAGAAAGGGGCTACAATCATCCGCATATCCTGTTGCATTGGGGTTCTCACCTTTAGCAGCAATGCATCAAATGTGATATGATGCTAAAACTAGCATTATCAGTACAGGGATGGGAAGAAACAACAAATAAGCTCCTGTCACATACAGAGTAAATACAGTAAATTAGGTTGCAGTGGAGGTGGAGGTAGGAGGTGGCATGCTGTCTGTATCAAAGTTATTTTAAGTCATGTCATAGACTACAGTTTTGATGCTGCTTTCAGTTAATGAATTTGCGTGTCCACATTCAAGTAGTTAAACTCATAAAAACACCAAGGTACTTTCAAAGCAGGGCTTTGCAACCCACCATTTACTTTATGTCGGATTAAGCCAAAAAATCCTCCTTAATAGCTGTAAATTAACATCTCAGCAAATCTTCAACTTGTCATGTATTACTATTCAAATTTGTATTGTTTACACAGAAGTTTTAGTTGCTGTTCATCTGTGCATCTCCCATGCACCTATCCAACTTCTTAGATAGATATGCTTCTATTCAACTCTCTCCTGCTGTATAACTGGATCTGTGGCAACCATTGTATTTTTAAACTACAATTCTAATTCATCTGTGTAATTACAGTTATCCTGTGTTGAGTTCTGACTGCTGGCAGAACCACAAGTTCCATAGTTGATCTGTGAACTTGAACTCATCCTGACACATGTGGTCCACTGACGTGAGAGGAGCAGGGAAAGGCAGAAGAGCTGTAATGATACATCATTGTCACCAGACTGCTCACCCATGTGCTCAGATATAGAAATTATTCACCTTCAACATAATTTAGTTCAGTTCAATTAAATTTTATTGCCCCAAATCACAATCAAATCGACTCTAGGCACTCAACATGTTAAGATTAAGAGATATACAGAGAGAAACCCAAACCTTGAACAAACACTGGACAGCAGGGAGAAACCTCTAGCAGAACCAGTAACAAGACAGAATGTGAATAGGGAGAATTTCATCATTTTCTTGTTGTAGGGTTTAAGACCTTACAGAGTATAATTGTATAGAAAATTAAATAGAAAACCCAACAATCCCATTTAAGCAAGATTTAGGCTACAGTGGAGAGGAAAAACTCCCTTTAGAGGAAGAAACCTTCAGCAGAACCAGGTTACGGTGGGCTGCCATCTGCCTCGACCGGTTGGGGTGAGTGGAAAGAGCAGAGATAAAAGAACAGCAGGCAACAAAAAACATTGGGCGGGTCAACTGGATTCTGGAGATATGCAGCTCCAAGGCCAAGGATACCTGCAGAAAAGTAGAGAGAGAGAAGGCACAAAGTTAATGACATGCAATGGTGGCATTTGAACGGATAAAGGAGAAAGGAGAGAGGAGAGGAGCTCAGTGGATCAGTAGAGGTCCCCCAACACTCCTGGATAGTAGGGATAAATTATGTAAATTATTTGCCTGTCTGATGACACTGTCTGCCCTAAGATTTTACAACTTTCCATTGTAGTGAGGTTAACTTCAAATATACAAATAGAAATAATAAGAGGAAAAAGTTGCTTCAATGATTTTGTTTCTATTGTTTTGTGCATGATGAATTTCCTAAACATTTTTCTTGTATCTTGTAAAAAATATTTATTGTAAAAAATTAATCACTTAATGTACTTTATAGACATTGGCTGTCACTTGCTTATTTCTATTTTTGGCCACCAGGAAGGGTTAATTCACACAGCAGACACTGATACAACATTTGGTTGTATCAGTGTATATTGGTCACTCAGCCTGTTTTTCACTAAATGTTCAGCATAGTTTATTTGCATGTCACAGTGACATAAAGTTGCTGTGTGGCTGTGCAGGTGGGCCGATAGGGAGCCTAGCTGCTTCTCCTACCATTGCCCGCTCATGTGTGCTGTACCTCCCCGACCGATTCTCATTGAAAATGAATGATTACCAGGCAGCTGTCGTGTCTTGTCTAAAAAGCCTTTAAAGCTACAATCGGCTTGATGTTGAAGTCTGCTGGTTGTAAATCTGTTTTGTCTCTTAGATGGGTGCTGCTCTGAGGGAGCTTGAGCATGAACACAGCTCATCCCCCATCAAACAAGCTGCCACACTGGGAATAAAAAACAGACAAAAAAAACAACAACCTACAATCAAATAAACAAACAATAACATCACAGGATAGATGATTTCTTCTGTGACAGGATAAATGGCAGCTCCAAAGTGCAACAAGCAAAAACCACAACTTCACTGTGACCATGGTAACCAAGTTAGAGAGAGCACTGCAGGGTTTGCTGTCAAATGTGGACTGGAAAAGGACAGGCAGAGAGAGAAACCAACACTAAGTGGGGAAGAATAATGCAGCTGAGGACTTCTTTCATTCCATAGCCTGAGTATGCGGGGGTTGATGAACACACTCACACATGCCTACACACACTGCTGGTGACCTGAACTTCACCCCTTGTCGAAATATTCTCACTGCTGAATTATTATTTCTTCTGTGACAAATCTATATGTGTCTACTGATGTGACACATAGCAGTGGTTTCAAAAGTTACTGAGCAAGTTTTTTCTTACCTACAAACTCATGTCCCAGTGTAATTTCCATTCACTCTGTTGTCTTACTGTATATTCACGTATTAAGCTTTCTAGTTCCTGTTTAACAAACATTCCAACTCTCTGTCTCATGAGGCAACCGCATCTGTACTGTTGAGGCTGCAACATGTTTAAGGTCAAAAGGGCACATGGGTAAAAGTTCATTAAATCAAACGCAGCTAAAAGTTTATAAAAACAGTCTTATCTAAGAAGTCTTTTGATGTCTGGAAGTGTATTCAGAATGCAAGTATATTCTTGACACACATTTTAGGAGAGTGGCGCCCCGGGACCAGCACTATGAAATTGACATTAATGAGAACTGAGCTAGGGGAGGGAGATGGTGCTTCTCAACTTTCCTTGACTCCTTGCAGCTCTAGTGTTGTGTGTTGGTTTATAAAAGTCAGCTTTTAAAAGGACACTGCTGTTTACCTGATGCAATTGCTTATGTAATGTGGGAATAGTCATTTTTGACCAAAAGATGGTGATGTTAGGTATTTCTGGACTACACATTGGTTTATAGGTAGATATCTCAACAGCTACTAGCTTGGTTAGCCTGAAATGTGAATATTTATGGCTCACAGCGAAGGAATTTTAGTGAATCATTTACCTTTTTTTTCTAGTGCCACCATTAGGCCACAAATTATCCTTAACCAGCTTTGAAACATGATGTACAAATGGACTATAATTACTCATGGCTGTTGGGAATTCAAGTGTTGTTAGTGACACTCTGATTCTTGTTTTTAGTGCCACTTTCATGCCAACCTTTTATTTCATTCAAGAAATATAAAATGATATGAGCATACTGCCATGGAAATTACCACATAAATTTCTGTCCCCCCTCAGGGCAGCAGCACAACAAGCTGACACCAAAGAACTAGAGGCAACTTTAGACTGGCTGATGCATCACCATGATCTGGACCAAAAAATGCCAGTAATAAATAACTGTCTATAATAGCAGGTGGTGGTAGTCTGTAATGTATTCATCATTCAAAATGGGAAAGTATCCCTGCAGATATACAACAGAAAGCTGCTGAAAGAAAGCAAGTGAAGCCAAATTCTAGTGTTAGGTGTCAGTGTTACAACTTTTGAGTTTCAGTACGTGGACTGAGCTCTGTTTGTTTTTATGTTGTTTTTGGTCTGTAGAATGCTGCATGTTGGTCATTGTCTTACAGGTGCATTTTGGAAGGAGGTACATCAGGAAACACTTGGGTCGGGGATCCCCCTAAGCATTTGTTTGCATTCATAAACAAGGAGCCGTGAACAACAAGCCTGTACAGGGATAAAATGTACACCAGTTGCTTTTAATTTTGGTGAATAAGCATATTCACTTCATGCTAAGTTGGATGAGGATATCAACAGCACTCTGCACACAATATTAAATACATTTAAAAATACAAACCGCTGAATTTTTACCTCAAAAGTAGGCATATTATCGCTTTAATATGATTGTTGCAGGTAGAGCCTTAGGCCCATATGTACAGTATGAGCCTGTAGGTCAGGTAACAGCTAATTAATGGTATAATAACATCTGAAGCTGGTGCTACATATGGGTGTAATGTATTAGTTACTGAATTGTAGAGGAGATTGCTTTAAGGATGCCCTGTGACCAGTAATTGGTGTTGAACAAACTTAATAATTATAACTAGGTCCATGTGTGTAACAGAATCATAAGGTGCAGAAGTTTCACCTCAACAGCTGTCTTGTCTGTTAGTTGTATACAGTATGTGTATAGCAAGCTTTGGTTTTTGTTGACTCTACTGGTCTGTGGAGTAATAGTACTTACTGCAGATACAGTTTTATTTACATTCTGTAGTTGCCAACTCTGTCAGAGAGGTGGTCTCAGCACTTCGGCTGTCATATTAGTATGCATAGCCTTAGTATAATCTCTAACTTGATGAAGCTCTACCTGCTGTGACACCAGGCAGCTAATTTTCCCTGTGAGTTTCACACACAAGTAACACACACAGACACACACACACACTGGACTATCTTTGGTTTCAATTTCTGCACTAATCTCTCTCGGCATTATGCAAGCCGTGCAGTTCACTTACCCAGGACTATTCCAGGGAGCTTTGCTTTAACGAGATAATCATACTGATGATCAGATTGACATTTCAGACACTCTCTCCACTCATTCCATCAATAGAGAACCCTACTTCTAACACAGGATCCATATTAGACTTGACAGATTATCATTTAGAGCAATTCACACTTCATTGTGAATTACTCACAGATGAATTTTACATTCAAGGTTGCAGCCTTTTTCAGAGTGAGATTAACACACATATAATTTGAATTCAATTAATTTCTCCTCTTTTAATCCCACTGAGAGCCAAAGATACGGAGATCCTCCATTACTCTCCGTTATTGTCACTTTCACGGTAGTGACCAATTCCAAATCCAATTATTTGACTTAATATTCACTTTATCCTTGCTCATGGTCATTTTGAGAAAATCTGGTGCAAAGAATCAATTTTTTTGTTTTCATCACTGACCTGTGCTTGAATATCAGGTGGTAGCAGGAGGAATCTCTGTGCTCCCATCAAATAGCTGGCAACCTGACAGTTTGAGTCAGCTTTTGTTTTGATTTTATTGCTGGAATTTACAAACAGAATTTTTAAGACAATCTTCTCAGATTTCCCTACTTTGACAACTCTAGTCCAAATGCAGCAGGAAGCAATATGAAGCAGCCACAGCAGATAAACAATATTGGGAAGGGATTTGTTTATACTTTATTATGAGATTCATGAAGTAGTGCACACAAGGAAGACTATGTAAAATAAATTCAGCAATGGAGGAATATAACTTTCAGAAATAACATAATAACATATTTCTGGGGTTAAGGGTCATTTGTCACTTAGTTACTTAATTTTTCACAATACAATGTTGATATCAGACATTGAGAAGTTATTTAACTGGTAATTTCATTGACTGTGACCTTCAGCATGCACCAGTTAGCAGTAAAAAATGAAGTGACTGATACTGGAGTAAGCACCTCTAAGTCTGAGGCTGTGGCGAGGATCCCCCTGGGCTGGCATAGAGCTGCTACGCATAAGTAAAGGAGTTAACTGCCTAAGGCTCTTGTTAGCAGCAAACAACCTAGCAGTGTGCCTTTGTTAGAGCTCTTAATAAACCATATGGAAGATTCTGGAATTAGTATCATGGAATAAAGTGTGGACTCAACAGCCATCAACATGCTCCTGTCCTTTTGGGAGCATTGTTTCTTGTTTGCATTTTACAGTAAGTAAGACCAGGAGATTTACAGATGGATTGTTGCAACATGAACACAGGCATTGTCCCGCTATCTGGTACAATAAGTCTGGCAAAAGCTTCCTGAGACACCCCCTCATACAGCAACTAGCAGAAAGTGAATGCAAGCCTGGTGATTTTGCAGATTTGTGAAATTAATTCTAGTATTTTTGTACAGTAACAGTTGGTACAATTTGTGTGCAGAAGAGATGAGAGACAGACTAAAATTATACTTTCCCAGGACTGAAATTCTGAGCCCCTAGAAGGATTCGGGATCAACTTTTTTGAGTTGTTGAAAAACAATCCCACACAGTTATAAATAGTTACCACAAGCCTTCACATTAATCAAGTAGTGGAACAAGAAGGGAATCCATGATTATCCATATTGACAGGTGTTTTCTGCTCAAGGCAGAGAGGACCTAGTGTGTTGTTGTTGTTTACATACATGTTTATTTATACACTCCATGTTAATGCAGTGTCCTCCACAGCTGTGAGTCTGACTACATGTGGAATGTCACTTCTCAGTGCAGGGAGTGTAGGTACCGCATGTCATCTCAGGGCACTTTGCCTCAGCTGTCGACCATAATAGTGGCCACTTGGTTAAAAGCTGTGGAGTACTGTACCTGCAGCCAGTAGCTGACCCACAATGATCTCTGCTATTGCTCCACACTGTGACGACATGTCACTTCAGGATTGTTATCAAGCCACACAGCCACCCACATCTCTATAATGTGAGCACAATCTCAGTGTGACAGCATATTGACAGTAACAGCTCCTCAATTCCATTACCTGATATCAGTCACTTAAGTGGCTGTTTGGCTGCTGCAGTTGAAGAAATCAGATTTTGGTGATACAGCCATTTACTAAAGCTGATTTGTCGAAGCATGAATCTGTTTGCTGTGCATGCTGTCAGGAGATTACAGACACCTGATATGGGCAGCCAGCCTTTTAATAACTTATAAGGCCATTCATTTGTTTACACTGATAAATGTTCAGAATTAAACACTTATTCATATGTGAATGTGAGATATACATACAATCACGCACACATCCACACTAACACATACACATTTCAAGAGTAAAGAGGAAGCAGTTTTAATTAGATGAAAGCAGAGCTAACACATAGATTCCAATGGTGATTTAGTAAATTAAAGCTTTCTAATTACTAAATACTTACGTAGTAATTGTTTCACAATTAAATATAATAAAATTAAATACATAAATTAAATAAATATGCAATGTACCTAGAAATGTATGTAGTATTATAACATTATTTCACATAATTTAATTTGACCAAATATCCAAAATGAGAAAACAATCATATTTACCAGTAATTACCCAATAAACAACAACCGAGTAAGGGTTAGAAATTCACCTGAAATAATTAGTAACCTAAGTCGGTTTATGAAATAAGAAATTTAATGTCAATTAAAAGTATATGGTAGGCAAATATTTTAGACTAAGTCCTGCAGACATTTCTGTTGCCCGTTGGTTACATAAGTATGTAATACTGTGAAGGCCAGTGGCGTGATGCACAGCATGTTATTAGCATATACATACATTCATTCATTCATTCATTCATTTTCTCATCCGCTTATCCGGGGCCGGGTCGCGGGGGGAGCAGCTTAAGCAGAGATGCCCAGACTTCCCTCTCCCTAGACACCTCCTCCAGCTCTTCCGGGGGGACACCGAGGCGTTCCCAGGCCAGCCGAGAGACATAGTCCCTCCAACGTGTCCTGGGTCTTCCCCGGGGCCTCCTCCCGGTGGGACAGGACCGGAAAACCTCCCCTACGAGGCGTCCCGGGGGCATCCGAAACAGATGCCCAAGCCACCTCAACTGGCCCCTCTCGATGCAGAGGAGCAGCGGCTCTACTCCGAGCTCCTCCCGGGTGACTGAGCTCCTCACCCTATCTCTAAGGGTGCGCCCAGCCACTCTACGGAGGAAACTCATTTCGGCCGCTTGTATCCGCGACCTTGTCCTTTCGGTCATGACCCAAAGCTCATGAACATAGGTGAGGGTAGGAACGTAGACTGACCGGTAAATCGAGAGCTTTGCCTTTCGGCTCAGCTCCTTTTTCACCACGACGGACCGGTAAACCGACCGCATTACTGCTGCCGATGCACCAATCCGTCAGTCAATCTCACGCTCCCTTTTACCGTCACTCGTGAACAAGACCCCGAGATACTTAAACTCCTCCACTTGAGGGAGGATCTCCCCCCCAACCTGGTGGGTGCATATACATACATAACAATATTAATCACAATTTTCTACCACTGTACCAATTACAGACTAATCACGGCAGTTATTTTACAATTACACAGCCAATTACACCAAAAGTACATGTGCAGTACACAAATTCTAATATAGCTGTAAGTGAATTATAATAGGCAAAATAATATGACCACGTACGTCTTACCTCACAACTGCACAGTATTGTTTAGCAATCAATTAAGATATTATTTATAGATTAATTAATCTATAAATAACACCTAATATATGACTTTTTTGTATTCTGCAAATAGTAACACTGTACATTGTTAAATTAAGTCACAAGACATTTGTATGCAATAAATAATATCTGACATGCAAATGTCCAAACAAGTGCAGCAGTTGAAGACAATCTTCAGGAGATAGGCACAAAACACACAGCACAGCAGAGTGACTGTCAACTGTGGCAGGACAGCCTTGTGGTACTGCAGACTTCTCTGAAGATTTTTAGTAGCACAATCTCTATAAGAGAGAAATGTTAAAATGTATTATTTACATTTACATTTAGTTATTTGGCAGATGCTTTTATCCAAAGCAACTTAAAAGTGAGGTACAAAGGAAGCAAATATCTAAGCAAAGGAGAGGAACTTTAAAGTAAAGTGCTCTAAAAAGAGCTGTTTCAGTTCAATGGGATAAGTGCAGAGAAAGTCTAGGAAGAATTCTGTTTTGAGCATGTTTTTAAAAATTGACAGTGAGGCAGCTGAACCATCATTGAAGCACAGAGCTGAAAAGTTTAGCCTGGAATCTTTTGAGGTGAGGTGTGGGGATTACAAAACATTGTTCGCATGCAGAGAGCCATTGTAGACCAGGATGAGAAGTTTAGGTAAGACAGTGCTGTTGACTTGACCACTTTGTAGGCAAGGGTCAGGGCTTTGAACAGGAAGCCAGTGCAGAGATCTGAAAAGTGGTGTAACGGGTCCTTTATGGCTGATCAAAAATGAGACGTGCTGCTGCATTTGGATCAGCCAAAGGGGCTGGAGGGGCTTGATGGTGCATGCTGGTAACCCCATAAGTAATACATTGCAGTAGTCAAGCCAAGATATGACCAGAGCCTGCAAAATAAGCTGTAGGGTCTGATGTTGAAAAGGACAAATCTGCATGCCCTTGAGACACAAGAGATGTGGTCTGTAAAGCTCAGTTGAGGATCATCCCCATCCCCCATTCTGGCAGACCTAGTGGGAACTATCACTGTGGACCCTATACTGTTGATGCCGATGTTATGTTTTAATGAAGGTCTGGCTGGGAAGACAAGAACTTGTCAGAACTTGTCTTGGAGAGGTTGAGTTAAAGATGCCTCTCTCTCTTCCTGGCAATGATGTCGACGAGGCATGTAGAGATGCCTAGTGAGACAGTGGAGTCATCCAATGGAAATGACAGGAAGAACTGTGTGGTGTCGGCATAGCAATTATAGGAAAAGCCATACGACTGGATGAAGGAACCTGAAATAAAGCAGATAACTGAGAAATGAGCCCTGCAGCACACTACTGGAGATACAGTGAGAGTTAGAACCCTGCCCCTGCTAAGATACCTTAAAGGTATGTCCATAAAAGTATGACTTAAGCCAGGCCAGGCTGTCCCCCTGATGCCCAAGTCAGAAAGTGTAGAAATGACAATCTGGTGGTTGACTGTATCAAAGGTTGCAGATAGATCTACTAGAATTAAGACAGAAGATTGAGCCGCAGATTTTGCAGCCTGTAGGAGTGCCGTTTCTGTGGAGTGACCACTCTTGAAGCCAGATTAGTTGACATCAAGAAGGTTATTTCTAGAAAGGTGATCTGGGCTTGCTTAAATGACTCCTGACCATGGTGTATTGTTCACAGATCTGGTCAGTGAGCCATTAATTAGGAGCTGATGTACAGGCAGGTCTCAAAGACATAGGGCAGAGACAGACAAGTTGAAAGTGTGGTGCATAATTTGTCAGTGGCTGTGTCTGTGTCAAGGGCAGAGAGGACCTGTGGTGGGGTAGGGTAACAGAGACCAGGGAAGAAAACTGCTCAGTATTGTCCTGAGGTTCCAGCGGACGGTGACAAATGAGTATGTGAAGTTTGGGAGAGAGAGACACTGTGAGTTGAATGAAGAAGTGATCTGTGGTGCAGTTCTGGGTAAAATATGAGATCCAGGTGGTTGCCAGCTCTGTGGGTTGGAGGAATGGGGACCAGTCTCACGTCAAACTGGTTTAGAAGTGCAAGGACTTCAGCAGCCTGAGGTTTGTCCAGGTGTACGTTGAGATCCCCCAATATCATGAAAGAAGTGGCATCCACAGGGAAGTGGGAGAGCAGCATGTGATATTTTAGTGACAAGTGACTGCTCAGGGATGCTGTGGGATAAAGCCTCTAGGTATTACTGATGAGCAATCCTGCCCCATCTCCCTGATGGGGCAGGATGGGAGGGGGAAGTATATTGTGCTAACATAATTGAAACAATCCTTGAGTACTAGTAGTATTGTGTCAGCGAAGATTCTGAGTCATCCAGGTGACGTTATCTGGAAGTTGAGTCATGGTAACTAGATTTCCTTCTTGTGAAACGTTTTGACCTAAGGAGAAGGAAGTCCGGTTGCCATGATTCAACCTCCAGTTGTACTGTTGTGTTTCGTATGTCAGTTATAGAAAAGCATTTGAAGTGATGCATCTAATTGTAGTGAGTTACCTTTATACACTCACGTAAGGAAGTCAGCCTTCCATGGTCTGAGACCTTAAAGAGACAGTGCAGGTGAGTGTCATCAGCATAGCAATGGAAAGAAACACCATATTAATGAATGATATGTCCGAGAGGGAGCATGTACAGAAAGAGAGAAAAATATTGGCCCAAACAAACACTGAACCTTACTTTCATTACTTTACAGGAGAAAAGGATGACTTGCAATTATTAACAAAAACACAAAACAAGACAGGTATGAAGAGAACCAGTCTAGTGCAGTGCCTGTTATTCTAGCCCAGTGCTTTAGTTGCTCCAACAAAATGTGGTCTACTGTATCAAAAGAAAAGAACAGAGCACATACCAGCACCAGAAGCCAACAGAAAATCATTAGTCACTTTTAGTAGGGTGGTCTGTTTGCGAAAACTAGATTATCTGCAGCTAGGAAAATGCGTTTGGACGTGAATAAGACTGTCACGGTTTCGGCCTGGACCCGGCCAGCCTTGGATTTTCCTCTCTAACTCTCCCTCTGGACTCCGCCCACCAGCCACTTCTCTCCCTCTGCTCCCAGCAATCAGCTGCACATTGGACTCACCTGTGTCCCCCTCAGGCTACAAGAACTCTCCTCAGTCCTTTTCCCCCTTGTCAGATCATCTTCATTCCCCAACTGGTTTCCAGCCTGTGTTCCCTGCTTGTTACTAAACCTGCCATGCTCAATACTGCCTGCTCCTGCTCGTCCTCCTCAACCCTGTCTGCTTCCCCCCCTGGACTCTCTGGACTTTGTTCCCCCCTCTGAACTTTGGACATAGTTACCTGTTTTTTCCGTGAGTGTTTTCCTGCCTTTGAGCAGTGGTTTTGTTTTGTACTTTGGTTCCTGATTTGTTACTTTGTTTTCCGCCATTTTGGTTGGTCGTTTTGGTTTTATGTTGTCACTTTGTATTCTTGTTTCCTTCCTCCATTTTGTAGTGTCTGCTGAAACCCCTCTTGGTCCCCTGTTTTGTAGTCTTGCCTAATAAATCTTGTTTCAGTTCAAACCTGCCTTATCCCCTTCCCTCAATTTGTGACAGAGACAGTTTGTAGTAACTAACTCGGATAAGGACATGGCGGAAACCGGCTTAAGATGCTTTCTCTAGAATGGTGGAAACTTTAATTGGTGAGGTGTTAGGCATAATAGAAGCTTTGATTGATCTCATTTTATTATTAAAATATGTAATAACTATTCATAGTCTGCATTACTTTCAGCTGGAATGCTGGGAGGGGTTGAGTTTACTAAATGATAAACAATCTGAAATAAAAACTAGTGATGAGAAGGTCTGAGAAGTATTTAGCTCTGGCATTCTTTACCATTGTATTGTAGTGAGTCTTTCATAGCTTCATAATGCACTTGAAGCCCAGTTTTCTTCCATCTTCGCTCTGCTTTCCTACACTTAGCTTTACAGCTATGAATACTGACATTTGTCCAAGTCTGCTTGTTGGTGGATTACAGAGTCACAAATATTAAAAAAAGAAATACCTTCCTTTAACATAGAAAAGTTACTAGTAAACTTTGCTGCTGACTAGCTGTTAAATAGTTTTATGGTGATTTTGAGAGGTACAGTGGTTGGATGGAGACACAAGCATGAAATAAAACACATTTATGATCTGAGATGGAATCATTTATCTCAATGGAGTTTAGTCAATTCTAGAGTGAATATCAAAATAAGGGTGTGGGCCTGATTATGAGCGGGACCTTAAACGTGTTGAACCACGTTAAAAGATTCAGTTAGACCAGGGGTGTCAAACTCAAATTCGCAGTGGGCCAAAATTTAAAAACTGGGACAAAATAGTGGGCCAATATATATTGAATAATTTACTGCAATTGTGCATGTTTGCCCATCGCTCCAGATATACAATGTTAAACCTATTCATATGGAAACAAACTTGAGTTTTGAGTAAACATTAAATCTGGAGAAAGCAAAGCTTACTATTATATATTAAGTATAGTATAAGTATATAATATATTATGAAAAAATGAGAAATTAAATTTAAAATAAAAGTGGTATTTGCTTCTTATTTAAATGAATTAAATAAATTATGTCTCTATCTGTAGTCTTTCGAGTTCCTTTTTAATGAAAATCTCTTTTCACAGGCCAACAACAAAACAACCAAAAATAATATTAATTTACTTAAATCTTTCAACTATTAACAGTCCATGCCTTGGAGTAGAAAAAGTGCATAAAGACAGCATTCATTCAAGCTCAGTTTGCTACACTCTGATTTACTCTGATGTAGATTGGTTTAAGCCAGATATCTGGCATCTCTTCTTCATCACTTGTATCTACGGATACAAGTGTATCAACGTCTAGGGTTAGGCTTTGAGCTGAGGAAATCCTCAAAATTAAGTGAAGGTGTTCATCAGTGAGACGACTCCTGAGTGGTGTTTTGTTCATCTTCATCAACATAGATATGTGCTGCAAAACATAGAGAGCATTTGAGCAGCCTGGGCACGGAGTTGGGAGCACACTTTTGACTTGACTACACTTTTGACTTGACTTTTGGCATCCGTTGGATTGACTGCTCCTCCTACGGTAGGCGTATCGTAAATCTTCCTGTTGTCGACGCTGACTCGCTATTCAGTTGCTCTGTTTGTTTCGCTAAATTTAACAATTTTTAAGCTAAATTCATAGTGTTAGTAAAAAGCACTGCTGGCGTAAGAGTTATAACATACACCTGTGCTGCTTAAGGACCATTCATAATACTTAATACTCTTGTTTTCTTGTGTTGTGAGGTCTGCTAGCTAAACTCTGTTAGCCATGGCTGCTTCTCTCTCTTCTGCTTCTCCCTCTTCTCCTCCTGCTCTCTCTTGCTCAGTGTGTCACATGTTTAGTTTTTACTCTGCCTCATTTAGTGAGAGTTGGATTTTTAATAAATGTAGTTTATTTGCAGCTTTGGAGGCGAGGCTGACTGATTTGGAGACTCGGCTCCGCACCGTGGAAAGCAAGCCAGCTAGCCAGGTCCCGGTAGCCGGTGTGGAGCCAGCTAGCATAGCTCCCGTTAGCTGTCCCCCGGCAGTTCCTGAGCAGCCGGGAAGTCAGGCCGGCTGGGTGACAGTTCGTAGGAAGCATAACCCTAGACACTCGCCCAAGGTTCACCACGACCAGGTTCACGTTTCTAACCGGTTTTTCCCACTCAGCAACACACCCACTGAGAAACCCATTCTGATCATTGGCAGCTCTATAGTCAGAAACGTGAAGTTAGAGACTCCAGCAGCCATAGTCAAGTGTATTCCTGGGGCCAGAGCAGGCGACGTCGAGTCCTATTTAAAACTCCTGTGTAAGGATGAACGTAAATATAGTAAGATTATAATTCACACAGGAGTTAATGACGCCCGATTACGCCAATCGGACGTCACTAAAATTAATGTTGAATCGGTGTGTAACTTTGCCAAAACGATGTCGGACTCCGTAGTTTTCTCTGGACCCCTTCCCAATCTGACCAGTGACGACATGTTTAGCCGCATGACGTCATTCAACCGCTGGCTGTCTAAGTGGTGTCCCGCTAACAACGTGGGCTACATAGACAATTGGAAAACGTTTTGGAGAAAACCTGGGCTGATTAGAAGAGATGGCATCCATCCCACTTTAGATGGTGCGTCTCAACTCTCTAGGAATATGGCAGAGTTTATTAGACGACCTAAACCCTGACATGTCAGAGTGGAGCCCAGGACGCAGAGACGCAGTCTTACACACCTCTCTGCAGCTTCCTTACAGCCGTCACCCCCCCCAAAACTACCATAACCCCATAGAGACAGTGTCTGCTCCCCGAGTACCTAAATTATTTATATCTAAAACTAACACAAGAGGAGTTATTCATAAAAAACCTACAATAACAAGACAACAATCAAATGTGGACTTTTAAATATCAGATCTCTCTCGTCTAAATCCCTGTTCGTAAATGATTTGATAATTGACCATCAAATAGACTTATTCTGTCTTACTGAAACCTGGCTGCAGCAGGATGAATATGTCTCTCTGAATGAGTCGACCCCCTCAAGTCATGTTAATTATCATGTTCCTAGAAACACAGGTGGGGGTGGAGGAGTAGCAGGAATCTTCCACTCAAGTTTGTTAATCAACCCCAGACCTAAACATAGTTTGAATTCATTTGAGAGCCTCACTCTTAGCCTCTCTGATCCTAACTGGAAAAATCAAAAACCAGTCCTGTTTGTTATTGTGTATTGTCCTCCTGTCCCTTACTCTGAGTTTTTAACTAAATTCTCAGAGTTTCTGTCTGATTTAGTTCTTAGTGCAGATAAAGTCATTATAGTGGGTGACTTCAATATCCATGTAGATGTTGATGATAACTGCCTCAACACTGCATTTAATTCACTATTAGACTCCATTGGTTTTACCCAAAATGTAAATAAACCCACTCACTGTTTTAATCACACCCTTGATCTTATTCTGACATACATCCCCAAAACCCTCTTTTATCTGACCATTTCTTAATTACATTTGAATTTACAGTACCAGACTTTACTAAACCTACAGATAAGATTCACTGCAGTAGATGTTTATGTGAAAATGCTGTTGACAAATTTAAGGAACTGATTCCATCTTTTATTTCAGAGCCATGTACCAACACAGAGGAAGGCAGTTATTTCAATGTTACTCCAGCACAATTGGACTATCTTGTTAATAGTACTGGTGCTTCACTTGGAACAATACTTGATACTGTTGCTCCTCTGAAAAAGAAACTAGTGAGTCAGAGGAAGTTACCTCCATGGTACAATTCACAAATCCGTAGCTTAAAGCAGAAATCACGTAAGTTGGTAAGGAGGTGGCGTTCCACCAATTTAGATGAATATTGCCTAGCCTGGAAAGATAGTTTAATAATATATAAAAAAGCCCTCCGTAAAGCTAGAACGTCATATTACTCCTCATTAATAGAGGCAAATAAGAACAACCCCAGAGTTGAGTCATAGCTCTGTTGAGCCTAGTATTCCCTCAACTCTCAGCAGCAATGACTTCATGAATTTCTTTACAAATAAAATCATAACTATTAGAGAAAAAATTGATCAGATCCTCCCTGCATATAGCATGGACTGTACAACAACTCTCGATCCATGCTCGTACTTAGACTGCGTCCTCCCTGTAGATCATTCTGAACTAATTTCAGTAATTAATTCCTCTAAACCATCAACATGTCTCTTAGATCCCATCCCGACTAGACTCCTCAAGGATGTCTTACCTTTGATCAGCACGTCCATATTAGATCAGATCAATCTATCTTTACAAATAGGCTACGTACCACAGGCTTTAAAAGTTGCTGTAGTCAAGCCCCTGCTCAAAAAGCCTACTCTGGACTCAGGGGTGTTGGCGAATTATAGACCAATTTCCAATCTGCCCTTTATCTATAAAATCCTTGAAAAGATAGTTTCTAAGCAATTGTACGACCACCTGCGTAGAAATAACGCAGTATGCGTATGCATGTATGAAGATTTCCAGTCAGGATTTAGAGTACATCATAGTACAGAAACGGCACTGGTAAAGGTTACTAATGATCTTCTATTGCCATCAGACAATGGACTACTCTCTATACTCCTCATGTTAGATCTTAATGCTGCATTCAACACTATAGATCACAACATTTTATTACACAGAGTGGAACATGTCATTTGAATCAAAGGAACAGCACTAGAGTGGTTTAAATCGTATCTATCAGACAGATATCAGTTTGTACACGTTTATGATGAGTCTTCCATGCACAGCAAAGTCAGCTATGGAGTTCCACAGGGATGTGTGCTTGGACCGATTCTTTTCACTTTATATATGTCCCCTTTAGGCAATATTATTAGGAAACACTCTATAAATTTCCATTGTTATGCAGATGATACCCAGCTATATTTATCTATGAAACCAGGAGAAACTAATTAACTAGTCAAACTTCAAGAATGCTTAAAAGACATAAAGGCCTGGATGTCCTCCAATTTCCTTCTCCTAAATCCAGACAAGACAGAGGTTATACTGTTCGGGCCTAAAAATCTCAGAGACACTATGTCTAAACACATTCTCACCATTGATGACTTAGTTCTGGCCTCAAGTAATACTGTAAGAAATCTCGGAGTTATCTTTGATCAGGATATCTCCTTCACTTTATACATCAAAGAAATCTCTAGAACTGCCTTTTTTTACCTAAGAAACATTGCTAAAATTAGGAGCATCCTGTCCCAAATTGATGCTGAAAAACTAGTCCATGCATTTGTTACTTCCAGACTGGACTATTGTAATTCATTATTTATAGGATGTCCCAATAACTCATTAAAGAGCCTCCAGTTAATCCAAAATACTGCAGCCAGAGTTCTGACTGGAATTAGCAAGAGAGATCATATTTCTCCAACGTTAGCTTCTCTCCATTGGCTCCCTGTTAAATCCAGAATTGAATTAAAAATTCTTCACCTCCCATAAATCCCTTAATAATCAGGCTCCAGTTTATCTTAAAGACCTCATAGTTCCATATCTTCCAAGCAGAACACTACGTTCTCAGAACGTTCCTCTGGAACCTTTAGAACAGGTGGTGGAGAGGAGGATGCTGCACAAACAGCTGAGCATCATGGAGAACAGCTCACACCCTCTCCACAGCCTGCTTATCAAACAGCGGAGCAGTTTTAGCCAGAGACTTCTCCAGCTCGGCTGTGACAAGGAAAGGTTCAGGAAGTCATTTGTGCCAACAGCCATCAGCCTGTACAATGACTCCTGACAGAGAGTCAGTGTCCACGCTGATGGTTTAACAATGTGTAACTTAGTCACTTTACATTCAAGTCCTACTGTCACCGTTTCGGCCTCGCATCAGGCCAAGCTGAGGATTTCCCTCACTTCTCCACCTCACTCTCCCTCTGGACTCCGCCCACCAGCCCCTTCTCTCCCTCTGCTCATTGCAATCAGCTGAACATTAGACTCACCTGTGCCCCTACAAAGCTCTCCTCAGCCCTTTCCCCTCTGTCAGTTCGTCGTCGCTCCCAACCTGTCTCCAGCCTGTGGTTCCCTGCCTGTGTTCCCTGCCTGTGTTCCCTGCCTGTGTTCCCTGCCTGTGTTCCCTGCCTGTTGCTAAACCTGCCTGTTCCCGGACCCTGCCTGCTCCTGCTCATTCCTGCTCAGCCCTGTCTGCTTTTCCCCCCTGGACACTTTGGACTTTGCTACTTTTTTCTGTGAGTGTTATCCTGCCTTCAAGCAGTGGTTTTGAGTGGTACTTTGGTTCCTGATTTGTAACTTTGTCCTCATGTTTCTATCTATCTATCTATCTATCACCTCCTCATCACCTCTGTTCCCCTCACCAACATGCCCATTAAAGACTGCTTCAACAACTAGTCTCTCTCCTCTGGGGATACTCTCTATGACCTCATCAAACTCCAGAATCTCTCCTTCTCTTCTAACTCATAGCCAACTTGTGGAGCTTACCCACTGACTAGATTCACCATCACCCCTTCGATTTCTACCTTTAAGCTCATCACCCTGTCTGAGACTCTTTTCACTTCTAGAACATTGTTCACAAACTCCCCCTTCAGGATCACTCCTACCCCGTTTCTCTTCCCATCCACACCATGGTAAAACTGTTTGTATCGTCCTCCAATACTACGTGCTTTGCTGCCCTTCCACCTCATCTCCTGCACACACAGTACATCTACCTTCCTTCTCTCCATCATGTCTGCCAGCTCTCTGCCTTTCCCTGTCATTGTGCAAATGTTAAGAGTTCCTTTTCTCAGATCTATGCTCCTGCCTTTCCTCTTCTCTCTCTGTCCACGAATGCTTCTGTCTCCTCTCCTTCTTCGACCAACAGTAGTCCAATTTTCACCGGCACCCTGTAGGTTAACAGCATCAGTGGCGGTCGTTAACCCGGGCCTCGACTGATCCGGTATGAAATTATTATGGACGATTCGCATGCTGCTTTTAAGTTTTAAGCCGGATGCCCATCCTGACGCAACCCTCTCTATTTATCCAGGCTTGGGACCAGCACAGAAGTCACTGGCTTGCAACCCCTGTGGCTAGATTAGAAGTTAGTAAGTCAGTTAAAATATTAATCAGTAGCCAGTACTGATGATGTGGGCTTTCTGATGATCTGGGCTAAAAGAATAAAGAAATCAGCCTTTTGCGGCAGGTTTTGCAGTGCATGTTACAGGTACAAGTAAAACATTTTATTTAACATGTAATAAAATGAACAGACTGTTATGGATTTGTTTTTTTAGATTTGCATTTGTTTTTATATTTAATTTTTTATTTCTTTGTTACAGTGATTTATAGCAAAGCTGAAATTATACCAGTTAAGTCTACACTGATCAGACCCAACAAAGAAAGTATCTGTCTGTCTGTTCATTTAGTATTTTACCATCAGACATACTATCTCGAGAGCCATTCAAACTGTATTTGAATACCATTACAGCAGGACTAAGAAGAACTTGTTGCACATCTCAGAGAGAACATTGATACATTTCCCAGTCAGGATTTTTTGTTTTTTCTTTGAAATAATACAATAACTAAAATAAATGTTCTTAAA
Source organism: Anabas testudineus (assembly GCF_900324465.2). NCBI lineage: Eukaryota > Metazoa > Chordata > Actinopteri > Anabantiformes > Anabantidae > Anabas > Anabas testudineus. Next base: position 69,997 of record NC_046632.1, read on the forward strand.
TGCCACTTACGCTCTTTTTGTAATTTGACTGCTAAACACAGTGATCACAGTCAGCGTGACGCCTGAGTGGTGAGCACTGCCTCCTCACAGTAAGGTCCTTGTTTGGATCTTGGCTCTAGTCTTTAAAGTGTGGGTTTTGCATGTCCTGGCTGTGTTTGTGACACGTTCCTACCACAGAGGAATATGCTGCATGATTATTGCTTCTTGTGGTTGTTAAATAATCACTAAAATAAGCTTAACCATTGAACCAAAAAGCACAATGCCACATTTTGTATATGACCCATATGGGCCACATGATCTGAGTTTATTGCTATCACACAAACAGTTTAGACCTCATACAATGATGAGATGTCATCATCTATTTATTTATAGTTTGTGCCTTTGAATTTAAGCAAAATTACAATATAAAAGTACACTATACTATATCAAACTGTGCAACTGACATGTCACATGCAGAAAGAGGAGGGAATGGAAAAGCCTGTGCTCCTCAGCTATGTGTTGTTCTCCAACACATCTTCAACCTCAGCCTGCATCTGGAGAGAGTTCCTCTAGGGGGGAAAAAGTCGTGCCTTGTTCCAGTAAATAAGACGCCACGTCCCTTGACCTCCCACTTGATGAAGACCATGGAGAGGCTCATCCTCAGCCACCTTCGCTCAGTGGTCAGCACCGCGATGGACCCGCTGCAGTTTGCCTACAGGCCGAACATCGGGGTGGATGACGCTGTCATCTACCTGCTGCACCGGGCGCTGACTCACCTGGAGAATGCCGGAACCGCTGTGAGGGTCATGTTCTTTGACTTCTCCAGTGCCTTCAACACCATCCGGCCAGCTCTGCTGAGAGAGAAGCTGAAAGGGGCAGGAGTGGACGGACGACTGACTGCATGGACAACCGACTACCTCACCAACAGGCCACAGTATGTGAGGCTACACAACTGTGTGTCAGAGGTGGTGGTTTCCAGCACTGGGGCTCCTCAGGGGACGGTGCTCTCACCGTTCCTTTTCACCCTTTACACATCAGACTTTACATACGACACTAGCAGTTGTCACCTCCAGAAGTTCTCTGACGACTCGGCCATTGTTGGCTGTGTGTCGGGGGGGAACGAGCTGGAGTACAGGTCAGTCATTGTGGACTTTGTGGACTGGTGTGAGCGCAACCACTTTTGCTTGAACACCAGTAAGACAAAGGAGATGGTGATTGACTTCAGGAGGAGAACACCACAACACACACCGGTGAGCATCCAGGGTCTGGACATTGAGGTAGTGGACAGTTTTAAGTACCTGGGTGTTCACCTCAACAAGAAATTGGACTGGACTCACAACACTGATGCCCTGTACAAGAAGGGCCAAAGTCGCCTCCACCTTCTGAGGAGACTGAGGTCCTTTGGAGTGTGCAGGCCTCTCTTAAGGACTTTTTATGACTCTGTGGTAGCCTCTGCTATCCACTACGGCGTGGTCTGCTGGGGAGCAGGCAGCACAGACCGGGACAGAAAGAGGCTCAACAAGCTGGTCAGGAGGGCCAGTTCTGTCCTGGGCTGTCCACTGGACTCTGTGGAGGAAGTGGGTGAAAGGAGGATGTTGGCCAAGCTAACATCCATCATGGACAACACCTCTCACCCACTACATCGGACAGTGGAGGCACTGAGCAGCTCCTTCAGTTGCAAACTGTTACACCCTCCATGTAGGAAGGAGCGGTTCCGCAGGTCATTCATTCCAACAGCTGTTAGACTGTACAATGCCACAGTTTAAATATACATGTACAAAACCGGTTATCATGCATCCATAGCCCACCTGACTGTATTGTTTTTTACTTTATTTATTTTATTATTACGTATAACATATTATATATGTTAAGTCGTAATAGTGTATATAGTTGTAGATTCTCGTTAAATGTTTTATTACTTACTTACTTACTTACACCCTTTCATTCTTTTTGCACATTACTGTTGTTCTGTTGTTCTTTTTGCACTGACCTGCTGTAGCAATTGATTTTCCCCAATGTGGGATCAATAAAGAATATCTTATCTTATCTTATCAGAGTCCTCAATGACTTCAGACCCGTGGCTCTGACATCACACATCATGAAGGCTTTTGAGAGGCTGATCCTGGAGTCCCTCTGACCTCTGGTTAAACCCTCACTTGACCCCCTCCAGTTTGCTTACCAACCCCATATTGGAGTGGATGACGCCATCATACACCTTCTCCATCGCACCTACACCCACCTCGACAAGCCTGGGGGCTTAGTGAGGATCATGTTTTTTGATTTCTCCAGTGCATTCAACACCATCCGACCTGCACTGCTGGGAGAGAAATAAAAAAAACATGCAAGTCAACACTCCCCTGATTTCCTGGATCATGGACTACCTCACTGACCGCCCACAGTACGTCCGCCTGCAGAACTGTGTGTCTGACACTGTGATCTATAGCACAGGTGCTCCACAGGGGACAGTTCTGTCTCCATTCCTCTTCACCCTGTACACCTCAGACTTCAGGTACAACTCAGAGTCCTGTCATCTTCAGAAGTTCTCTGATGACTCTGCAGTTGTAGGATGTATTAAGGGTGGTGATGTCACAGAGTACCGTGGAGTGGTGGACAGTTTTGTTGACTGGTGTGGACTCAACCATCTGCAACTGAACATCAACAAAACAAAGGAGCTGGTGATGGACTTCAGGAAATCTGGGAGTCCTGTCATCCCTCTCTCTATACAGGGGGAGGAGGTGGAGGTCGTGTCCGAGTACAAATACCTGGGAGTGTACTTGGACAACAAACTGGACTGGACCAAAAACTCATCAGCATTGTACAGGAAGGCTCAGAGACGGATGTACTTCCTGAGGAGACTCAGGTCCTTCAACGTCTGCAGCACCATGCTGTGGATGTTTTATGAGTCTGTGGTGGCCAATGTCATCTTCTATGCTGTGGTCTGCTGGGGCAGCAACATGAAGGTGGCAGACACTAACAGACTAAACAAACTGATTAGGAGGGCTGGCTCTGTTCTGGGGTGGAGCTGGACTCTTTACATGTTGTGGCTGAAAGGAGGATGCTGTCCAAACTCCTCTCAATCTTGGACAACCCCTCCCACCCACTGCACAGTGTGTTGGTTGGACAGAGGAGCACGTTCAGCCAAAGATTTATTAACATTAAATGTTCCACAGAGCGCCACAGGAGATCCTTTCTACCTGTGGCAATCAATCTGTACAATTCCTCCCCCCTCTGTAAGGGGTGGGGGAAGTCATACGTCGTCTGGTGGTACCAGCACCACACAGTCGACACCAGGGAAAACTGTTCAGCTCAGTGATCCCACGATGGTGGAATGAGCTGCCTATCTCTGCACGCTCAGCCACCTCACTTGCAATCTTTAAAAAACTGCTGAAAACAGAACTCTTCCGCATCTTCCTTTGCACTTTGCACGATAGCACTTTGCTTTGATGTTGTTTCTTCTTGACTTAGACTTTGTTTGCTTGCCTTGTTCCTCACTTGTAAGTCGCTTTGGATAAAAGCGTCTGCTCAATGACTAAATGTAAATGTAAATGATACTGTCATAAACTTGCTGTGAATATATTGACCCAATTTCATTTATCTATTTACCTATTATGTTTATATATTGAGTTTTTCTGTGTTGATGTTATTGTGTATTTATGTTTGTGTATTTATGTTGGTGTTGGATCTTTCCTGGTTGTGGTTCCTTTTCTTTCTATTTGTTTGAGAACAATGGTAATGAGGCAAAACAATTTCCCTCTGGGATGAATAAAGTTTTTTGAATCTTGAATCTTGAATCTTGATTCTGATTAACAGATACAGATAAACATACATACACACACAGAAGATAACAGGAATAATACAGGAAAAAATACAGACAGAATCTAAACAGAAACAGAAACAAAATTACACCTTTAAATTGCATACAGATGGCAAATTTGCAAACCTACAGAAAAGAAAAATGGAAAGTTATTAGGCATGTTGTAGTTATATGTTGAGATGTGACGCAATACCAAGAAATGTAGAAGTTTTGTATAAAAAAATAATTTAATACCATATAGTTAAGTTTGTCACTAGTGAAAGTTAGCAGAGCTGTTCATCGTCGGAATTTAGTTATTGTACAGGGTGATGGTGGAGAGGATGTGAACTCCAGTCTGCAGTGATGCATTCACAGGTTTGATTTGAACATATAAATACAGATGGGGCTTCATACACTCCCACTGTGGGATAGTAGGAAAGGCTTGAATTTGCTCTCACTGTGCGTCTAGAACTTTTCCTACATGGAGTAGATTAAGGCAGCACCATAGCTCAGTGTGAGGCAGCACTGGCTAGATAATCAGATACTGTATCACTTAGCATTTACTTTGGAGGTTTAATGTTACAAGCTTGATCCCTGTGTTGTAATCTTTAGACTCACCGTGTAGATGCACCTCATTGGTAGCTTGGCTTTTGATCGGCCCGGGGAAGGGGATAACAACAACTAGCAGGTGGCAGCCTATTTGAAGGGTTTAAAGCTTAACTCCAGCCAAAACAGATACTTAACCTAAGTGTCTCCGGATGAGAGGAACAGTAAGCAGCATGCCCTATTAGATAAAGTGATGGGTGAGAGGAGCTGTGGTGCCAGATAAGCAATTTGCCAAAAACATATTGCCTCACTTCAAAATTAAAACAGCTCTCATTTTAGAATGCAGGATTGGATTTGTCCATGAAGTCTGAAACTGATGCTGATATGTAAAATTCTATTTGAACGCCACTGGGTTTTTCAGTGCCTTGTTGTGGTTTTCAGAGCAGCTATATCATCAACCAAGTTGCCTCTTTACAACAAAGTGACATTCTCAATCCTTCCTAACTCACTTTCTTGTACAGTGAACACAGAATATGACAGTTTTAGGAACATATTCTTTTTGTGTCCTCTTCCACATTGATGGGTTAGGGTTAGCCTAACATTTCTGTAACAAACTTCTCAGGACCACTGATGAGATTAATAAGGCAGTAGTTTATTTTCTCTTGCGCAAGGGTGCATGCATGCAACTCAGCACAGCAGCTGACAGAGGCAGTCAGATGGGAGGGAGAGGTGAATAGATAATAACTGTCTGTGAGACATTACAGTTTATTCTCGTCTCAAGGTAAATTCCATCCTGGAACATCCTATCTAATTCCCTAAGATAGAGTCTGTTATGAAAACTTGCGCTTGCCCTTGTGAGATGCACCAGTCACTTCAAGTTATAACAAATGGCAGTTTCATGAGAGAAACAAATGTAAAAGGACAACTCACAATTTTTCAAAAACACATGCTCGCTAAAGTGCCTCATGAACTTCATGAGGTTTAGGGCCGGCTTTTGGAAGAACAATTGCTATTTTCAAGAAGCCTAAATAAAAAAATAAAATAAAAATAAACAACTACAATAAAAGCGATGAATATTTAAATACCAGGCTTGTGATGTTGCTATACTTAAGTAAAGAAATAATTCATGGAAAAAATATTTTTAATAAATGCATTTCAACTCTATTTGGCCTAACCTTTGAAGAAACCCATGTTTTGGAAAATTAAACTAACTAAGATTAGAAGGCATTCATCATTCAATATAAATAATGTATTATCATACTGGAACAAAATCATTTTTAGATACTATTGTTGCCAAAACCTAAATAAACATTTATGATAATCATATACTAATCAATAATATTTTCAGGCATTGTATCAACAGTTTGACAGACAGATGTCAAGATTTTGTAAGGGTAGCTGTTTAATTGTAACATTTAAAAAAGTTGCACTCAGCACCTGGTGAATTGTTACATTTTAGCAACATTGCAACAATGTTATAATATAAAGAACAGGAGATGTCCAACAGAGGACAAAGAATATATAAATTCCTGTTAAATTTCAGTGATGTAGCAGCAGTCTTTCTAATATAGACATATTTGTATTGTTGCACTAATATTGCTATAACCTTACTAATGAAATGCTTGAAGGGAGGTGTTTAATGTAACTTGATTGGAGAATTATTGCCATTAAGCAGAATCTTGATGTGCAAAACTACTAATATTTACATACCAGTAATGGAAAGAAGCATGCATTAATTTGCAGTTTCTGCTAATTTCCTTAAAATCTGTGCCTAGTCTAACCATTTGACATCTGCTCTTAGTATGTCAGTGGTTTATTTTTTCTTCAGGATATTTCAATTAGTTGTACTGCATATGGCCAATGTTTGCGTAGTAGCTCTGATTGATTTTCCATCTTCTCTCAGCTCCACAATTGCTTGTTTTTCACCCATAGACAGCTTAACTATAGATGCAGTCTGAATAGGCAAAATCCAAATCTGAAACTGAGTGTAGACATTCAGTGCTAGTTATTGCTTGAATAATCATGTGATAAGGATAATGTGATAGGACACACCTGGCTGAAGGTATTCAGTGTTGATAAACTGGCTAACAAGTTCCTGCTGCCATCTGACTATTTGGTCTCCTTTGCTTATAACAAACCCAAGTAACCTAGTGCTGTAACTTTCCACAAACTTAGTTATATGCTGTATCTCACCTCTCTAATTGTATATTTCTATTACCCTCTGTTGTTAACATTTAATGTCAATTTGACTCTGCTGCTGTGATACGAATATTGCCTTTGGGGGAAGAATAAAGTATTATCTTATTTTGCATTCTTCAGAAATAGTGAATAGCTTGGTCTGGCTCTCTAAAGTGCTACAGCACTTTCACTTGACAGACAGTCAGTCAAGACTGCCTGAAATGAAATAAAACTTAACCCACACAAAGTTTCCTAGGCATTAGGCAAGAGTGGCAAGGAAATACTCCCTTTAGAGGAAGACACATTCAGCAGAAACAGGCTGGGTGGCCATCTGCCTCACCCAGTTAGGGTTTGTAAAACAAGGAGTGAAAACAGAACAGAGCAATCTAGAGCATTATGGTGAACTGGTATGTTTAGATGCTGTCTTCCCCACTCTCATTGATCCCTCAGGTTTGTTGATGGTGAAGTGATTGGTTGCTCTATATCCCAAGGAGCCCTCATGTCTGTGTTTCCTTCTGGCTCACCCTTTTAGTTAGGCTCTCATAGTTAGTCCTGCCGGAGACCCTGCTGCACTATGCTAAATATACATTCACCTCAAACTTTATCTGACTGTGATCATAGCTAACGGCTATCTCTCCTCTTCTCTCTCTTTCCCTCTCCCCTCTCTCTTTTCCCTTTTCCTGTCTCTCTGTTGTTGTGGAGAGTTCAGGTTTACTACATGCAGCATGGAGAGGAGACATCGCCAGTGTTCTCTGACTCTGTCTTCTACAGTTCCACTTTTATAGGCACAAAGAAAAACAACCCCCCCACAAATACAAATACCAAATGTCTTATCACATGTCCTGAAGACCTGGTATCTAATGTCACTGATCATCCCTTACATTCTTAAGGGTCGTAAATACACAGGAGGTGTTTTGAGTATACCTGATCAAAAGGGTGTCCTTTCTGTGACTTTTCTTTCCCTGGGCTAGTTTGTTTGTTGTCTCTCAACCTAACAAAACATTTTCACTACACTGTCGAGCTACACAACGTTCCCCTCTTTGCCCTCTGGACCTGTCTGGCTCGTCCTGATGCCCAACTTCTGGCCTGAGATCTTGTCGCTTGGATCCACCGTATGGCCCTATGGGATGCGTGCGGTGACTGGAGTTGGTCACACGCTACCATGAAGTCAGTCCTAGCCTAGGTGGACGTCGGAAGCCATTTCTAGGAGGTCTCGACTCAATGGTTGATAGTCCAAGACTGGAACAAGTCTGCCTGCAATAACTTACTGGACTCCACATTAACTTAAAAGACATTAACTGTTATACTGGACTGCCTGCTGCCTACACAACATGTAATCACCCATATGAGGATGGGTTCCCTGTTGAGTCTGGTGCCTCTCAAGGTTTCTTCCTGTTGCCTTCTCAGGGAGTTTTTTCTTGCCACCGTCGCCCTCGGCTTGCTCATCAGGGACAATCAGATTATTATGATTCTTACACATTCACTGTTCATGTACTATTCTTTGGTTGTGTAAAGCTGCTTTATGACAATGTCAATTGTAAAAAGCGCTATACAAATAAAATTGAATTAAATTGAATTGAACAGCAATCCTATGAAATATGGAATTATGTAGTAAGCAAAAGTATTAAACAAAACAAAGCATGTATCATCCACAAAGTAGCCCCTGCTTGTTTTGATGATAGCTTTGCTCAACTGGCAACATCTTATTTTTCAATTAGAAGCCTGAAAGTTGTGAACTACTTATAGCACTGACAAGGCAAGAATAAATCATCAGTCAGACTTTGTCCCAGCGGCTGATACCTAGTTGCCAGAGCAAACTGCACTAGTAATGAAGGAGAAGGGTCAGTGAATACTGTTAGTGACTCTACATCAACTTGACTTATTTATAAATAAAAGTTTTGAAACTTATAAAATGATTTTAATTCTTCTTTAATATACCACAGAAATGTGGGAAAAACATCAGCAGCAATGTTTGGGAAATTCAAAATTTGTCGCTGCCAAAGCGTTTGGTCATGACTATAGTGACCTGGTTTTCAGTTAAAATATGTGCCTAAAATTTGATGTTTATTCTTTCTTGCTCCAGATGCTGAGAGATATACTGATACAAATAAGACAATAATAACAATAACACTGATATACATGCACATCCCAAGTTAGAATCATAGGAAGCAAGTTGAAAATCTGTGAAGTTGCCCTTTAATCCACAGTGTATGAAACATTAGAAACAAATGTGTGTCTAAGCTTTTGTCTGGTTCTGTGTTTTTTACCACTAAAGTAAAAAGCACAGTATTGCTGCTCAAGGTCATAGGTGTGTGTTTATTTGCATGTGTTATTGATTTGAATCCAGCTGGCACTGTGTGTTAGCCTGTCTCTGTCTCTCTCCAGGGGGTCACAGAATCAGTGCCGCACTGGTTGCGTGCAACACATTTGCGCTGCTGCTGTGCCCCTGATAAGTATCACAAATGAAAGACAAGTCGATAGCAGCTGAGATGGAAAATCTGTATGTCCACAGCTGAAAGAATTTCACTCTGGCCTTGAGCAGGCAATGTTAAACTTGTTGAACAGCATGGGCTTTGAAAATGATCATTAAAATTCAATATATTTCCTTGATAAAAATGCTGAGCTCTTACCACAGTCCTCCTCTCACTCATTGAAAAGCAATCATCCATTTTTGGTTGAAAATTAGGATTAATCCCTAATGTGAGCTCCAGCAGGCTGGAACGTCTATTCATCTGGTACAAACTGACAGATAGATAGAATGAAAAGCTGGTGGACACTGACTGCAAACACTACACAGTAGAAAAACTTTCTGTTTGACATTTGTAGTGGGAGTTGCTCAATCAGAATATCCTCAGTACATTTTGCTCAGCTAAACTTTATTTGCCTCTTCGGAGCACTAATCCTAAATGAGATAACCGAGAACACTCATTACGGGAATGTTATTTTAATTCTTTTTTCTTTTTGTGAGAAAGCTAATTACTAGCAAATTATTTAATTTACGGTTATGCAATATACTGTAGGTTTAATTTGAGCAATGAAAATCTGTGAATATGTGGCCTCAGAAGCAATGTGGAAATTAAAACTTTCAGATGGGATCAATTAAAAGAACCTAATATTAAAAACATAGATGATGAAAGGATACACATGGATGCACACGGTCCAAAAACATATTTTTGGCACCTCTGTCAACTTTTTTCCATATACATTGGCAGAGCAATTTTCTTCAGTGGAAATAGCATCTCAGTGATTCAAACTGTGAGCAAATTGCTGCAGAGTTATCCACAGCAGCACTGACCCTCCACATCACCTGCTGCTAAGTCACATGTCAAATATGCAGCTAGGTTTTCTATCAGCTTCAGTTATGACAGTCAGCCTGAAACGTTATGAAGCGTGACAGAAAAGTGTAAAAAAGAATTCAAAAGCTGTGTCATTTTAATAATAGTAGTACATTAGTACAATTAATAATATATCACTAGTTAGTTTCCAGACCTTAAAGCGTGATTAACAGTTTATGAATAGTGATTTTACTGTAACTCAACCCTAAGGACTGGTGATTTGCTTTCACAAGATTTGACCTGGAAGCTTCTTCAAACAAAAGGAAACCTTTCTGAAAGTTATTTAAATGCTTCCAGAGTTTTTCTCAGTTATTGTTGACAAAGCCGTAGTGGTCCATACACACCATGTTTATCCAACTCTCAATTTCTGAAATTGCATTTATGCAGCCTTCTCTCAGCAATAACACAGACCTAATGTCCATCAATGTGCTGGGCTCTCTGCCTTAGTGTGTGTGTGTGTGTGTGTGTGTGTGTATGTGTGTGTGTGTGTGTGTGTGTGTGTGTGTGTGAAGTGCAGATCATTTACCATTCAGCAGAAAGACTAAACTAATCTTGCATTTGCGTAACTAAAATAGTGACACTTCAAATGAGAGACCACAAATTAACTGAGACGTGAATTACTATTTAAAATAATATAACACAGTGATTTAACCACCAGAATCCTTTATCGTTGTTTTGTTGTTGAAGATAACATGGAAGTAACTCCACAGATCATAACATTAAATAACTATTACTATAGTAAGCAGCAGTATTCTTGAATATATGACAAGTTGCCAAACATACACATAACATCCACAGAATCTATAATCTAAACCTCTTATCCTGTCAAGGGCCGTAGGGGAGCAGGAAGTGATCCCAGCTGTCATTAGGCAAGGGGCGTGGTACACCCTGGATAGGTCACCAGTCTGACAAAAAGCTGAAAATAATCAATCTAAAATACATGTGTGACTAAGAAAATATATATTAAGTGTCCTTATAAAACATATATTAGGCCCAACAAACACTCTGAATTTCTAACCTTGTTTATCAAATGTTTTTGAATATGTTAAAACCTGCCAAATTTACTTCCAGTGCCTCCAGTCACTATGACATTGGTATAACATGGTAGACCCACATAGCTTTGTTGCCAGTATTGCTGGAATGAAGATACTCACTTCATTTGGACTCATATTAGCTCCTTATGAACTTTGTAACATATATTTAATGGAATCAGAACTGTCCCAATTCTCCGTCATAAGTCTTGACCAGTGTGTGTGTTTGGATGTCTGGACAGTCTTCTCTTATTATCGACCAGCAGCAGGTTGTCTTTATCTCCTGCCATGCATCGAGCTCTTCTATCTGGCAGGCTCTTGGGCTGCCCAGTTGCTCTGGCACGGCATCACAGCCACTATTTTGGAAAGAGCCACACCGCCCCGACACTCCTGGGTAGCGCCGAACTCCTGACCCCTTCTGTCTTGGAGACAAATGTCTCTGCTCTGTAATACTATAATCCTTTTTCACCAAGAATTTATCATAATAAAAAATGCATGGGTCCTGCTTCTACAGCGAAAAGTCAAGTCTCAGTTTCAGATATTCAGAACAACACAATTTCTGTGAATTTCAGCTTACGGTGAAGAGAAGACAAACATTTTAGCCATCTCTACTCACCATCGAATTTATCTTCTTGATATTGCCTGTGTGTAAAGTAAGCTTGTTTCAGCATGTGAAGCTGCAAGAACAGGCAAGTCACTGACTAATCCCCATACAAACATATGGAAGAGTGCCAGCACCAGCTCTAATTGATTCCTCAAACTGACTGGGGTTGAATATGTGAGTGAAATGAATGGTTTGAGATTCCTGCATGGGTTTAGGCTTCCAGCAGAAGCAGCAGCAGCCAGAATCTAGTGCCACACATTTCAATCTCTAATCAGTTGATTAGAAATGCAGATTGCTGCTGTTGCAACAATTACTTAAGTATATTACACTTATTTGCCCTGTTAGGTTACCAACATTTTCAACTTCTGACTTTTAAAGTGAGGAAGTGTTTGATTTTTTACTCCCTCCTACTTTTGCTTCCAACATATATTTATAGAATCTCTTTCAGGGGCTGGGAAAGCAGAAAAAAACAGATGATGGTTCCTCCAAGGATTGCCCTTGGTGCCAAAGCTCTTCTTCTCCCCTCCTTTTGCATCCAGACATCCCCTCTTGATTAGGCTGTCAGAACTTTTCTCCCAGACATCTCAATTTGTACACTTCTGAGAATGTTTCCATCTCATGCTGTGGCATTCTTGCAACAGATGCAACCAGACACTGCAAATGATAGTAGAAGAGCTTCTGTTATGATCAAATTTATCAACTGCTGCTTTTTATTAAGGATGGGCCAAATCCTAATCTGAGTTTTGTAATGTTTGAAACTCCTGTTTTCAACCAATGTGCATGTACATGTGACTTGATTCCCTGTCCTGTGACTATGTAAAAAGCTACCTTAAATCTCCTGCTGAAATCACACTAAGGGTCACTGCTCAGTCATCTTTTCTGATGCTTCCAGACAACCAGTAGAGTACAAGCCTCCCCTAAAAGTATAAATAGTTATTTTAACACTTCAGTTTTATATGGTTTGCACATTCAAAATAAGTGTGTGTGCAAATGTGTTGGAAAGCAAATAGGCCTATTTCCCAAAATGTCAAACTCTTCTTTTAATCAACAATACATTTAAAAATGATCGTTCAGGCTGCACTTTAAGAATTGATATTTTGTTTATGTGAATATATGCTGGAACAAAGAACCAAACAGCAGCAATCATACTTTATGACCTGTAAGCTGTGTCTCCACAAGAACTGATTGAGTCTTTATTTTAAAATGCATAGCTTGTCAGGAGATGATGCCAGTGAATGTAAACTGTTGCACATCCATATCAAGCATGTTGTGGCTGTTACCGACACCATGCTTTCTACACATTCCCACACTTTAGAGATGAGTTATTTTTTCTTTAAACTCTACAGAGGGGTGGCTGTGGCGGGTGGTAGAGCAGCTGTCTACCAATTTGGTGGTTCGATTCCCGGCTGGCATGTCACATGCCAAAGTGTCCTTGGGCAAGATACTGAACCCCAAGTTGCCCCTGGTGAGTCAGGTCAGCTGCATAGCAGCTCTGCCATCAGTGTGTGTGTGAATGAGGTGCAGTGTAAAGCGCTTTGAGTACCAGCTAGGTAGAAAAGGGCTATATAAGTGCAGACCATTTACCATTTACAGAGAGACATAAACAAATGAAATGTAAATCTAACACTAACACTAACACTTCAGAAAATGACAAATAGGAAATTGGCTTTGTGGAGCTTTGCTGAAAGGCAAGTGTATTTCTGTCAGTGTTTTAATGTTTCATAGCTCCACATAAAATGGTTCAGGCAAGGTAGCTGAAATCAATTATGCAATGCTAAATCTTATATTATCCGAAGCCCTCTGAGAGGCCAGTGATGTTCACAGGTTCAATAATAAGATCCAAAGATCCGCCGTACTGATTTCTCCTTCCTCTGACTGAGTTTAACAATATATACTGCTGTATTTATAACATGTCACCAAAAACTCACCTATTAAAATATCATTAAAAACCAATAGCGGATTAATGTAGTCTGCATTTAGCAATAAAGTGAATTCCATCCAGTCTTAATCAATGTTGGACTTCTATTGGTGTTTCAAATTCAATTAAAGTCAGTGCCTCACTCAGAAGGAATTTAAGTCTTCTTTCTAGAATGCAAAGAAGGTGTTGACTGGAATTAAAGTCCTAACATGAAGACAATCTAGAGGATCAGTGGGCTGGTAAGTGTCCTGCCATCTAACTGATGGAAGATGAATGGCCTGCTTATGTTCTGGCAGATCAGATCATCATAAATGATTGAATAGCATTGTAGAAAATTGTGGGTTAGGGTTAAAAAAAGGTAAAGTGAATAGGTTAAAGTTAAAGTGATCAGTTCAGAAACATTCATCACAGGAACCTATTACATCACAGAGATTCTCACACTGTACTAAAAGTTTCTGTAGAATAGTCCACAGTGTCCACCACAGTATCAGAAAATAACAACATTGGCAGGGTTCATGCAAATCTGAACACGTTTGTTGGGGCAGTATGAACACTTGCACATGTTCTTCCACAGGAAGTGTATTTAACACTTCAAAAACAGTAGCTGGGCAGTAAACATTAGTAAACACACAGGATGCCATTGTAGGTGCTCCAACAATCAACCAAGCAGTGCTTTTTGATTTGACTATACAAGACTATGTGCTTTAGGTAACAAACTGTCAAATAATGTAGCAATCAATGATTACACTAAACTACAAAGAGAATTGGACTAAAATAATCATAAAAAGCTCATTTAATGTTTTACTGGGAATAAAAACATCCTCAAGTGTATACATAAAAAACAACAGATTAATGCAGCATGTAGTTTGTTTCCTATGTTCTGGGCTTCTTTGTACTTCACAGGCTCTTTTTTATATTTTCAGAGAACATACCGCTCACATTTACAGAGTGATAAAGCAATGCTTTGTGCCCAGAAGTGTCACATTCCTGTTTGCCAAAAGTCCTCCTGAAAGAGGGCTATGTTAAATCTGCATATCGTATGGTGTGTGAAAATGCCAATTTGAAGGAAGGACCCCATTATTCACTCAGAGGTCATGTTCAAATGTAGCACTTTGTGATTTTTTTTCTCCATATCGACTTGCCAGAAGCAATCATAAAATTAGACATGAACCGTTTTAAACCTAGCAACTAATTGTAGGTAGGAATGATGCTGGAGTCTGGTAAGGACAAACATCTTGTATAAATAGAAACAGGCAGTTACATGTACAGTAAATGTTGGCAGTGTTTATCAGACACGTAAGATGGAATTGCCAGCTGGATAAAGCCAGATCTGGGTGCATGGGGAGAACGGGCCACCTGTAAGATAATGAAGTGAGTAGGGACCTGGTGTAGGACTGCCTGCACAGAGTATATCATTAGCTGCACACCTGTATTGTTAGACTACACCTGTATCCTGTGCAAGGCCCTTGAAAAACAATGATTGAACAAACAATTGATTTCACAATGAGAGAGCAAAAGTGTCAATTTAAAGGGTTGGTTCACCCAAAGTACAAATAAACACCTCTATAGCTATGTAAATACTGTAGTTCACCCAGATGTTCAGATATTTGCCCCTTAGCCAGTACAGCCATATTACAAAGAATGTGATCTGTGGTGCACCTGGTATATTTAAAAAACCCATTTAAAATGTTGATAAATACATAGATACAAATATGTTTTTTGATTAAATAAGCAGCACCCGAAGTTTAGGAAAACAAAACATAGGGTTAGGGTTAAAGTCAACATGCAAACAACCCCACAAACCATTGGTGTGCCCAGGTATTTTGAGGGGCAGGTGCTCAAGCCACAAAAAAGACATAATATAAGAAATTATTATAGCTACAGAAACACATTTTATTCATGTATTTACGATAGATCCCCATACACAGATATTGTTATTAATACTGGCATTTGGTACAATCACTATGAACAGTACAGTACCTATACATTTGCACATTTCCTTGTTTTCACATACATATGAGCTATAACCTGATACAATGTTAATAATAATCGATGGCCTATCAGTGAAGATAGATAGATAGATAGATAGATAGATAGATAGATAGATAGATAGATAGATAGATACTTTATTGATCCCCAAGGGGAAATTTTGGTGTTGCAGCAGCCATTAGACAGAAAAACACTGAACACTGAGTAACATAATCTACACAACAATACACGAAACACAGTACAAGAATAACAGATAGTATACACAGTAATAACAACAAAACACACTGTAGAACTAGAATATAAAGTGACTTAGTTACACATTGTTAAACCATCAGCGTGGACACTGACTCTCTGTCAGGGAGTCATTGTACAGGCTGATGGCTGTTGGCACAAATGACTTCCTGTACCGTTCCTTGTCACATCCAACCATCTCCTTGGTCTTGCTTACATTCAAGGTCAGAGGGTTGTTCCCACACCACTTCACAAAGCTGTCCACCAGACCTCTGTACTCTGTCTCTTACTCCCCTGTAGATCAAGCTGGTCATTTCCTTGACATGTCAGATTATATTTTATTATGTCACAGCTCTGATATTACTCAAAGGGATGACAGGAAGACAGCACAGACTATTAACCATCATATTTTAACTTTTTACTTTACACATAATAACTAATACATGGGCTATAGAAAACAGTGTTAGAATTCAAACTGGACAATAGAGCACCAACATCTGAGTACTTTAATTGACAAAATAGAATATATATTAGAACCAGAGAAAATTAAGCTATAAAACATCATGCAGATTATCTTCTTAAACAAACCAAGTACATACTGTAGCTTCTTGTTACATTGTTTATCACGCAAGGCAAGTCATCAGTCAACTGACTATACCTCAGGATTTATTGCTAATAAAATTATGAACACAAATTTTGAAAAACACAAACTGTGGTGGAAGACAGAGGTGAGTGAGGAGGGACAAGTGCTTGTGCAGCCTCACAATTAAAACATGAATGCCCTTATTAGTTGAGAATATAACCCTCTATCTGTCTCTGGATGTGCCTGCCACAGACAGATTATTCTTGAGCTTCTTGACCTTCAAGAGCTGCACTGGCTCTGTTTTCTCCTCTAGGGCTTCCAAAAACAAGTGTTTATTATGTGCAGAGCCTCTAGCTATCCCATAAAGCTGTACACAGTGACTATTTCTAACTCTGGTTTTACAACATTGGGACAATAGTAATTATATGTGCGTTAGTGTATTTTTCAAGGAAAAATGAACGTGATAATAATACTGACTGTAGATAAATGTAAAAGATAAAAAAAAAACAAATGTATTTGAATTATTTCATTTCCTCATGCTATTTTTGTTTTTGTGAAATAGAAATTATCACAAAGCAACCGACTAAAACATACTTTTCCAGATAAAAGTAGTTTTTTTATGACCTTTGATCATATCAATAAGATCTGGAGCTTTTAGATGCCTTCAGAATTTGGGTAACAACAACTCTAGGAAGTTAGAAACAGTCACCATCTACAGATTTACAGGGTAGCTAGGCACAAAAAGAGGCTGTGATTCACTCCGTTGTGATCTACAACAAAGCCCTAGGAGAATATCAGGATCTTTGGCTAGTTGCACTCTCCAACTAGTCACACAGTTTGTCTGTTGTTATGAGTTGTGAAGCTAGAAAAATGGACTGACTGTTATATATTTGTTACTCTGGGGAAGTACTCATTATTTTATTTGAACATCCTTTCTTTATGAATCACAAGTAATATGACCCACCCCTTAATACACATTTATATTTCTTGTAATCTTGAGTTAATATTTTTATAGTTTGGTAATTGTGTTAAAGTCAGGAGGGATAATTGTTGTCTACAAGAAGACTAAAAAATTCTAGGTACATACAAGAACCTTTATTTCAAGATAGACAGTACATACTGTATAATTCTATTCAATTCAGTTTTATTTGTATAGCGCCAATTTACAACAGAAGTTATCTCAAGGCACTTTACAGTGTAAGGTTTAAAAAAGCGACTCACAAGTAGGGTACAATGAGTAGGACACCAACTGGTGGTAGACAACAGCTTGAATTTGAACCCCAGTCTCCCACATGGGAGGTGGTGATCTTACCACTACACTAACCAGCCGAATACTGACATTATAGCAAAGCTAAGAACAGAACCTGTAGTGTTCTGCAGGTCGCTACTGTTATAGTGTTACATTGCAAAAATACGATAATCTAGATCAAACAACACGGGGGGGTGGGGGGTTACCAGAGGTAGAGTCCACATGTGTCCACATCCACATGGTTCACAGTGCAGCAGTGCTTCACCTGGCACACGGCTCTTTTTCCAGGACTAGGTGTGGGGGTTGGTTTCAAAGCTCTTGCTCTTTCGTTGCCTTTTTTCCTGTCCAGCTGTTGAATGAATGTGGGCGGGCCTTCCATGCCCTCCAAAGTCAGGACTCCAGAGCCAGGACAGGACCCAGAGTCATTCAGTTGTATGTCTGACAGCTGCTTACTTGGAATAAAGGGACGAAACAAATGCATGTTTCACTGAGACAAATACGTTATGACACATTTACAATGTGACGGAGGGGGTGTAGGTTTTTATAGAGTGTGACACGGAAACTGGGTGCTTTATATGTTGGTCACATAACACACACGTTTCTGAATAATAACAGTGATAACAATAATAATAACAGTGGGACACGGAGCGGGGCCGGACACCATAACACCCCGTCGAAGCAGTTCTCCAAAGCGGGACGACAAGTTGTCTTTGTCTCTAAACTGGGTTCTTTATTCGTTGGTCTGTTTCTATGGGTTTTTTGGTGGTCACATCTACACTGGGTCACTGACCCATGGGTTGAATGGCCCACCTGATGGCCCAAATCAGGCCATTCACCATTCAGAAGTGGGAAATGTGCAACAGTTCTCCATGAAAGAACGTCATCACTGTAACATTGGCATCATAACACTGCACTGGAGAACTGCACTCAGTGTAGAGACAAAGACAACTTGTCGTCCCTCTTTGTTGAACTGCTTCAACGGCGTGTTACGGTGTCCGGTCCCGCTCCGTGTCTCACTGTGTGGATGCGTTAGTTAGTTCTATGTATTTGTTATGTGACGAACGGATAAAGCACCAAAGACAACTTGTCATCCTGCTTTGGAGAAGGAAGAAGAAGATGTGTGTGGATGTCTCCATAAGTTGTCTTGGTGAGGCAGAGCTTCAGCCGGCCTCCCTTCCTCTTGTGCTAAGTCAGCGACAACCCTTCCCCCTATCTGCCCCCACCCCGACGTGTGCCGGTAAGGACAGTCTTTACATAATAAAAGCAGTTGTCCACAGGGGCCAGGTTGTCATTTGACCACCTGGCCCCCTGTATAAATTAGTTCTTGAATGGGTTCCACAGTATTAATATGCAGGATCAGCAAAATTGTCTGCGTGCAAAACAGGTTGGAGTGAATATGCTGGACTCCATAATACATTGGGGTGGTTACAAGGTGCCTGCAGTGGTGGCTAATAGCAGGCCTGGAGGTTGGATGGTAATTGAGATTAATTGAGTTTTAAATGTTGACAGCCAACACTTACTGCAAGGCACGTTCATGAACTGTGGTCACCAAGAGTCATCATGCTGTCAACATCAAAAACTGAATAGTACTTCACCAAATGCTGAGGTGTTTGGTTTAGAGTCAAAATAGCAGCATGGTTTTATGAGTACCATGTTTTGTCTACTTCTTTAGTCAAGGCTAAGCAATGATTGTCCTGTGGCCAGGAATCAACAGAGCCATAAAGTGTCCCTGGACAAGACACTGAACCCTTGGCACCTTAAATGCAGCTGCAGCTAACTATAGTTAAAGTATACAGTATGTAAATATGGAGAGATGAGAAAGTGGAGAAAATATAAGGAGATTAATACAAGGCCCAATGTTCTTGCTGCTTGTTGTTGTCTTATTGCCTGCTGTTCTTTTCTCTTCTCTTTCCACTTACCCCAACCGGTCGAGGCAGATGGCTGCCCACTATGAGCCTGGTTCTGCTGGAGGTTTCTTCCTCTAAAGGGAGTGTTTCCTCTCCACTGTTGCCTAAAGCTTGCTCAAATGGGATTGTTGGGTTTTCTCTATAATTTTTTGTATAAATATTTTCTGTGAGGTCTTAACACTAGAACTACGACAGACAGGTCAAATGACTATATACCTAGGAGCCCGGCAAGGTGGTCAAATGACAACCTGGCCCCCTGTGGACAGCTGCTTTTATAATGTAAAGACGGTCGTTACCGGCACACTTTGGGGTGGGGGCAGATTGGGGGAGGGTTGTTGTTGACTTAACACAAGAGGAATGGAGGCCGGCTGAAGCTCTGCCTCACCAAGACATCTTATGGAGACATCCACACACATCTTCTTCTTTCTTCTCCAAAGCGGGATGACAAGTCGTTTTTGGTGTTTTATCCGTTGGTCACGTAACAAATACATAGAACTAACGAACGCATCCACACAGTGGGACACGGAGCGGGACCAGACACCGGAACACGCCGTCGAAGCAGTTCAACAAAGAGGGACGAAAAGTTGTCTTTGTCTCTAAACTGGGTGTAGTTCTCCAAAGCGGGACGACAAGTTGTCTTTGTCTCTAAACTGGGTCTAGTTCTCCAAAGCGGGACGACAAGTTGTCTTTGTCTCTAAACTGGGTGCAGTTCTCCAGAGCAGTGTTATGATGCCAATGTTACAGTGAGGACATTATTTCATGCAGAACTGTTGCACATTTCCCACTTCTGAATGGTGACTGGCCTGATTTGGGCCATCAGGTGGAAATCAGGTGGGCCATTCAACCCATGGGTCAGTGGCCCACCCGATTTCCATGTCTGTAGATGTGACCACCAAAAGACCCATATAAACAGACCAACGAATAAAGAACCCAGTTTAGAGACAAAGACAACTTGTCGTCCCGCTTTGGAGAACTGCTTCAACGGCGTGTTACGGTGTCCGGTCCCGCTCCGTGTCACACTGTTATTATTATTGTTATTACTGTTATTGTTATTACTGTTATTATTATTGTTATTACTGTTATTATTCAGAAACATGTATGTGTTATGTGACCAACAAATAAAGCACTCAGTTTCCGTGTCACACTCTTTTTATAAAAACCTACACCCCACTCAGGTACATGTGGGGGCTGGGGGCGCAGGGCATGGAAGGCCCGTCCACATTCATTCAACAGCTGCACAGGAAAAAAGGCAACGAAGGAGCAAGAGCTTCGAAATCAACCCCCCCACACCTAGTCCTGGAAAAAGAGCCGTGTGCCAGGTGAAGCACTTGGACAGTGGATCAAGCAGAAGCCCTGGATGTGTCACTTCTGCCATTGGGATTTTTTATTTGTTACTTTCTTTTTTGCACATTTGTTATTTGCGTGGTTTTTGAAAACATATTAGAGTGAGAAATTCACATATACAACTCTAACTATGGTAACCCCCCCCGTTGACATATTTCTAACAAGAACACCTCGTTATTACTCCTTATTTACTGTGTTGTTTGATCTAGATTATCGTATTTTTGCAATGTAACACTATAACAGTGGCTACCTGCAGAACACTACAGGTTCTATTCTTAGCTTCGTCAAAATGTCAATATCCAGCTGGTTAGTGTGGTGGAAACATAACCACCTCCCATGTGGGAAACTGCGGTTCAAATCCCAGCTGTGGTCTACCAGTAGGTGTCCTACTCATTGTACCCTACTTGTGAGTCGCTTTTTTTAATATAATATAATATTTTTTAACTGGAGAACTGAACCCAGTTTACAGACAAAGACAACTTGTCGTCCCTCTTTGTTGAACTGCTTCAACGGCGTGTTACGGTGTCCGGTCCCGCTCCGTGTCTCACTGTGTGGATGCGTTCGTTAGTTCTATGTATTTGTTACGTGACGAACGGATAAAGCACCAAAGACAACTTGTCATCCCGCTTTGGAAAAACAACAACATGTGTGTGGATGTCTCCACACTCAGGTTGTCATTTGACCACCTTGCCGGGCTCCTAGGTATGACCAGAAAAGTCAGTAGTTCTAGTGTTAAGATGGCTTCTGTTGTGGTGCTATACAAATAAAATTTAATCCAGGCCTTTATATATTTTAAGCAGGCTTTAAGTTTGATTACTATATTAGTCTCTCCTGGTTTCACAGATAGATATAGCTGGTATTATCTGCATAGCAATGGAAATTTTGTGTGTGAGTGTTTCCTAATAATATTGCCCAAGGGTGTCATCGTTTCTTCTTGGTATACTCGGTATACCAAGTATGGTATATTTTCTCCCCCTCTCTCCCTCTTCCACTGACCTTGCTCCACTCACCAGCCACTTCTTCTTGCTCATATATGGACTTCTTCACTCCCCACTCTCCCTGGCCATAATTACAGATCAGCTTCATCTGCATGCTCCCTTCCAATAAAAGCTCTCCTCAGTCCTCTGCCCATTGCCAAATTGTGGTGTCTTTCATGCCCCCCCTTGCTACCAGCATCGCTACCAGCCCTGCTCCTAGCCCTGCTACCAGCCATCCTCCTCAGCCCTGTGTTCTTCCCCTGTGGAACTCTGTAACTAACTTGTGTGCATGAAAGACATTATTGGCATGAACAAACTGGAATATAATAAGATTTAAACAAGCCTAATGCTGTTCTTTTAACCCCAATAACATGTTCCAGTCTGTAGTAGTGTAGAATGCAGTAGATCTAACAAGACAAGTATAGAGAGAAGTCCATTGAATAACGCTTAGAGAAGATAGTGACATTTAGGGAGAAGAAGGCCAGGGACCGCTGAAGCAGCGCCACAAAACTTGGGTTCGTAACTCTTCTGCTCTAAACATTGTTAATCTCCTTGTATTAATCTCCTTATATTTTCTCCACTTTCTCATCTCTCCATATTTACATACTGTATACTCGACATATAAATGTCTACCTTTAAACGGTGTTCCTAACTAGTTGTTTTAAACTTTTCCGTGGGTATTTCACAACTAACAAGCATTTCTCTTGTCTGAGCACAACATGGCGGCCACTGTTGCAGAACCAACTTCGCCCAGCGAGGACAACGTGCTGCTTCAGAGAGCCTACAAGAAGATTGCTGACCTGAAGGAAGACACCCATCGCCTGTCCAATTAACTTCGACAGAAGGAGTCCTTGTTGACCAGCGTCGTCAATGTGGCCTCGGAGCAGTCCAAGCGGATTTTCTCACTCACCACAGCCCTCCAGGATATGGCTCCGTGGGACCCCTCCAGCCGTCCACCACCTTCCCTCTGCTTGACTCCTAACCTTCAGCCATTCTTGGTCGAAGTTGTGACAGAGCCAGGACCAGGAGCCTTCACGTCTCCGGATAAACCTTTCCAACCGCTACGCGGCCCTGACCTCTGACGCCCCGAACATCCCAGCTGAGTTTCGGCCCGAGCTCCTTCTGATCTCTATCTCCAACCAGCATCGACGCCCGCCGACTGTAATGACTGCCCGCCCCAGAACGCCATCAGCACTCAGCTGGCGCAACGCTCACAGACTTCTACAAGGTCTGCACGCCGGAGGAATTTGAAGGAGACAATGCTCAGATGCTCCAGAGGACTCCCGAGCTCTGAGTCGTGGAGCCGTCGGCTCCTCCTTAATGCCCTTTTTAGCTTCCTAAAGTCCTGTGACAAGTCTATCTTTATTTCTGGCCCTATTCCCACCTTAAGCAAAAGAATAGGACTTCAGCAGAATCCTCAGTCTTCATACCTGGCTCCAGTCTGGTTGCAAGTCTCAGCATCTAGGATTTATTGACAACTTTAATCTCTTCTGGGATCGACCCTCACTTTTCAGGAATGATGGCTTTGCACCCCAGCCGTCATGGCAGCCGCATGCTCGCTGCTAATATACATCACGCCATTCAGTGTACTCCTCACAACTGACAGTCTCTCCTTTTAACACCTGGAGATCCTTCCCTCCTACCTTCATCTCAGGGATCTGCTCCCCTCACCTCTCTCTGTTCTCTTATTCCCACTAACCCAAGTTCTCTCTCCTCTAGCTGCCTTTTCCGCCTCTGGATAACACACAGGTGACACAGGTTGTCATCGGGGGGGGGGGGGGGGGGCTTTTTCACCAGCTCCCAAAAAGGTCCAATCAGTGTCAATAATATTCCAGTTATTATCAATGGCAGACAGCAAACAGGCTACAGAGCAGTACAAAGAAACTATTCTAATCTTGTAAAGCCTCTGATCAACCCCAGGACTAATATTAGCGCCCCTACAACAAGACTTGGTCACCTAAATGTCAGATTGACAAAGCATCTTATCCTCTCTCAGAATTTATACTCCTATTTCTTAAGATAAGATAAGATAAGATAAGATAAGATAAAATAAGACTTTATTTATCCCACGATGGGGAAATTCTTTTGTCTACAGCAGCAAGGTGACATTAATTAACAGTGATGTGGTTCGGGTTACACCATCTGTCGTTCACGAACACCGCCAGTCCGCCGCCTTTCTTCTTTCCGCTCTGTCTGCACCAGCGTGAATCTGTTAACGGAGACCACGGAGTTTGGTGTGTCTTGGTTGAGCCAAGTCTCGGTGAAACACAGCAGGCTGCTCTCCCGGTACACGCACTGCAGACGCATAAGCGCTGTTAGCTCGTCCAGCTTGTTAGAGAGAGCGCAGACGTTTCCCATAATAACGGATGGTACAAATGGCTTGTACCTCTGTCTTCTCTCCCGGCATTTAACTCCAGCTCTGCAGCATCGTCGTTTTCTCCGTATCTCGGCTGGAATCTCTGGCTTTTCAGCGTGGAGAAACAGCTGGCCTCCAGTGTAAACAATGGAACTGCATCCTGAAGGGTCCCCTGAGGCCTGCTCAAAAAGTTGAAAAAAGATAATAAAACAAAGTGCAAAAGTAATGAAGTTTGTGCACTTTGTCGAAGTACTCCATATGGATTTATATAAAAAGCAAAAAACACAATAGGGTGGAAGAAAACATTAGAAAACACAAAGAAAACACAAAAGGATGGAGCTGCTTAGAGTTGCTGCCACACACGCAGCGCCATAGCAACGGAACTGAAAACTTAAATGAAACCTAGCTGAGGATAGGTGAGTGTATCCAGTTGCAAGAGCTCCCCCTAATTTTATTTATTTTAACTACCGTAGATTAAGTAGTCTGGGTGGTGGTGTTGCTCTGGTCTTAAAAAATCAATTCAAATGCTCAATTCTATCACTTAAACAGGTTCACAGCTTTGAAGCACTTGGATCAGAGAGGCTCTCAAATGAATTCAAACTATGTTTAGGTCTGGGGTTGATTAACAAACTTGAGTGGAAGATTCCTGCTACTCCTCCACCCCGACCTGTGCTTCTAGGAACATGATAATTAATATAACTTGAGGGGGTTGACTCATTCAGAGAGACATATTCATCCTGCTGCAGCCAGGTTTCAGTAAGACAGAATAAGTCTATTTGATGGTCAATTATCAAATCATTCAGGGAAACAGGGATTTAGACGATAGAGATCTGACATTTAAAAATCCACATTTGATTGTTGTCTTATTTTGTTCTGAGAGAGGAGTTGTCTTTATTTTTATTAGGTTTTTATGAATAACTCCTCTTTAGTTAGTTTTAGTTATAAATAATTAAGGTAGTCAGGGAGCAGACAATGTCTCTATGGGGTTATGGTAGTTTTGCGGGGGTGACGGCTGTGAGGAAGCTGCAGATAGGTGTGTAAGACTGTGTCTCTGCTTCCTGGGCTTCACTCTGACATGTCAGGGTTTACGTCATCTAATAAACTCTGCCATATTCCTAGAGAGTTGAGACGCACCATCTAAAGTGGGATGGATGCCATCTCTTCTAATCAGCCCAGGTTTTTTCTCCAAAAAGTTCTCCAATTGTCTATGTAGCCCATGTTGTTAGCGGGACACCACTTAGACAGCCAGTGGTTAAATGACGACATTTGGGTAAACATGTCGTCACTGGTCAGATTGGGAAGGGGTCCAGAGAAAACTACAGAGTCCGACATCGTTTTGGCAAAGTTACACACCGATTCAACGTTAATTTTGGTGACTTCTGATTGGCGTAATTAACTCCTGTGTGAATTATAATTTCACTATATTTCCATTTACCCTTAGACAGGAGTTTCAAATAGGATTTGACATCGCCCGCTCTGGCCCCAGGAATACACTTGACTAAGGCCGCTGGAGTCTCTTCACACGTTTCTGACTATAGAGCTACCAATGACCACAGTGGGTTTCTCAGTGGGTGTGTCGCTGATTGGGGAAAATCTGTTAGAAACGTGAACCTTGGGCAAGTGTCTAGGGTTATGCTTCCTACGAACCATCACCCAGCCGGCCTGACTTCCCGGCTGCTCGGGAACTGCCGGGGGACAGCTAACAGGAGCTAGGCTAACGGGAACTATGCTAGCTGGCTCCACACCGGCTACCGGGACCTTTGTGAAGAAGGTATCCCTTCTTCACAAAGGTCCTTATGGCTGCCCTGTACAATGCCTCAAAACACTCAGGGTCAACTCCCGAGTGCAGCCAAACAACCAGATGCTCCGCACTGCAAAACGAGTCCAAATACTCCTCCAGAATATTCGCCAGGCCCCGATAGCACACAAAACTAGGACTAGGGGGGGAAGCGTGAAGCGACCAGTGGTGGAAAGTGTCGATTTCATGGTCACAGTTTTGGCTGGTTTGTTCTGGTACAGGCGGACAAGACCAACAAGTACTAACAAAAAAAACAAGGTTTATTTCAACTCCCGGTCCAAAATGGGGGACACGGGGAAAACTCAAACAAGCACGGAAAATAAATACACAAAGTAACAACACAAAACGCTGCAGTGACGCAGGCAAAATACGAACTAAGAAACCAACACAAACATACAAAGTACCAACTAATAAAGCAATGCACAAACTACAACTCACCAAAATAGAAATACAAAGTAACAAACGAAAATCACTGCCCAAGGTAGGAGAACGTTAGCAAAACAGACAAACCAAACTGTACAAAGTATCAACTAAAAACCCTGCATAAACGCAGACAAAACAATTCAAACTTACAAACAAAACAATTCAAACTTACAAACAAAAACAGAGCGGTTCCTGACAGACGAACGAACATACAGAGTAACCAGAATGGTGGCGGATACGGTGCAAACAAGACATGAACATGAGCAGAGTAGTGTGAGTAACTGACGAACGAACAAACAAACTGACAATTGGAGTAGATCTATGTGAGATGTGCAACAAACCAGCAATGAACAGAGGACTGAGGGGTGCTTATAAAACAAAGGGACTAACAGGTGAAATGAGTCAGCAATTAGTCCGGTCAGTTGAGAGTGGAAAGTGGAGGAAGTCCATATACGGGTGTGGCAGGAGAGTGAGCAACAGAACAAAACAAAACAAAACCCACAGACAGGGGCAGAGGGAGGAATTGTAACAATTTCAGACTGTTGACAAGTTAGTAAAGCCAACCCCTCCCAGCATTCCAGCTGAAAGTGCTGTGAGTGTGAGAACTTCTTAACCTATTTTAACAAAAAAAATTGAATCAATCAGAGCTTCTGTTATCTCTAACTCCTCACCAATAATAGTTTCACACCCCTCTAGAGAATGCATTTTAAGCCGGTTTCCTCCCATGTCCTTATCTGAGCTACTACAAACTGTCTCAATATGAAACCATCTTCCAGCCCAGTTGATGTCATCCCAACTAAGTTTTTAATCTCGATCATTGATTCGCTTGCTCCCTCTCTCCTGAATATTTTTAATACTTCTCTGTCCACTGGAAATATCCCAGATTATTTGGAAATTGAATATGTGCAACGTCTTTTGAAAAAAACCTGGATTAGATCCCTCATCCCCTGAAAACTACAGACCAATCTCCAAACCACCCTTCACATCAAAGATTTTAGAAAAGTACGTGTCTAAACATTTATTTCTAGCTGCAGACAACTATAACATGTTTGATGAATTCCAATCTGGTTTTTGCAAACACCACAGTACAGAGACCACCCTACTAAAGGTGACAAATTACATTGTGTTGGGCTCTGATGCTGGTATGTGCTCTATTCTTGTCCTCCTTGATCTTAGTGCTGCTTTTGATATAGTAGATCACCACATTTTGTTGGACCGACTAAAGCACTGAGCTGGAATAGAAGGTACTGCACTGGAGTGGTTCTCTTCATACCTGTCCAATAGATCGTTTTGTGTTACCGTTAATAACTGCAAGTTATCTTTTTCTCTTGTATAGTACAGAGTCCCGCAAGGTTCAGTGCTGGGGCCAATCTTGTTCTCTTTGTACATGCTCCTTTTGGGACATATTATTCGAAAACAATGTGTTTCTTTTCATTACTATGCTGAAGACACTCAGCTGTACTGTCCCTTTAAGATCTCTGACCACAGAGGAATGAGTTCCTTACATGTGTGTATAAATAAGATAAAAAGCTGGATGACTCAAAATTTCCTGCAGCTGAATTGTGACAAAACAGAAATTGTTGTTATCAGTCCACAACATATAGCCCCACACATTTTGCCCTGCACGGATCACCTTTTAGACAATTCTAAGCCCACGGCAAAAAGTCTTGGTGTTTGGTTTGATAGTAAACTAAACTTTGAGCATCATGTCACAAAGCTTGTTCAGACATATTTTTATCACCTTAGACATATCTCCAAAATACGTTCAATTCTATCATTTCATGACACTGAAGTAATCTTACATGCATTTATTTCCTCACGCCTCAACTTTTACAACAGTTTGTTCACCTGTCTCAGCCATGAATCTATTAATCGGCTCCAGATTGTTCAGAACACAGCTGCAAGACTCTTAACTAGAAAAAGAAAATATGATCACATTACTCCTGTCTTAGCTTCCTTACACTGGCTGTGAATATGGTTTAGGATTGATTTTAAGATTTTAATAACTTTTAAAGCCCTGTATGGCCTTTCCCCAGCTATATATCCCAGCTTTTAAAGCCTTATGAGCCTGCACGTAGCCTGAGATCCTCTGGTAGAAAATTTTCTGTATGTCCCTTGTAGGAGAAAAGAGCAACTTCAGTATGAAAGATGATAGGAGATACTAGACAGTACAAGGGTTCATAGATAGGACATGGGTAGGAAAGGAGTTCTGGGTTACAAGGTCATGAGTGAAAAAACAGACTTGTAGTGGGAATTTATGGTATTCAGCCTATATACAGAAGAAATGTATGTCTTCCTTATGGTTCACATATACTTAGTGCCTTAGGAATGTTATCTGGAGGTGGCCCTGAGAAGTATAAGTATGAGGGTTAGAGAGAGGTAGGGGAGAAGACATTTACATGATTGTGGTGTTTTCTCCATGCTGGCATGTACGCATTAAACTGAGATGGTTCATCACACTGAGTTCTTCCTTGAAGTCTACTAAGATTGAGCAATATTTAGAGGAAGAGGAAAATTTTCTACTACACCCTGATGTCAAAATGAGAACTAGAGGTGACAGAGCTTTTTAAGTCCCAAAACACTGAAAACAACTTACTTGAGGAAAAAAGATCAGCTGACTCAGTAACAACTTTTAAATCTCTCCTTAATATATATAAAGTATATGTGTATATGGGGAAGAAATTGTAAAGATTGATGGGACAGCATCCTCCTCTCATCTACAACATGTAGAGGGTCCAGCTCCACCCCCAGAACAGAGCCAGCCCTCCTGATCAGTTTGTTCAGCCTGTTAGTATCTGATACCTTCAAGTTACTGCCCCAGCAGACCACAGCTTAGAAGATGACATTGGCCACCACAGACTCATGGAACATTCGCAACATGGTGCTGCAGAAGTTGAAGGACCTGAGCCTCCTCAGAAAGTAAATCTGGCTCTGAGCCTTTTTGTACAATGCTGCTGAGGTCTTTGTCTAGTCCAGTTTGTTGTCCAAATACACTCCCAGGTATTTGTACTCAGATACAACCTCCACCTCCTCCCGCTGTATAGTGAGAGGAATGATAGGACTCCCAGATTTTCTGAAGTATATCACCAGCTCTTTGTTTTACTGTTGTTGAGTTGAATAATGATAATCTTTTTCTCTTTCGGCTTTTCCCATGAGGGGTCACCACAGCGAATCATCCTTTTCCCCCTCACTCTATCATGAACATCTTCTACCCTAACACTAGCCAACCTCATGTCCTCTGTTAAGACATCCATATATCTCCTCCTTGGTCGTCCTCTTGCCCTCCTGCCTGGCAGCTCAATCTCCAACATCCTTCTGCCAATATAATCACTATCCCTCCTCTGCACATGTCCAAACCATCTCAGTCTGGCTTCTCTGACTTTGTCACTAACACAGGCAACGTGAGCCGTCCCTCTGATGTGCTCGTTCCTTATTCTGTCTAACCTGGTCACTCCTAAGGAGAACCTCAACATCTTCATCTCTGCTACCTCCATCTCAGCCTCTTGTCTCTTTCTTACTGCTACCGTCTCTAACCCATAGAGCAAAGCTGGTCTCACCACTGTCTTGTACACCTTTCCTTTGCTCCTCTTGCTGACACTCTTCTGTCACACAACACTCCTGACACTTTCCTCCACCCGCTCCAACCTGCCTGCACTCGCCTCTTCACCTCTTTTCCACACTCTCCATCACACTGAACTGTTGACCCTAAGTACTTAAACTCCTGCACCTTCTTCACCTCAGCCCCCTGTAACCTAACGCTTCTACCTTTATCCCTCTCATTTAGACACATGTATTCTGTCTTACTACGACTGACCTTCATGCCTCTTCTTTCCAGAGCAACCGTCCACCTCTCTAGCTGTTCCCCTACCTGCTCTCTACTCTCACTGCAAATCACAATGTCATCCGCAAACATCATTGTCCAGGGAGATTCCTGTCTGACCTCATCTGTCAGCCTGTCCATCAGCATAGCAAACAAGAAGGGACTCAAAGCTGATCCATGGTGTAGTCCCACCTCCACCTTGAACTCCTCTGTCTGACCTACAGCACATCTCACCACCGTCATATTTCTCTCATACATGTCCTGAACTACTCTGACGTACTCCTCTGCCACTGCCGACAACCTCATACAGTACCACAGCTCCTCCCTCTGCATCCTGTCATACTCCTTCTCTAAATCTACAAAGACACAATGCAGCTCCTTCTGACCATCTCTGTACTTTTCCATCAACATTCTCAAAGCAAAAATGGCATCAGTGGTGCTCTTACGGGGCATGAATCCGTACTGCTGCTCACAAATCTCCACCTTCTTCCTAAGCCTGGCTTCCACTACTCTTTCCCACAGCTTCATTGTGTGGCTCATCAACTTTATTCCTCTGTAGTTGCTGCAGTTCTGCATGTCATCCTTGTTCTTAAAGATCGGAACCAGAACGCTTCTCCTCCATTCCTCAGGCATCTTCTCACTCTCTAGAATCCTATTGAACAAACTGGTTAGAAACTCCACTGCTGTCTCTCCTAAGCACTTCCACACCTCCACAGGTACGTCATCAGGACCAACAGCCTTTCCATTCTTCATCCTTTTCAGACCCTTTCTAACCTCATCCTTTCCAATCACTGCTATTTCCTGCTCCACAACATCGACATCTTCCTCCCTTCTTCCCCTGTCATTTTCCTCATTCATCAGCTCCTCAAAATACTCCTCCCATCTCTCATTCTGTACACTCTCCTGGGTGGTTAGCACCTTTCCATCTCTGTCCTTAATCACCCTTACTTGTTGCACATCCGTCCCATCTGTATCTCTCTGTCTAGCTAGCCTGTATAAGTCCTTCTCTCCTTCCTTTGTGTCTAACCTGTCATACAGCTCATCGTAAGCTTTCTGTTTGGCCTTTGTCCATCTTCACTCTACGCTGCGCTTCCTTGTACTCCTGTCTACTTTCCTCAGTCCTTTCTACATCCCATGTCATGGTTCCAGCCTCGTTGCTCCTGGTGTTGCCCCCGTGCTTTTATTTTGGTGACTTCCTGTTTCCTCTTCCCAGTCTGATTGCCTTCACTCACCTGATTGGTTACACCTGGTTTCCCCATAGTATAAATACCGGCCAGATAGTCTGTTTTCTATTCCTGAACACTATCCAGCATTTATCTTGGACTGACTTATTATTCTTTCCTGCTCTGACTGTTTGGACTGCTTTTGTGTTTCGACCTGGATTGTCTGTCCGTTGTGGATTTTGCCTGCCGGACTTAACTCTGAACTGCCATAATCGTGTATGACCTGGATTACCCTTGACGCTGTGACTGTGTTCTCATTGTGTTTCTGTTACTCTGGTTACACTCCTGGACACTCTCCACTGGCTCTCCGTCGCCACCATCCACAATGTCCATTGTCCTCCATTTTGTCCACGTGCTCTCCGTTGGTCGGCCATCTTGGTTTTGACGTCACTTCCGGTTTCCTACCAGACCATACTCACCCTACCACATCTCCTCCCGTCTAGTGACTGTTTCATTCTATTCATTGATTTACCGTGTTCTGTCGATACAATTAAAGATTCAACCCTTGGTTGTGTCCTGTCTGATCTCTGGCCATGGAGTCCTTCCTGCAGCACCTGACATCCCACTTCCTTCTAGCCAACCTCTTCCTCTGGATGCAGTCCTGTACTTCCTCATTCCACCACCAAGGGTCTTTACCTTCTTTCCTATTTCCAGATGACACACCTAGCACCTTCCTACCTGTTTCCCTGATAACTTCTGCTGTAGTTTCCCAGTCATCTGGAAGCTCATCCTGGCCACCCAGAACCTGTCTCAACTTCTGCCTGAATTCCTCACAAGCTTCTTCATTATTTAGCTTCCACCACTTAGTCTTCTTTTCTGTCTTCCCTATCTTCTTCTTTCTGATCTCCAGAGTCATCTTACACACCACCATGCAGTGCTGTCTGGCTACACTCTCTCCTACCACCACTTTGCAGTCACTAACCCCTCTCAAATGGCCTCGTCTACATAGGATGTAGTCCACCTGTGTACTCCTAACTCCACTCTGGATTTTTCCAATTAGGATCAGAGAGGCTAAGAGTGAGGCTCTCAAATGAATTTGTTAGTTCAGAATGCAGCAGCGACAGTCCTCACTAGAACCAGAAGATACGAGCACATCACCTCTTATCTTTGGGTGGCTGTGGCTCATTAGGTAGAGCAGTTGACTGCTAATCACAGGATTGGTGGTTTCCCGGCTGCCATGTCACATGCCAAAGTGTCCTTGGGCAAGATACTGGACCCCATGTTGCCCCTGGTGAGTCAGGTCAGCTGCATAGCAGCTCTGCCATCAGTGTGTGAATGGGTGAATGAGACACAGTGTAAAGTGCTTTGAGTAACAGCTAGGTAGAAAAGCGTTATATAAGTGCAGACCATTTATCTTATCTACACTTCATTGGCTCCCTGTGAAAATGCGCATTGATTTTAAAATACTACTTTTGACATTTAAAGCATTAAATAGTCTCGCGCCACAGTATCTGAGTGAACTGCTAGTGCCTTATGATCCACTACGCCTACTTCCATCAAAGAATGCAGGCTGCTTGTCAGTACCTTGTATCACTAAAACTACAGCTGGGGGCAGAGCTTTTTCTTACAAAGCCCCAAAGTTATGGAAAAGCTTTCCAAATAGCGTTCGGGACTCAGGCACAGTGTCAGTATTTAAGTCTAGGCTAAAAACCTATTTATTTAGCCAAGCATTTTTTAAGTAGATTTGCCTTAGAGAAAGACTCACATAGAGCAATATTGTCAACTGGTATGTTTAGATGCTGTCTTTCCCACTCTCATTGATCACTCAGGTTTGTTGATGGTGAAGTGTTTGGTTGCTCAACATCCCAGGGAGCCCTCGTCTTTGTTTTCTTTCTGGCACACCCTTTTAGTTAGGCTGTCATAGTTAGTCCTGTCAGAGTTCCTGCTGCCATGACATGGCTACTAAATATACATTCACCTAATACATTATCTGTCTGTGAACACACCTAACTTTTATCTCTCCTCTTCTGCTATCCCCTCTCCTCTTCTCTCTCTTTCCCTCTTCCTGTCTCTCTGTCGAGCTACACGTTGTTCCACCCTTTGCCCTCTGCACCTGTCCACTTCTGGTCGCTCTCATCGCTTGGATGCCCCGTGTGGTCACTATGGGATGCGTGTGGTGACTGGGGTTGGTTCCACGCTACCATGAAGCTGGCCTCGGCGGACGTCGTCAGCTGTTTCTCTGAGGTCTCGACTCAACGCTCGATAGTCCAGGACTATCCAGGGGGCACCATTATTAAGCTGTAATTAATACAGTGAGTGTTTTATATTTCTCAGTGAACCAAAGAAAACTACAAAAATGAAAAAGTGCTAGCCTGTAAATGGTGGTGTACATAAAGTCATACACCTGCTTTGTGTTTCTTTTATGCACTTCAGTATTTACCACTTTACTTTATCTTTCCCTTTATTGCCCCTGTGGTGCAAAGGGCTTCTCATTTGCTTCCTTATTGTTTCCAGGACATCTGTGAGTGTCACAAAGCCTTTCAGGCTGCACACATGCGGAATGTCAACATTTTAAGCAGTTAATCTTTCTACAAGCTCCCAGTGCTTGAGAAACCTGGAATTTTTTTAAATACAGGCTACTCAAAATGATCAGGAAAGGTAAGTAGGATAGACTCTATACTCTCTTTTTCAGCTCTAGATAACTAATACATTTCCCATTCGCTCCTAAATGCAAATAGAAATATCAACCTTGTTGCACCATAATAATTCTAGTGTGACACATCAATTGGAACATTTCAGCAATTTCTCTTCCTTCAGCTTCCCGCCTGCTACTCATAAGGCTGATATATAAAGTCCCTGCTGAAAAGTTCTGGAGAAAATCGCATCATGTTCTAATGTAGAATACAGACATCAACTTTTCTCTCTCTGGATCTCCACACCATTCCCCCACCACCCCACCCTTTTTTTCGTTCTTTGTGAAGTTGGCACACTTCAAAGTGGTTGAATTGACAGAGCTGCAGACTGAAAGATCCCATTCATCTGCCTGGAGGAATTATGCAGACATCTCTCTTGAGCACCACTTCAGAACCTCACTCTCTTTACTTTAAATATCTGGCCTCTGCACGGCACTCTACAACAAGCTGGAAAAAAATATATGTGAAAGAAAAGAGTAGGCAGATAAGAAAAAAAATGCTTGCAGAGAGGAAAAAATAAGATAGTTTTATACAATAAAATCACACATGAGTTAAACATCCATCAAGCTGTTAAATGGGATGACACCAGTGAGTGTGTGAGTGGGAAAACATGACTTTCCTCACAGTATATTGTGAGGAAAGGAACATATACCAAAATGACAAAAAATGACAAACAAGACAGCACATATACATGGATAATCAGTTTTCTGCCTCATTTGGTCCCTTCAATCTCACATTCATGGTGAGCTCCCACATTCTTATGTGTCGCCTCTGTGTTTACTGAATTATCAGACTCATCTCTTCCTGGCACAACGGCCTCCAGCCCTGACCTTATGAATTATGTTTTTGTAGCAAACATAAAGAAATAATAATTATGTTGTAATGCAACATATTTGTTGAATGAATGAACCAACATTTAATAATAGAAACTAAATTGTAAGGAGGTGGGTGAAGGGTGTATAATGTGCATGACTTACAAACCACAGACCAGAGCTGAGACCTGAGTCCAAAGTCCAGTGTGGACACATGATCTTTAGGTTAATAGAAAACATAAACAAAAATAAATAAATATGTGATTACAGTTTAGTTGTATAGGAGCTTAATTTTTGGCAGACAGGGTTGCTACCAAGTTTCCTGCGTCAAAGACTGCTGCACTGCTCCTGTTCTATTATCCATCACAGTTGCCATAATTCCATCTGTGCTAATATTACAAACAAAGCCAGGGTGCCAGGGTAGTTTATCAAATACAAAGACACAGTAGGGTGTCATGAGGCAGAATGTGGCAGTGCTTCTGTGCTGGAGTGTATTGGGCATCATCAGAAGATTTAGCATAAGGGGCTGGATTTGACTGAAACTAAGCACAGACACAAATCGAAGTTTACTTGAAGAGTCTTGACACAACATAGAAGAAAAGCTGATTATGTAACAATCAGGAGGCATGGTAGTCAGGCACGTTTCAATAATGGCCAATCAAATTTAGTTCCCCTCATCTCCTTATAGTGATATGTGATATAAAGGGATGGAGGGAGTCAGAGGTGTCTGAGAGAGAGAAAGTTCATCTATATAAGCTTAACAGCTGGGTAAATGTACAGCTAAAATAACTGATTGATTGGATTCTTTTAAATGAGAGGCTGATCATCTCTTCACAACAATACCCTTTGCTTTTTTTTGGGTCAATTTGGTATGGTCAATTAAAGATGGCGCTGCAAGAGTAGCAGCAAGTTACAGCAGCTCTCCCCTCTGTTCTTCTATTTCTTTTCTTTTCTATTGTTTGTTGGCCTGTCTTACAGGTTTTCTTTAACATGGTCAAATCCTGCTGCAAGTATGCACACAGGGAGATCACTTTTATTACTTTTTTGCTTTTTTTTTGTTTTTTAACCTTTTTTGGAATGTGACGGGGGATCCCCTCAGCTTCAGACATGGCTACATTGTTTATACCAGAGACCCACTGTTAGCTCTGCGCCACCCTGCACCTCTCTACATAGAACAGCCAGAGGTTCCACCTGAAATACAGAGGAAATGGAGAGGCTGCAAAGCAGGACGAAAGCTCCAGGAGAGGTGACGGAGGTACAGACAATATGTACCCTCCATCATTATGGGAAACGTCTGTTCCCTCTCCAATAAGATAGACGAGCTTACCGTGCTGACCCGGAGTACAGGGAGTGTAGCCTTATGTGTTTTACTGAGACATGGCTGAACATAATGCCACCGGACTTTGTGGTCGCCCTGTACCTGGACCGCCCTTCAGGCGGACAGGAGTTTGGGAGAGAGTGGTAAGAAGAAAAGAGGAGGACTGGCGGTGTTTATTAACGGGCAACCCAGCTCACGTCTCTGTTAGGGAACAGCTTTGCACCAAGGACATCAAGTTTCTCGCTGTTGGCATTCAGCTGTATTACATCCTGAGGGAGGTTTTGCATGAAAAGAGAGCCTGCACAGAAAAAGAAGACATTGATGTCTTCTAATGGAGAAGACATCAATGGCCTGACCCACTGCATCACAGACTACATCAACTTCTGTGTGGACTGTACACTGTGCCAACCTGGAGGGTGCGGTGTTTCTCTAACAACAAGCCCAGGGTGAACCCTGAGCTTAAGGCCCTACTTAAGAGGAGGGCTTTTATTCATAAAGAGGAGCAGAGGAGAGTTCAGCATAAACTCAAATACAAAATCAGGCAAGGCCAAGGACAGAAGCTGGAGGAGCAATTATAGCAGGACAATGTTTGAGATGTGTGGAGAGGCCTGAAAACCATCTCTGGCCACAGGCAGAGCAGAGGCACAGGGATTGCTGATGAGGATCAGGGGTTGGCAAACAAGTTACACCTGTTTTTCAACAGATTTGATTCCAACCATCCTCCCCCCACTACACACATCTCCAATCCAGTGGATACATCCACCCCCATGCATTCTAATAACTCTACACCACCCCCCTCCATAACCAGCCCATCCAAGAGAAGCTGGGAAGAGCTGGAGTGTATAAACAACTGACTGCATGGACAACTTGATTACCTCACTAACGGACCACAGTACGTAAGGCTACGCAACTGTGTGTCTGAGGTGGCAATTTCCAGCACTGGGTCCCCTCAGAGGATGGTGCTCTCACTGTTCCTCTTCACCCTGGTCACCTCGGACTTCACATACAGTGGCAAGGAAAACTTTCCTGTAGTTGCAGATCAGACCTGCACAACGATCTGGAGTAATTTTGGACCACTCCTCTTCACAAAACTGTTTCAGTGTAGCAATATTCTTGGGATGTCTGGTGTGAATGACTCTCTTAAGGTCATGCCACAGCATTTAAATTGGATTGAGGTCAGGACTCTGACTGGAAAGGCGTATTTTGTTCTGTTGTAGCTATTCTTTTGTTGAATTACTTGTATGCGATGGGTCATTGTCCTGTTGCATCACCCATGCTCTGTGGTGTTTCAGTAGGCGGACAGATGGTCTTACGTTTTCCTGCAAAATGTCTTCTTTTTCCATCAATGAAAACAATCCGTCGAGGCCCTGAGGCAGCAAAGCAACCCAAAACCATGATTCTCCCTCCGCCATGTTTTACAGTGGGGATGAGGTTTTGATGTTGGTGTGCTGTGCCTTTTTTTCTTAACACATAGTGTTGTGTGTTTTTTCCAAACAACTCAATTTTGGTTTCATCTGTCCACAGATGAGAGTGGCAACAGTGCTGAACTTTCTCCATTTGTAGACAGTCTGTCTTACCACTGACACATGAACATCAAGGCTTTTGGAGATACTTTTGTAACCCTTTCCAGCTTCATGCAAGTCAACAATTCTTAAACGTAGGTCTTCTGAGAGCTCTTTTCTGCAAGGCATGGTTCACATCAGGCAGTGCTTCTTGAAACCAGTAAACGCAAAACAGGTGTGTGTTTTTAAAGGGCAGAACAGCTTTCAGCAACACATCCAATATCATCACACTGATTGGACTGGTTGTTTTTTATGACGCTGCGCTGTGGTCTGCTGGGTTTCAGGCATTACAGACAGGGACAGGAAAAAGGCTGAACAAGCTGGTCAGGAGGGCCAGTTCTGTCCTGGGCTGAGCAGATCTGGTGGCTCAATGAGTAGATCGTTGGCCTGAGCTACAGAAGGTTTGGGGTTCAAACCCCATCACAGACACCAGGCGTGTCCTTAAGCAAGACATTCCATGCTAGCTCCTTGGGTGCTGTATGTAGCTGCCCACTGCTGGGCTGGGATGGGTTAAATGCAGAGGACAAATTTCATCTGTAACATGTAAAAAATGACAAATAAAGGTGTTTCTTCTTCTTCTTCTAACAGTACACATACATGTTCACTATTAATCTGTCTCATCTTTAGTAGTTTGCTACATATGATATAAATCTTTTGTTTTTGTACATAATTGTAAATTTGTAATATATTTAATTTTTGCACATCTTACACACTTTCTATTTTTCATTCTTTTGCACCTTACTATTGTTTTGTAGCTGTTGTAACTATTGAATTTCCCCACTGTGGGATCAATATAGATTTATCTTATCTCATCTTATCTTAATAAGATCAGATAAGATAAATAAATATTTTGTATTATTTAGTTTCTGAGTTTTGTGACAGAACATGACTCACAAGCTTTTACAAGAGATAGAATCACCATGGAGTATAACTACAAATGATCTCAGGATCTCATGACCCACATTCTAATCCAGTTTAAAATGCCCATGACACATGTGTAATTATGATTTTAAGAGTGACATTAGGTGATGAAAATAACATCCCAGCTTCAATAAACTGTTTCTCATCTACAAGGAGACTGTCAATATGTAAGTCATTTAAAAAAATAACTGTCATGATATCAGCCTCGTTGCTGCTGGTGTTTCCCCCCGTGCTCTTATTTTGGCAGCTTCCTGTTTTCTCTTCCCAGTCTGATCACATGCACATACACCTGGTTTTCCCCCACAGTATAAATACCAGCCGCCTCACCTGTTTCCCCTGCCAGATAGTTTGTTCTCAACTCCCAGACACTATCCCGTGTTTCCTTGGACTGTTTTGTTTGGATTTTTTCGGACTCTGTCTGTTCTGCACCCCGTCTCTTGCCTGACCCCCTGGTAATGTGAGTTCTGTTTAATCCCTGTCATTCCCCCTGCTCACGGTACCAGACCTGTACCTGGACCTGCCTGATTCCCTTTCCCGGACCTGTACACCTTTACCCTGTCTACCCTGGATTCCCCCTCGTTGGAACAGCCTGACCTGACCCTGCTTCCCCTCTGGTTCAGTGAGTTTTCCCTCTGGTCTGTTTTCTCCCTAGTTGTTCCCTCCCCTGCTCTGTGTCGGTTTGGATCTCCCTTTGTGTCGACCTGGATTGTCTCTCTGTTGTGGATTTTGCCTGTCGGACTTATCTCAGAACTGCCTAACCGTTCATGACCTGGATTATCCTTGACCTCTGAGTTAGCCCGGTGGATCATTGTTTGGACTTTATTTTCGTGGTGCTTGTGTGACACTTGTTATTATCCTGAACTTTCTCCTTTGTCCTCCATTCTGTCCATGTGCTCTCTGTTGGTCGGCCATCTTGATTGTGACGTCACTTTCGGTTTCGCCCAGACCACCATACTCACTCGACGTCATCTCCTTGCATCTAGTGACTCTTGTATCCATTGATTTACCATTGTTCTGTCGCTATAAATAAATAAAGATTCAGTTCTGTCCTGTCTAACCTCTGGCCATGGAGTCCGTCCTCTAGCTCATGACAACAACTCACAGCGTCCCATCACATTTCCTCTTTCAGACTGCTTTGCTCCTTCTGTCTTGCCTGCTAAACAATGAACATTTATCACAATGTGGATGCCATGTGGATCTTGTTAGGCATTTTATGTAAAATGCATCCCCCTAGTAATTGTCTAATGATGTGCAGGCTGGTTTGATGACAATTGCATTGAGTTAACTTGTGAAAAAAAGAAGTTTGCAGCTATGAGCTCTAAGATTAAGACCATTCAGTATAGATGCAATCAAAATTTTGTCACAATTGTTGCTTTGTAGTATAAGATGCGATGGCTGCAGCTGTTAGAGCAGCATGATTACAAGACTAATTGTGATAACCAGAATAATTCTGAGTTAAACCACAACAGCCACAAAGGTATGAGAAACATTTACTGAGTACACAAATGATGAGTCTGCAGTTGTTGCTGCTGCTTAGCTGGCACACCCATTTTGTAAGACACACAACAGCTGTTCCGGAAACTCTAAGGCAGCGGAACCTGTTTGACCGTTTACCTCCCACATCATCCATCACTACTGACAGCTATCGATCATTGCTCAAATTATTAAAATCCCCATCAATAGTGTGAGCCAGGGTATTTCCTGGTGAGCTGCTCCATGTCTTGGTGTCTTTGAAGGTATCTATGTGATAAATCTAACCTCTCAGTGGCCAATATATTAGACCTCATACACAGGAGACATGGAGATCGGATAGAGTAGAAAGTGATTGTAGAAGGATTTCACTGCAGCACATTGGGGAAAAAATGCTGAATGTGTATATGCATCTAACATACTTATATGTTTAATTTGTCACTGGACAGTTCCCTCTGAAACAAGAATTTCAACTGCTGTTTAATTTTAAGATTTTCATCCCTTCCAACTTAGTGCTAGTATAAAATGTTGACACCATTAAGCTAGTTGTTGATGTAAATAGACACAAGAAGGCTGATGAAGTGGAATTTGTCATGTCTTAGAGAATATATGTTAGTTCTGAATGAATAATATTTAAGGTAAAGATGGTGATGTTTAGGTAAATATTAAGGGGCCATAAATAAAACAGAATTAATCTTCTGTGTGTATGGAATAGTCATGTTAAAATAAAATGTGACCTTTAGTTTTTAAAAATAGTTTGCAATAAAAATAAATGATGTTATCTAACAAAGCCAGTGTGTTACTGTGATTATCTGGACTTATCCTGTGGGGCCTGTGAATATCTAAGCCAAATCTCATAGCATGTCTCACATCTCCTCTCTGGAGTCAAAATCATGCAGGGATCCAAAAGAGCAAGGCTACTTATCTGGGGAGCATGAATATGTCAGTAAATGTCATTGTAACCGGTCCATTCTTTTTATTTTGTTCAAGTACAAATTTTACCCTTATTGGATCAGAGTAAAACTAAAAAGGCAAAGAAGTTATATCCATCCTCTGGGGACCATGAATATATTAATGCTTCAGTAAAATGATGGTGTTTGACTTTTAAGCTTGTTGTGACGTGTAACTTACTAACCTGTAAGCTGACTAACCTGTCAATTTCTGACCTGTTGATGGTGATCAAAATGACTAGGAACAATATTCCGGGCACTCTGGACACACTGTGGATGTGTTTATTCTTACAGTTTGCAACACAAATATATTTGAGGTTTGCACTACAATAGACAGGTTTCTGTTTCCATGTGTAAAATAAATGTGGCCAAATGTGTGTATTACTTGTTGATCAAGAAGAAATTGTAGGAGTAATCACTCAGGGAATAAGAATATTCACACCAAATTTACCAGACCTTTAGATGATGAATTGCATGATATCACAGTGCAGGCAAGTATCATTACTATTTATTACTATTTGTCAATATATAAATCCTTTCTTCTAGAAGAAGACAAGTATTGAGTATCTAAATACAACTATTTAAGAAAGTTTCTATTTCTCCACAAATAAATTAAAATACAATCCATGGACATCTCATACCTTGTGAAGACAGTCTCTTAATGCATAAGATGCTTTATCCACATGTTACACAAATGTGTTTAATTGAATGTTCAATGCTGCTTTGAAGCCCCTCAGGAAAGCTGGCATCTGGTATCATAAAGACTTTCAGACTTTTTGAGCTGCCATGCAAACATGTCACCAAAGCATTTAGCAGTGCAATTCTGTTCTTTGGAAATATAGGACTGAAGCAGATATATAAGTGTGCGCTTTGAAGGTCTGTGACACATCTTCTTAATGTGGATGTGATTAGAATATGGCATTGTCGGAGCTCTGTGCATAACTTCTGAAAGTGGAGAATTCCTCAGATGTAATCTCCTTTGCCTGGATGAAAGGCCCAGTCATAGCCAGACAATCTTCTGCCTATGAGGCCTCTATGGAGCAGGTCTGTAGCTTAGGAGGAGATTACAATGGATTTACCACTGATCTCATTCACTCCTTTACAACTACCTCACCCCCTGCTACCTTCACTGCTCAAAAGTACCACTCCATGTGCTGCAGCCAATTGTTACCCAATTTATTATAGGTATGTGAAGCAGCAATGTGATCGAAAGCTTTAAGCTAAAGTGGAAAACTTGCTCCGTGGTCAACTATTGGGAGCTGTATTTGCAATCCATACAACACTGAGTGATTCTTTGTCTCGGCACGGGAGTTTGTCGACATCTGGGTCACTTCATAATAATAGAGTGAGGATGCAGTCATGAGGATGAGGTCACACTGGGAAATCATTCAAATCCTCCTTTGCTGATGAAAACCCCACAGTTTTGCCTCCGAATTGCAATGTAGGTCATTCCTGCAAGGAACTGTATGCAGCACATACAGAGGAGGGCGGGTTGCCGATGAATAATTAAAGCAGCTGGGTGAAATAATCCACTGTTTGTGTATCAAATCAAATTGATGAGCAACACCTAGCTGTGCTTGCAGCGTAGCCTCAAAGGGCATGTATCAAGGGAAAAGAATAAGTTGGATGTGATTAGTCATGTTTATTACTACAGACTTCACAACTGTCCATAAGGAGCAACAACAAAGAACTGAAAGAGAGAAGCAAGAAATGAATCACTGTGTTCAGGTGAATTCATCATTACAACTCATTTGCTTATTTAGCATGCGGTGTATTTGGCTGCAGTCCTTCCATCAAAAAATAGCTTTTTGCACACAAATAATCTGCAGTAACAAAGTAATTTATCACAAATGCAAAGCAGGTTGGATTGTGCTTTACGGATTTTATGAATATAGCAAGGTAACCTTTTTATCAAGATGTATCCTGGTGATGACATTGGCAATGTTTTAAGGCTGATTTAATTTTGGTTTATCATGTAGGAGATTTCTATATGTGTTTCATCTCAAAACTGGTTTCAAGTGAAATGGTTGCCTCATAGAGTCCCATGCTGTGGTGTTTGTAGGTTTTAGTAAAACATTACAAATATTTAA
The DNA here is from genome assembly GCF_900324465.2 of Anabas testudineus. NCBI lineage: Eukaryota > Metazoa > Chordata > Actinopteri > Anabantiformes > Anabantidae > Anabas > Anabas testudineus. The sequence continues at coordinate 113,037 of NC_046632.1, forward strand.
TCCAGAAATTTTTAATATTTGCTCATGGAGCCATGAATATTTAATTATAAAGTGAAATACTACACTAATAATCGTTATATTAATAACATAACATTTCACTAGTAACTCTGTACAGTCACGGAGCCTTTCTTTCATTCATCTTTCTGATCATAATTATGGGTTTATAGATTTTAGTGGGGCTCTATTGTAATAGTAATGGTTGATATACAATGCCAAAAACTATTTTTTTCTTTTTTTCTTACCTTTTTTTACTCTCTCTGAAATTGGTCACTTTAGCTCCTGTCTCTTTAACTACAACAAGGATAATACATACATTATTATTGGTATTATTATATATAACATCTGAAAAGGTTGAAAAATATACACTAGATTTTTACTAGTGTTTTCCAACACATTCTCATCCAACAGCAGCAAGACCAAACTTAGGGCAGTTTAAAGTTAAAAGACGAAATACAATGCCTGTCAAAAACAAGTCACCACCTGGATTCAACTAAGCTAATAGGTTCCACTGGATAATTAGCGCATGGATGATTATTAAGATTATTATGTATTTTAAGCCTAACTGATGCAGCCAGTGGCTTGTCATTTTTTATACAACCATGTCGGAAAACAAATCCTGTGGTAGTTGAAAAGATTACTGACACTACTAAAATTGGGTTAAGAAATGTGCAACACATAATTAATAACTGGAATGATTGTGGGGAACCATCATCTTCAAGGAAAAAACGAGGTCAGAAAAAAATCTTAAATGATTGTGATCGGCGATCAACATTTGCTGAAATCAAATGTGGAAAAGCTAAAGTAGAACTCATGACTGTATTTAATAGTCAAAGTTAGAGCATGCATTGTGCATGCTTCCACATGCACAATGCGAAGGGAAGGGAAAGGATTGCGACTAAAAAGCTGTGTATTCTTAAGAACACCACTTGTCAGTAATGCTAATTGGAGAAAAAGGCTTCAATTTGTTAGGAAGCATAAATACTGGACTCTGGAGCAATGGAGTGCCTACCGTACAAACATGTTGGGGCAGTGCTATTATCTGGGGTTTCTGCATTTGATCAGGGTAGGTTCAGCAACATTATGTACCCAAAGAATGAAGTCAGCTGACTACCTGAATATACTGAATAATCAGGTTATTTCATTAATAGTTTTTTTTTTTTTTTTTTTTTAACGCACGGGCATATTCCATATTGCAACTGTGGACAGGAATAAATGTTGTGACATTGCAGAAGCTTATTGAAATGATGCCACGGCGTATGTGTGCCATAATCAAAGCTAATTGCAGTCTAACAAAATATTAGAGTTTGTGACTTTTTAGATGGGCAGTGTATGTGCTTCCTACTGTTGTACTATACACAGTGTCTCACACAGTCAATTGACATCCCATGTGTTATACTGCCACTAAAGGGTGATTGTAGTGTTGATTTGCCATACCAAAGCATGTGATAAGTGGACAAAAAAGGTGATATACTTCAATAGTTCTTGTTGTTTTCTCATCCCAGCTGACCAGAAATAGGCATTATCTGGTGACAAGGGATTAAGTAACAGATTAACACAGTTTTTTTTTTTTTACTGCAGTTAAGTTCAACTCTGGTTAGAAAGTGAATTACTAGTATAAATCGACCAGTAAAACAGTTTCAAAACTCAAGATGGCTTATCAGTGCAGTTAATGTGCATTTTATTGTGAGTAACTAATTTCTTTAATTGTCATATCCCTCATTTGAGGGTGACTGTGGCACCACACGTCTATTGTTTCCTCCTCTGTAGTCTTGGTTTCTCTTAGACAATTTCTGTCTTCAGTGTTTGATCTGTAATTAACTTGTTTTATTTGTTCAGGGGATGAAACTTTCACTTCTCTATTTCAAGGATATCTGATGTGTCTGGTGTAAGAATGTCTTATCAGGCATCAGAAAGCAACTCTTTCAAGCTTATAAAGTCCTCATTTACAAATTTTGTATAGACAATTCAAAGAGTTCCATTTGTTTTACATAAAGCTCCACAGAGGCTTCAGGCGTGTGTTGTCCATTTTATGTGCTTTTATTTTGCATGTTTAACAAATAGCCCTTACATTTATTTTAAAGGTGTTGTCAACATCACATAAAATGCACAGCCAGTACAAGTGTGAAGATGTTTAATGATGACAAAGATAGATTGAACCACAGCACCCTAATGGCCCTTCCTATAGAAGTTGAATGTGTGCAATGTGTGTAAAACTTGAAAACCGTTTGGGTTGTCTGGCAGAAAGGCGTTCCAGTAATGTGATGTTTTTATGACTGATTAGTTTGGGATTACAGTTTGTAATCTAATTACATAACTGTACTAATGCCAGTAAGTTCAGTGGGGGAGACTCTATAGTCGACTGCCACCATCACCTGAAACACAAACTATAAGACCAGTACCAACTAATAAGGTCCCACCTTTGGGGTATAACTTTACTGCATGGCCAGAGGGTTGTTCAAGGGTAGCATAGGTAAGTCAGAAGGTGGAAGGTACTTGGTTTATCATTATCAATTAATAGAAAATGTAAAACACAAGCAGGAGACTAAATTTAATGATTTTATCTCTCCACAGTTGTTTACTAATTGGGCTTTGTTATTATTTTAAAATACATAAAACTGCAAGTTTGGTGCGTCTTACACAGAAAAAAACACATTATTATATACAGTTAGAGTAACCTAGTAAATTACAGCTCTCTAATTACTAAAAGGTTACATACTAATTGTTTCACATTTTAAATGAAATAACTGCATTTGTTGTAAAACTAGTTCTAATATAATTATCAGGTTGGGTAAAGCCCAAAATCGAAGGTAAATTACAAACATTTTGTCATGAATTAAGAGAAAGGGGACGAGGCAGGTATGACTCAAAACTGGATTTATTGGAGAAAACTACAAAAACAGGGAACTAAGGGGGGTGTCAACAGAGGCAGGAAACACGATGACAAAGTAACGACATAAAACTACAGATGAGGCTGGGAACAAAGTAACAAACAAGAAACCAAGTACAAAAGAAAACCACTGCTCAATGGCAGGAAAACACTCACTGACACAGGTAACAAATGTCCAAAGTTCAGGGGGACAAAGTCCAGAGGATCCAGGGGGGGAAGCAAACAAGGCTGAGCCGGAGCAGGCTGATAGCAGGCTGCTAGCAGGGCTGGTAGCAGGTTGATCACAGGCTAAGAGCAGGTTGAGAACAGGCAGGTTGCTGGTTGGGGAACAATAACGACCCGACAGGGGGAAAAGGACTGAGGGGAACACAGGTGGAGCCAATATGCAGGTGATTACTGGGAGCAGAGGAAGAGAAGTTGCTGGTGGGCGGAGTCCAGAGGGAGAGGGAGAGAGGAAAATCCAAGGCTGGCCGGGTGCCAGGCCGAAACGGTGACACGTTTAGTATGTAAAAGTTTTGACATTTTAATGTAATTATCCAGAAATGTGTGTAGTTTTATTCACATGACATTAACACTGTGTAAGAGCTTTCACCTGAACATAATTAGTAAACTAAGTGGATTTATGGAATAAGAAATTTAATTCTTTTGGGTTCACAGTATTTTTTTAGCATACATATACTGTAGTTAGTGGAGTCAATATTCAGGAAAGGAAGGTTTCATTTAAGGAAGTAAAAATGGCATTGAAGGAACAGAATGTAGTAGTAGGTATGTAGAAGGAGCAGAATGTAGTAGGTATGTAGTGGTATTGGGGGAACTTATAGGACATCAGGGGTTACAATATTTGGTCTAATGACGAAAATCTTAGATATAGCAGATATAAGTTAAAAAATGTATGTAAGTACAGTGAAAGTACAGCCCATTCTGATATATACCTAAATAATATTTTAATAACTAATAGAGATTACCCTTTGAACACCAAAGGAAGAGCTTCTGATGTAGATAATGTACCTGTCAATCAACATGGGAACATTCAAATATGAAATGAAAATAACAGCCAACCACCCCCACTACAGAAAGATATTGCAGGGTAACTGATAAACATGTAACCTAGAAGTGAAGCTTGTTAGAATCTCAGGTTGTACCCATGTCTCAATTTTCATCAGCATCCTGAAGAAAAAAAACAGCAGAACCACACTTACAAATCACAGGTTGACTGACATTTGAAGGTAAGACAGAGTTTCCTTATTAGCAAATGAGCTTGTTACTTGATGAAAAAGTGTTCCTATGACCCTGTATTGGAAATGTGGATGCTGATATTGTTCATTATGCTGTCAGCTCCAGTTCTGTAACTACAACATCTGAGGAATCAACATGTCTGGAACTTGGACCCTTCAAGAAAAGCATGGTGGTGGTGCATAAAACATGAACATAAGCCCGCTCTTTTTGGGTGTGATCTATTTCATTTAAAAAAGTGACTATGTTCAGGAAACAGTAAATATATACAGACTATATACTTAACATTGCAAGTGAGGAGAGCCTGGAGTGAGGGCTGGCTGAAGCAACATATGCAGCACACATAGACAGCAAACTTTTTTCCAGTTCAATGATGTCTTGTTAGAGCACTTCAGATTTCTGTTTAGGGAAATAATTGTTGGCGGATAATAAAAACCATCACAAAAAATAGTTTCTTTTGTGATGTCGCCTCACAACAATAACTTTCTGCTCTCAAACATACCAGTTGGCTGGGACGTCTGTTTGTCAAGTTCTCCTTGCGCCTCCACATTCTCTAGTTTCCTCACACAATTTAAACATAGGCAGGTTACTTACTAAGGCAAGAGGGGTATTCTATGTTCCAAATAGTTAAGTTTTACGCAGAGCTGGGGGGTGACTTCCACTGGCAAGCTTTTGCATGGGATAGAACTATGTGAATGATGAAGGAATGTTAATTCCATAGACACATACTATGTGCGCTTTTTTAAAAATTATCTTTTCTATTCTGTGGATTGATATGAGTGTGGGTATCCAGTTTGGTAGTACAGTTTGATAGTATTAGTAGTGATGTTATACATTAGTGAGGGCTAAGCCCCCCTAACGATGAAATCCTAGAACTACCCCTGCCACTGAATATAGAATATATCAGCCTTATAGTTCTTTGTATTTAGAAAAAAGGCCAGTCTTGCACTGTCCAATGTGACAGTGATGTTAAAGTATTGCAGCAACAGGCCAAAGCAGCCAATGTGGCATCCATATATATTATGCAGTTAATGCACCTAACTTTGCTCAGTGTCAAACAGTGAAAACAGCATGTTAATATCAGGCTGGCTGCAGATGATGGGAGTTTGGGCACTGACCCCATTGGTAGCTAACATACTAATGATGAAGACACTGGGCCTTGTAGAAATAGATTTCTTCCTAATTGCCACATACAAGTGATTTAAAAGAATCTGTGGCATTCACAAATGTTTCCACTTTAAGTTTTCTCTTAGGTATGAGGGAAAAAAGATTAACCAGAAAGATATCTATTGCAAAATAACTTTTAATGGTCCACATGTCAGGATTTAAATTTTTTCATAACATGGCCAGTATAACTTTGATAGAACTCAATCCATCCATGTTTTGACAGACAACACAAAAAGTCAATGATAATGAGAATACTGCTGCATGAATTAATCATGACATGGCTTGAATAGTTAAAGCCATGTCAGGTTATGTTAACGCACATGACACAGACCATAGTATCCAAGTATCAACTGGCAGCAGAACACATAATTAAGTTTGGGGTTCTGCAGCCGTGCACACCAGTGTCAGAAGCATGGTAAGAGACAATGATGACAGAAAATGTGTAAACTCAAGCAAAAGCGTTACAGAAGAAAACATTCCAAAGAACTCTGCCCAAGGATCAAAGATGAAGAGATGAATTAAAAGAAGAGTACGAGAAATTTCATAGTTTTGAGATATTCTGGCTAATTAAAGTCTGACCTAGCGTGCGCTGCAAAATGTGTGAAAAGCACATTCCCACAAAGACAGCACAAGGTTTTCACCATTTGATGCTGTACCGCCCTTTAGAGCAAGCAAGTACTGGTTGATCCCCTAAAACAACCAGTGTGATACCAATGCAACAACAAAAGACCTGGTAGTGTCCACTGTGTGCCATGTCTACAAAAAACAAAGACATAGTGATATCATACGTGCAATAGCCTACTACAAAAGACATAATGCCAGTAATGGTCAAAAATCCCAGATTTAAGTGGTTGAATTAACTTGATGATATTTTCACATCTCACAGGAGTAAAAAGGAAGCTAGAAGCTTGACAGAAATAGTGACTTGACTTACATGGTGATGTATATCATTATCAACAGATATTAAATAAATTGTTATGATGTCCACATCGCCCAGCCCTAAGTAGTCCATATGTATTTCTTGTTGGAGGTAAATACACTTTAGTTTAATTAGAATTAGAATGACTTGATCTGAATGAATATGGAGTTAAGATGTAATATAGTAATTCAATAAATTATTATATACAGCTTAGGTTTAAGAACATTTGAGTTTTAACTATATTTACTAATATCTGAGTAAGAAATTTTGGTTTAGGTTAATCAATTACTATATAGCGCTTTTCTACCTACCTGGTACTCCAAGCGCTTTACACTGTGTCTCATTCACCCATTCGCACACACAAGCACACACACACTCACACACCGATGGAAGAGCTGCTATGCAGCTGACCTGACTCACCGGGGGCAACTTGGGGTTCAGTATCTTGCCCAAGGACACTTTGGCATGTGACATGGCAGCCAGGAATTGAACCACCCATCCTGTGATTGGTAGACAACTGCTCTATCTATTGAGGCACAGCCACCCCAATTGGTTTATTTATTAGTATTGAATGTTGCTAAACCTCAAACCTGAAGTTTTGTTTTCAGTAATAAAAATCATATGACAAACATTTAGGAGAGAATATTTCTTCTCTTTTATTCTTTTCTTTTCAGTTCAGTCTCCACATAAAACATTCATTAAAGTCAAGTCCATACTGATGATTCATATCAGGTAAGAATAAGGAAATACACTCAAATCACCACAACAGCAGTGATGGTCAGCAGCTTGCAGTGTTTAGCTTTTTATTTATGTTGAACCTGGACTTCACAATATGAGTACCATCAGCATGCTGAATTATTTATGTATAGGGCTGCTAACTACTTGGCCTAAATTTTGAGTTTGCTTCCTATATGCATGAATCGAGGCCACATCTGAATACTAATGTAACATGAGTTCAGCAAGGACATTAAGCTCTGGCTTCACTTTTTATTTTGACACTATAACAAGGCAACAAAATTCACTGTCATAGAAGCCAACTTAAGAAGCGTCATCATGAACAACAAAGGCTAGGACTTTATGAGACCCAAGAGATAAATAGTAGCTACAGAAAAAGCATCTTTGTTAGAGAACATCTGTTTCACTTGCATCCCCTGTGTGAAGGTCATAGTGAGACAGAATAAAAGCTTGAGCATATTCATTGCTGCTCGTCTTCATGTAGGCAATCATCTATTTACTGCAGATGAGCAGGGGGGATGTCCACATCATTTATGTTTCTTATCAATTATGTACTCTGTTACTGCAACGGGAAAAGCAGAGTTATGAGTTACAGAAATATGACTTCCTAGGGTCTAATGAAGGCATCACTTTGCTGCTGAACTGCATAACTGTTGCTGCTTTATGCCATATTTAAAGATATTATAGAACATTTGGACACCGCTATAGGAACACTGACAGCTTTGTGGCACTGCCTTCAAGAATTTAATTTCATATTTCCATAAAAGAACAAGTAAGTTATAGCTAGTTAAAGCAGTAATCCGAGAGAAGTGAGATGGTTGTATATCAAGATTCAAAACTGTACTGTTCTGTAATTTTCACTTTTGGATTGAAAACAAACTATAATTCACATGGGAGGGTGGGTTTCTTTCTGCAGAAACATACTGTGTTAGCAGAAAATGATTTGCAAAAGCCTGAAAAGTCTAACAAATCCAACAACTAACCTGACCCTCTGAACCTTAGAAAAGTGTGATCATAGCCAGCAGGCAGGTAGCTGGGGCCCTCCTGAGACAGGAGACTCCCGAACAACAGGCCTAAATGAAATCAGAAACCCCTACCCCTGCTGCCCCCTCGAGCACCTTTGCCACTGCTTTCTCCATTTTCAGGCACTGAGGTCTGCTAGGGGACAGGTGGGACAGTGCCCCACCTCACCATGCTCCACCATCCTTCACATCACCAGACCAGTACTTCATCCAGATCCACATCCCATTCCTTTGACACAAACAATTTCTTGAGATGGGTTCACTAGCAAGTCACCCACCACTCCTGCCTCCACCCACCAACTTTCCCAGCCTACATCTAAACTGACAAGCAGTGTTGCTGTTATGCATTACAAAGCAGGGTTTTGCTCTGTGATGGTGTCACACAGGAATGTCTTTTTCCATCAGCATCCATCCACTGAAAAAAAGGATACACTTGTTATGATGGTCGGGGGTCAGTAACTGGATAGCGCAGTTGATATAAGGGATTGGTTTTACCTGCGATGACAGTTTAGCTCCAGCTTTTACTGCTTTGCACTTTCCTGCTGCACAGTTCACACTTCTGTTTGACTGTCCAGCATCAGAGTCTGACTTGCTTAGTGCAATGCAAAATCGACATTTGATTCATTGTTTTTAGAAAACATTAATTGCTTTCTGGAAAAACAACAACAACAAGAGCAACAAAAATGGTCAGGCAAGCATTGGGGTCAGTCAATAGTATCAATTCCTTCATCCTCATCCTCATCCATCCTGTATTTCCCTTTGTATGAATGGTCCTGGACTTTTCAAGCCTAAACTCCTGAAAAGCCTGAAAAGGACTATAACAATCAGCTGTATTTCTGTGCTCTCAAAACTTGTTGTATGTTTAAATGTAGTAAAAAGCTTGTAATGCCATGTATGTCACACACACAAACACGTGTGCACATTGCAGATATGTAGTAGTACACTTCAAAGACAGTTTACATACCCTCTAAGAGTAAAACTCTAGTAAGTAAAATGATAGGATGCTGTGGGTGTGAGTGATGGGTCCAGTGTTTTTTCAAACATGTATGCATCTTTTGGTTTTGCAATTAACAGTATAACGTGTAGCCTGAAAAGGTTGTAGGTGCAGTATTTCAGTATTTCATAGCATATTTTCAAAACAATATTTCATAGCCTGGTGCATTAAAGAAATATGCAATTGCACTATTTACAATAGATATCAGTTCTATTGGTTATGATAACACTGTATTCACTGTAATAGTGATCTTGGGACATAAATAAAAGAAGAAATACAGCTAACAATATTTCTATGGGACAAACATTAGATGATGCAATCCAGCAGGTCAGCTAAATGCTTAATTTGAAAAGAAAACAAAGGCTAATGGTAAAATGACTGAGCAAACTGTTCAGTTTAAACATGCATTGTTTGCAGACCCATTGGTTAAACTTGGCCCTACTACATGTGCACATAGTTACTGAAAAGTGCTGACTTGGTGTGAGTGGAAGCCAAAAACAAAGAGAAAGAAGTCAACTGCAGTGAAAGATTTTAACAAGGTGAAGTCACGTGGCTGTCAGATAAGATTCAACCTTTGCTGCATTCATCTGCCTAAATCATCACAATTCCCATTTCTCATATTTCAGAGTTCCAGTTTTATTTGTCTTAACTTGGAATTTCCCCCCAGCGAAAAAGTGACCATGAGGACCAGCACTCTGTCTGCTAACCCTTTGCAAGGGTAGGGAGTGTGATTTATGTGCCAGTGCCAGATCCTAGCAGTTCCCAGCGAGGTGATTTACAGACTGTGAGGAGATCTCAGATCAGAGTCAGATCTGAGCCCTAACGCCCCAGCCCGCAAAACAGAAAAACAAAAAAACACTCCCAGAACAGGGGAGCAATATTTCATCCATGCCTAATTCATGTTAAGCATGATTTTTAACAAGGTGCTAAAAATTCTGACATGTGGACCATTAAATGCCTGATATCGCAACATAAATTCTTAAGACTTTTTTATGAGCTGCGTCAATTCAGGGTGTTTATCTATAATAAAAATCTCAGATTATAACTTAGCAACATTACATTGTTGCCCTGTAACTCATATAGCATGAATAAAAGTGTAGTCCCGGGGCTTTTTTTTCTACATCATAATCAACATCGGCCCGTTGCAGCAGCTCGCCTCTTAGCTCTGGGCTAAGTGAGAAAGACCCACCGAGGGCAACCACTTTATTGTTTTATTCAGCACTATTTATCTGAATGCATGGTGCATTTGTGCTTCAATGCATTTTAATGCTCTTGTTTTCTTTTGTCTGTGGCTCATGCCAGTACTGTAATTACAGCATTAATTATGCTGCAATGCCACTCACTGTTTTAAACACACCCTTGACAAACGTTCTGACAAACGGTTTTGAATTTGATCATTTAATAGTATTTTCTCCAAAACCCTCTTTTATCTGACCATTTTTAAAAACTGTTGAATTTATTACACTAAACTTTATTGTTAAAATTTAAAATAGATGTTTTTCTGAAAATCCTGTTGACAAATCTTAGGAACTGATTCCATCTTTTACTTCAGAGCCATGTGCCAACACAGAGGAGGGCAGTCATCCTAACTTTACTCCAGTACAAGCTGATTATCTTGTTGATAATACTGCAGCCTCAAACCAAACAATAGCCGATACTGATGCCCCTCTGAAAAAGAAGCTAGTGAATCAGAGGAAGCTAGCTCCATGGTACAATTCACAAATCCGTAGCTTAAAGCAGAGGTTACATAAGCTGGAAAGGAGGTGGCATTCCACTAATGTAGATGAATGTTACCTAGCCTGAAAATACAATTTAATAATATATAAAAAAGCTCTCAGTAAAGCTAGAAACACGTATTATTCATCATTAAAAGAAGCAAATGAAAACAACCCCAGGTTTTTTTCGGCACTGTAGCCAGGCTGACCTGTCGAGCCTAGAAAGCAGCAATGACTTAATGAATTTCTTTACAAAAAAAAAAAAATCATTATTATATACAACTATTAGAGAAAAGTTAATCAGATCCTCCCTGCAAATAGCATGGGTGGACAGCTTTAGATTCATTTGTCAGACCTCACTCGTACTTAAACTGCTTCTTCCCTGTAGATCATTCTAAATTAATTTCCAAGTCTCAACCTGCTCTAACTGAGTATCAGGATTTGCTTCAATCTTTCTCTTGCAGTTTCACCAGGGCGAAGACTGAATACTACCAGGACAATCTCAGCAACACCACAGACACCAGAAAGCTGTTCTCAACTTTCAAATCTCTACTCTATCCACCCCCACCTCCACCACCCACCTGTCTCACAGCTGACGACTTTGCCTCCTTTTTTACCAACAAGGTGGCAGCCATCAGCTCCCAGTTCTCTCCTCCGGACAATGACATTCTGCTTACTAAACCTGACGATGCATCTCACTTCACTTTTTCAACACTGTCAGAGGACGATGTATCCACTCTCCTCCTCTCCAATCGCCCGACCACCTACTCTCTGGATCTGATCCCCTCTACTCTTCTTCAAGCTATCGCACCATCACTAATACCAGCCATTACACAGATCATCAACACCTCTCTCACAACAGGCACCTTTCCCACCCACCTCATTCAAGCAGGCCCAGATTACTCCATTGTTGAAGAAGCCTTCTCTGGATCCCTCCATTGTGGAGAACTACAGACCGGTCTCTCTTTTTTCATTCCTGTGCAGCCTTCAATCAACTCTCTGACTTTCTTTCCCGGAACAACCTCCTTGATGTCAATCAGTCTGGCTTCAAGAGTGGTCACTCCACAGAGACGGCACTTCTGACTGTTGTGGAATCCCTACGGGTGGCAAAAGCTGCAGGTAAATCTTCTGTCCTTATTCTATTAGATCTATCTGCAGCCTTTGACACTGTGAACCATCAGATTCTCATGACTGCACTCTCAGACCTGGGCATCTCTGGATCAGCTCTAGCCTGGCTTCGGTCATACTTGTCCGAACGAACCTTTAAGGTATCCTGGCAGGGGCGTGTCTCTGACTCTCATAACCTCTCCACCAGTGTACCGCAGGGCTCAGTCCTTGGTCCTCTTCTTTTTTCAATCTCTACTTCTTCTCTAGGCTCTATCATCCATTCTCATGGCTTTTCTTATCACTGCTATGCAGATGACACACAGCTCTTCCTGTCTTTTCCGCCGGATGACTCAACTGTCTCATCTCGCATCTCTGCCTGTCTCTCTGACATCTCTGCCTGGATGAGAAAAAGACACCTTCAACTTAACATACCCAAAACTGAACTTCTAGTCTTCCCTGCCAGACCTTCAACTCAACACAAGATCAGCATTAACATTGGATCTGCGGTGATTGTCCCTACTAAGTCAGCCAGAAACCTGGGGGTCATCATTGATGACCAGCTGACCTTCACAGATCACATTGCCACAGTCGCTAGGTCGTGTAGATATGCCCTCCACAATATCAGAAAGATCAGACCCTATCTGACGGAGTACACAACCCAACTCATTGTACAGGCGTTGATCTTATTTCGCCTGGATTACTGCAATGCACTACTGATGGGTTTACCGGCATCCACGACCAAACCCCTCCAGAAGATCCAAAATGCGGCAGCACGCCTCATTTTTAATCAACCAAAAAGGTCTCATGTCGCACCGCTCTTCAGATCTTTGCACTGGCTTCCGGTGGCTGCAAGGATCAAGTTCAAAGTCTCTTGCCAACAGAGTGGTTAACTCCACAGCTCCATCTTATCTCAATTCAATCGTTCAGGTCTACATCCCCTCCCGTCCACTGCGCTCAACCAGGGAACGTCGTCTGGTGGTACCAGCACCACACAGTCGACACCAAGGAAAACTGTTCAGCTCAGTGATCCCACGATGGTGGAATGAGCTGCCTATCTCTGCACGCTCAGCCACCTCACTTGCAATCTTTAAAAAACTGCTGAAAACAGAACTCTTCCGCATCTTCCTTTGCACTTAAAAAATAAATAAATAAAATTCTACCCTTTCATTCTCTTGAAACAGTAACACTTTTTCGATAGCACTTTGCTTTGATGTTGTTTCTTCTTGACTTAGATTTTGTTTGCTTGCCTTGTTCCTCACTTGTAAGTCGCTTTGGATAAAAGCATCTGCTAAATGACTAAAATGTAAAATGTAAATGTAAAAATGTAAATTTCAGTAATAAATTCATCTAAACCATCACCATATTGCTTAGACCCCATCCTGACTAGACTGCTCTAAGATGTCTTACCTTCTATCAGCACGTCCAATCCAATTAGATCAAATCAATCTATCTTTTCTAACAGGCTATGTACCAATATCCAATCTGCCCTTTATCTCTAAAATTTATGTAAAAGGAATTTTAAAGGAATTATGTGAGCACAGGAATAACTTGTATGAAGATTTCCAGTCAGGATTTAGAGCATATCATAGTACAGAGACAGCATAAAAATAACTCATGTTATTTTAAAATGAACCTAGGTCTAATGCGGATAGTTTGCGTGGTGCTTTTTCTAGTATGGCCCACAAACCTGTCCTGAATCCTCGGGTACAGATGGGTCCCTTTGTGTTTGGTTTAGGTATATATCACTATGTACACAAAAAAATCATGTAATAAAGTGAATAGAAATGAAATCATGTCCATTATACATACAACTTAATGTATGTGCAGAAATTACCAAATTTCCTCTTCTCTGTTCAAAGATATACACAATAATAACAATAAGGCTTACTTTTTCTACCTAACTGGTACTCAAAGCACTTTACACTGCATCTCATTCACACACACAAGCACGCACACACTGATGGCAGAGCTGCTATGCAGCTGATCTGACTCACCGGGGGGCAACTTGGGGTTCAGTATCTTGCCCAAGGACACTTTGGCATGTGACATGGCAGCCAGGAAACGAACCACCGATCCTATGACTGGCAGACAACCGCTCTACCTATTGACCCACACCCCTCACAAGACTTTGCAGTTGGAACAATGCAAGCATATCAGAATTTGTAGCATGGTCCTTATCTTGCATCATAGATACTGTTGGCAGCATGTTTGAAAAAGAAGAAAACCAAATTAAAAGGTTTTCTGATTTTGTTACATTCATTTTAACACTGTTCAGTTTAAATAAACTATAATTATTCTGACAGAGCACATGCTGAATCAGTTTGGAACAACTGGCCATAGCAGACCAAGTAAAACTGAAGCAAAACAACTTTTCACTGCACTGAACTGAGCTTATTATTAAAATGACTATCAAAAGCTTGATCAAAAGAAAAACAAAAATGAGCATCCTGTTATCGTGAATATGATAGTTAAACTGAGAGAAACTATTATGTTTTCAGTTGCATATAGTCTGACTCAGATGCGGTGGCAACCTATTCCTCTTCAGAAAGCAGGACAGAGACAGCAATATCTGTTCTCATTTTTAAGTACCTGTATTACATATCATGGATGAGTCGTCAGTTCAGTATAAAATCTCTGGATTCAATTCCATTCAGTTAAATTTTATTTGTATAGCTCCAAATCACAACTGAAGCCATCTCAAGGCACTTTACAGTGTAGGGTTTAAGACCTTACAGAGTATAATTGTATAAAAAAGTATATAGAAACCGAACAATTCCATTTGAACAAGCTTTAGGCAACATTGGTGAGGAAAAACTCCCTTTATAGGAAGAAACCTCCAGCAGAACCAGGCTCATGGTGGGTGGCCATCTGTCTCAACCGGTTGGGGTGAGTGGAAAGAGAAGAGAGAAAAGAACAGCAGGCATCAAAAAACAACAAGCAGCAAAAACATTGGACAGGTCAACTTGATTCTGGAGACATACAGCTCCAAGGCAGAGGATAACTGTAGAAGTTAAATTTAAACAATCAAAGGTTGTGATTGGTCCCACTGCTGGAACATTCATATCATGGTTAGCATATTATATCAGTGATTATGTGAATATTTACAGTATATGAAGCTGGTTATATCAAAAAGTTTAAGTCCAACCATCCATTATGAAGGTACTTCCTGAGGATACTGGACTTTTTAAAGCAGGTTTTGACTTTGTCAGATATTAATTTGCAAATGAAGTCAGTGGCCATTGCTATAATTAGAACCTAAGCTGACATGTTATATGGTTGTTGTTGGTTGTGATTTTTATTGTAGTTCTGTTTAAAAGCTAGGCCATGCTATAAAATATAAATATCCTTGTAGCTGTGTCATTGAAAATGATTTACCTTTATAAAAAACATTATCATCTTAACAAAGAGGAAAGCTTAGCTCCCTGGTCACCACTGCACTTTGCTTGGTGAAGGGCAAAGTAAATCAGAGGCTCATGAAAAAATGCTAATCAAATAAAACAGAAAGTTTGAAAACACATAATAATGCAGAATGTCTCGAAGTTTAAGCATAGAAATAAGCAAGAATGGGAAATGCTGACAGTTTGTTGAGGTACATGACATGTTGCCTGATCGTGACCTTTGTTGCATGTCATCCCTTCCCTCTTTTCGTCTCAGCTGTCACTCTCCAAAGTTGCTGTCCAGCAGAGCAGAACTGTCACCGGAAAATAATCTTCAAAAACAACCAAGAATTAAACATGACAAGTCAGTGAAGTGTTTTTGAAAGTCCACACATGCTCCGAATGATGGTCGATACATTGCTGAAAACTAGAAGTGTCTGTCGTGCAGTGTTGCTCAGTATATTGTCCAAATTAGCATGGCCAACATCTGATTTCCAGGGGTAATCATATGAAGTAGTGGAATATTAATTAGGTTTAATGCACATGTGTCAAGCAAGATGACTTTGAATGGAGTGCACATAGTCATTAGATGGAAAGCTGTCTAGTAAAGTGTGTGTGGGTAATGTGTCAGAGAGGCCCTGTGGTCACACAACAGGAAGTGAGCAGGATTGAGAAGAACTGCAGCTACTTTAATGACCAGTTCACTGGGTAGATGATGATTGTCACATTAGCTTTCATGCAAAAACTTGTAGTATAACTGATGATGATAACCTGTGAATGTATTTAGCTTTAATGCTGCACTAATCTACATTCTTTATATTGTCTAAAGATCAAATCCAATAGGTTATTTGAAAGTGGTGATTTATTGTGATGAACACTTGCATTTGCCCTCTGTTCTACTGTTCTATTGTCTTACTTAGCACAAAATTCTGGTGTCAACACCAGCACAGATTATTTTTTACTCTAATTACCACATGTGGTTGTACTGTATGCCTCCACAAGTCAAGACACTGTTTATGTGTAATATTCATATTTTATGTCTAGAATAGAATTATAGTCCAAGTGGATGTGCCAGATGTAATGGAATGCCCTCCAGTCATGTATGAGCCATTGACAAGAATGGGACATACATGATGTCATATGACTTCAACTTCGATGACCAAATTCTATTATTTATGAAGAAAAAAATAAAAGAAAAAAAGGCATCCCAAGATATATAGATGTTCACAAAATTTGACAAATGGATGGATGGATCGACAACTTTAAAATATAGTTCGCCCTGCCATAGGTGTTACTGGTGTGGTGGTGTAAGAGCCCAAAAAACAGTATATTAGTGTGAGTAAGTCCTGAATCATATGCGGCTTTGGAGGGCTGCGAGACACTGTGTAAATTAATACCAAAATCAGGGACAAATACTCAAATATTTTAGAGGCAAATTTAAAAAAAACTGGTAGGTTGTTTGACTGTTGCCCTGACTTTGTTTTGTTATTTCCATTTGTGAAGATTAATAAGTTGTATTTGCTCTATCTTCTCTCACTCAAATAGATGAGAAATATATATAATGTGGAAAAATGACACTGGGCCAACTGTGAATCTCACAAGATTTAAAATTGTAACAAAATCATGCACCAGAGCTTGAGAAGAGACTTTTCAAAAATGCAGCTGTGCAGCCACTCAATCTCTTGTCTGCTCCCCTTTCTCAATGGGAGCTGTCACATTTTGATGGTGGTCCATCATATTTGGGACAAATGATGTGTGGAAGTCCAATAGAAAATATGCTGCCTGCTTTTTGGCATGCCTAATGAAAATGGATTACCAGCTAACATGAATAGAACCAGGCAGCTGACAGTTTATTGTCTCTCTCCATCAGTGCACAGGAGTCAGCTAAATGCGGTTGCATTTTTTCCCCATGGAAATGAAGATGTCCCATCTAATGGGAAGCATAATGGCTGATGACAGATGGAAGACATCTTGCTTTAGCCTGTATTTCCCTGCTCGGTAACGAAGGCGCAGATTGTTGACAGATAAGAGTTGGAGGAAAAAAACTGGAGAGAGTAGTGTGTCACCATTTAGTGTCGAGCCCTAAAAGACTATACAGTGGGTAAAATAAACTATGCCAGAAGTGTGTAGGTGTACACAATGTACTACCATATAACTTTGTGAGCATGTGATTTGTGTGTCTAGGAGAAATAATGGTGGGTTCTCCTAGCTGTTCTCTGCCTCAGAGCATCAGGTCAATACACACTCACCAGGATGTGAGGCCCCTGACAGGCAGGTCATGTCACTGGCTGTAAAAAATAGCAGCTGGCAATCCAATAGCTCTGATTTATGAAGCATGTCAATACCTACACTGTAGCGGCGCATCGGCCGGGAGATGATTGGTGGCCCCTCAGCTGTACAATAAGCAACAGCCTTGCTGCAAGATTGACACTTTCCCCAGCACCATAAACCCATCATCTAAGCTATAAAAGGACTCAATTACTCATGGCGATAACTCTCAACTTTTGTTTTGTTTTGTTTTGGAATTCTGTTATTCTCTGAGGAGAGGGGACAATTTACTTTTCACACCAAACTTTTAGAACAATTTCTGAGCACTACAACACTCAATCAACTTCTGCATTTGTTAAATAAGCCATCTCATCTCTAATGCACTTGGGAAAATCTTTATTAAGTGGCACTAAAATTGTAAGTTTACATTGTTAGAACTGTGGCCGCTTAGTGGCACCATTGACATTACTCAGGTCCCATTTTATGTAAATGTTTTATGTAAATTTCAAAAGGTTGACATATTTTTTCTTGCAACTGTACACAGTACAGTGTGTTTAACCAATTGTCTGCCACTGGAAAGAAGATTAATGCAATATTCAGTTAGACTGAACCAAACATTAATTTGTGGGCTTATAGAAACAAATCAAAAAGTTGAAAGATGCTCCAAAGAGCTCTGGGGACCTGCAGGGTTGGTGAAAAGTGTCTGTGGGTTCAGCAAAAAATATATAAATACAAATAATACAAAATTATATAATACAAAATAATAGAATAGAAATATAGAAAATAGAAAATATATGTATTATTATATTATTCCCAACTATATCAAACATAACATCTAATTTGAAGTCAAGGGCATGATTAACTAAATTATGTTTTTTAATATAAATCCTAATTAAATAAAACATTAAAACTGAGGTGCACAGATTCTATGTATTTAGAAATGTATTCAAAACTGCATCATATGAGAACCTGCGCAAGGTTTAGAAAAACATGTTCAACTAAATAAAATATGTATTATACCTGATCTACCCATGAAGAAGTTTTTTTCCTTTTTATTTTTGTGTTAAATTCAATTGATCATTTACCTGAGTTTTGTAACACTTTCGTGGCAAAGACTGTGTGGGCAAAATGAAGACATAAAAACAACACAGTTCCTTTCTTGGAAAATGTCTGGACACAGGGATGTACCATTCTCCATAGCAACTGACTGGAGTGAGGGCTGCAAAAGTGCTGAGCAGCACAACTGTCATTTATGAAAAAATGGAGACACAGGGGAGATGGGCACAGAAACAACAGGGGGCTCACACAGTAGACAGACTTGTCATTCCAACAGTGGCCAGTTGTAATTCCTGAATTCTGTTTAAATAGACTGGCCCATTAACTGTCATACTTGCTTTTGTTTTTTGTGTTTTTTCTAGCTCTTAGCTTACTTTGTTTTTGGCTATACTGTTAACATTAGAGGCTACAGAGACATAATGTAACTGAAATAAAGGATAGTACTTTAACATTTTCAGGTAAAACATTCAGAACTGTGGCTGTAGAAAAGGATCAGGGGTAAATAAAATTCATGATTCAGTTTCAGTTTAATGGGAACCAGCAGAAAGTATCATCTTAGCTGGGGTCTTATACATGTGCATACACATCTAAATGACTGCTCTATGACTCCAGCTGAGTTTGACACTTTCAATTGTCTAATTCTATAATGTATAATCTGTATTGTTTTAAATACACATTAAAAATGGAAACAACGACAATCGACATTTTTGGTAGTAAAGTGACTCTGGTTTCTAGGTGAAATAAGATGACGATAGCTTGCACTGCATCAGAGGATACATGAATAAAATGTATCCTTTCTCAACTTGTTGCTCCAGCTGGGCTCCATTTTAATGTAAACTGTTGTGCCCTGCAGGGGGTGCAGACTTCCAAATGCATGACTATTGGCTGCCTAATTCTCAACAGTATGTCTACAACAAGTAACCAGGACAAAGGAAAAGAATAAAAAGAAAGTGAGAAGAATGTAAAAAAAATTTAATGTGTTTGGAGGTGGTGTATACTTCAGTAAGCAACTGTCCAGTTGGAGCAGAGTTTGGAAATTATGTACTCAACACCACACACTACCAGAATGGCAGGTTGATGAGAGGCCAGATGTTGCCAACCTATTTGTATCCATACAGTTTCTGTGAACACACCATAAGAATATTGCATGCATGTTGTGTTGTGTGATTAGAGGCTGTGTGTTGTGTGATCTGTACTGTAGCTTACAGTGGTGTAGAAAAGTAATTGTAACTTAATTTTTAATACAATGTTAATAATATGTTCTAGCTGTATCTGGTTCCTGTTGTAGTCTTAATTGTATGAAAAGGTCATAAATAAAATCCACAGTGACTATTGCTCTACAGTGGAATTGACCAGAAATTTTGATTAGATTTATTGGTAATGGCCCTAAACAAAGAGTGATATTGTATGACTAAAAAAAAATGTTGTTTGAGACCTACTGTCTAAATATACATACATCGAGAATTACACATGAAACAATTGATGGTGGCCTAATATACAGTATAATAATTAATAATAAACAGAAAAATCCTGCCAATTTTAAATCATTATTTGATTTAGCAAAAAAAAAAAAAAAAAAAAAAAAAGAGAGTAAAAAGGAGTAGAACATATCTTTGCAACATGTTATTAATTCATGCTGTATACCATTCTCACCACTTCAATAATGAATGACAAAAGAACACTTTGGCCACTCTAACTGTCAGCTCCTAAAACAGATCCCTATCCTCTGTTGTTATTTGTGAAAGGACGAGTGGCGAGGAGAAGGAAAACATCTTGCTTCCACCAATGCAGAATCCTCACCTCATGGTGAGCTGCAGAATGGTGGTGGCATCATTCCATGCATTATTCAGGAGTGTAAATTAACCCTGACTAGGGATACTCCATCTATCAAGGGGGGATGCCATAACAGGGCGCTGGATTGGGGGCATACAAGAGTGAGGAGAGGGTGGAATGCTTGTGGTGCTTGGTAGGCTAGTGTGTAGCTGGTGGTCAGATGGAGTTGTTACAAACAAGGGCGAACGAGTACAAAACAAGAAGGGTTTATTAACTAAACGCCCTGTCCAAAATACAGGGGACATGGGGAACCAACAAGAGGAAAAACTGAACAAGCACGATAATAAATGAAACAAAGTAACAACACAAAATGCTGCTGTAATGCAGGCAAAAATACTAAGTTACAGACCAAAAATACAGAGTACCAACAAAATCAAAGCTCCAACACAGACAGAAGTACGACGCAGGTAAAAAACAATACTAAATACACAGACCGATCATACACTAGATGTACAAAATAAAAACAAAAAAAGGGACTGCAATGGCAGGCAAAACACAAACAAAGTCCAAAGGGAAGAAACCAAACAAACAAACAAACAAACAAACAAACCAGGAGTGGAGGTGTGTGATGAGGTGAAATGTCATTATGAATCTGGTGAGTGGAGGAAGAGGAAGTCCAAGTATTGGTAAACAGGAAGTGGCAGATGAAGGAGGGAGACCAGGTAGAAAAAACAAAATAAAACCAACAGACAGGGGACAAAGGAAGGAACGGTAACAGCAGTGTAATGGAGAGGGAGTCCAAAGTCACCACTAGAATTAGCCACCCACTTGAACAGTTACTGTAGCCCTGACTGTCAATTCAATTTTAAAAAAGTTTTTTTTGTATAGTGCCAAATCACAACAGAAGTAATCTCAGGGCACTTTACAAAATATAATTGTGTAAGAAACTATCTAGAAAATCTAATTTGAGCAAGCATTAGGCAACAGTGGAGAGGTAAAACTCTCTTTAGAGGAATAAACCTCCAGCAGAACCAGGCTCAGGGTGGGCAGCCATCTGCCTAGACTGGTTGGGGTGAGTTGAAGGAGGAGAGAGAAAAGAACAGCAGGAAACAAAAAAGAACAACAAGCAACAAAAACATTGGGCATTTAGTAACTGGACTCTGGAGACATACAGCTCCAAGGCCGAAGACACCTGCAGAAAAGTACAGAGAGAGAGAGAGAAAGAGAGGCAGAGAGGAGGAAGCACAAATAGGGCACAGAGAAGACACAAAGTTGATGACATGCAATGGTAGCATTTGAATGGATAGAGGTGAGGAGAGAGGTAAATAGCTCAGTATATTAGTAGAGATCCCAGCAGACTAACCTATAGCAGCATAACTAAGAGCTTAACTATAAGCTATTTAAAAAAGCTACATTTTAAGTCTAGTCTGAAATGTAGAGAGGATGGCTGCCTCCTGAACCTGACCTGGGAACTGGTTCTACAGGAGAGGAGCTTGATAGCTGAAGGCTCTGCCTCCCATTCTACATTTGGAAACTCAAAAAGTAGACCTGCACTATGAGAACAAACGATTAGACATAGTGTCTCTGAGATTTTTAAGACCAAACAAAATAACCTCTGTCTTGTGTGAATTTAGGAGAAGAAAATTGGAGTAAATCCAGGCCATTATGTCTTTTAAGCATGCGTGGCATGTTTTTCTGATGGCATGTTTTTGTGGCCCTATGCAAAATACAGACTTTTCTGCACCCTCCCAGCCCTAAACAAGAGTTGGGAGCACAAAACACAAGAATGCTTTTTTACTGTTTCTTTGTACAGGGGAAACCGACAATCTTCAATTTATTAACTTACTAATTATTTAACAAAATAATCCCAACTCTGGGATAATTTGCTAACTTGCTAAATAAAGACACACATAGTATAGATATACCTGCTAGCCTAAGCATGTTAGGGACAGAATGTGGCCTGGCTTAATAGAGAAAAAATTAACAATTCACACACAATGTTTTAGTTGAAACTTGAAACAAATTGTGATATTTCTCTAACCCTCACCAAAGTGCTTTATTTTTCCAAACCTACTTCTGAATTAAACTCTGCTTCTGTTGTTTAGCACCTGCCATTCACCTCAACCACCCCCTTATGACTTGCTTTCTGTTTTTAAATAAAACCCTTTCTTCACTGTTGCATCAGACTATAACCATATTATGATTACTTTTAATACTAAATCACAGTTTGCAGTTGAGTTGCATAGGAAAGCAATTTATACAACACATGCGACAATGTTGTTCTATTCATCTTCTATATGCATGTTTTTATTTTGCATTCGAGTCAATTTGCACAACAGCTGGGTTTATGTTTATATATATTTTTAAATCTGTTGTCAATGTATTTGGATGTGATAAATGAAAGGTTTGGACATATGCATATAAGAGTATTTCGGTCTTTTTTTTCTTGCTATAAATTCTGGGACTTTTTGAAATTGGGTTGATTTATTTTGTATATTTAGTTTTGGTTTATTCATCCCTTCACCCCATTGTAAGATTCTATTATTGATTGCACAACAGTCATGTGTGGACATTTTTGCACCTTCTCTAGGACAGCTGTAGATTTGTGAGGTAGGTGGACTTTCTCTCCCCCTTATGTAAAAGAACTAGGTTGGAAGTCAGCAGAGATGAGTTAAAATATTCTGTTTTTTGGATTATATTGCTGAGCAGCCCTGAGGAAGCCATGATGAGGCTTGAATCTATGTTACTTTCTAGAAAGTGGACAATGTCTTCAACTAGACCTTCCCTTAATTTGAAAAAATAAGCACAGTTTTTCGCTGTTGTGTTGTGTAGTAGAGGAAATTAAGTTCATTAAACTGCACTCTCGTGTATGCCCCACATCAAAGCATTATTTAATTGAGAGAAAGGCTATTAACTCTTTTGCTTTCTGGTATGAAGTCCAAGTCAGATCAGAATTCTGATACAGTTAAATCCCATAGGGATTCCTGAGACAAGGTTGGCTCTTTTCTTCACGTCGAGCGGAGGACATGGGCATAATGACATTAGGCATGGTGGTCCTGTTTGGATGACTGTTTGTTTAACAGCATATTCATTGGCTCTTTACTGATAAAACTGGCGGGAAAGCTTGTAAAGCCTGTCTGATGATTTGCTGTGGAGCTTTCTTGGTGATGACTGTTGTTTGTGTCCTGTTTGACACTCCAAGGGCCAGAACAGTTAAACTGAGTGAAAAATGGGTTGAAGTTGGGCTCCCAGTGACACAGGGGAAAATAAAGCTTATGTGCATGACATGTCTGTTCTTATCAAGTTCTGTCATTTAATAAAGCCAGACCAAATAGATGTCTTAATGACTGGGTTATAGGAGCAATGGAATGTACAAAGTTCTGTTTCTGTTTTGTTCTGTGGCATAAAACAGACAAGACAGCAATTAAGACTATGTGCTCCTGCTCAACCGTCATGAGCAGTTTGATTAAGCATCTTGTCTAGTCTTGGCCTACATCTGCCTTTGTCTCTCTTTTTGATGTATTTTCCTTCCCTGTTGATTTTTCAAGGAGGACAATAAAAGAAGACACCAAGACAAATTTCCTTGAATCATCTTTCATGGATTCTGTGGGTGGCTATCTTCTTCTGTGACAAAGAATCCTCCAGAAGTGTTATTATCCTGCATCAATACCAATTCCTACTTTTTGAGATGAAATTGGTATTCACGCTGTGTCAGTCACTTGTTTCCTGTGTTCTTTGATCCAAGTATCACAACTTATGTGGCTTATCTTTGTAACCTTCAAGTATCTTTCTATAAGTTTGGAATCTAACACAATAAGCTCAGACCTCTAACATTTTAACACTGAATTGATGCAAATGCATAGTTTCATTCTAAATCTGATTATCCATGATAACTAAATTTTATATAGCTATGGGATAAATATTGATTGTAACCTCTTCCTCTTGTGGCTGATTAGTGTAGTAGGTAGGCTCACTGCCTTCCATGTGGGAGACTGGGGTTCAAATCCCAGCCACGTTTTAGGCAAGACCTCCTTATGCCTACCCTTGTAAGTCCCTTTGGATAAAAGCGTCTGCAAAATGTAATGTAAATTTCTTCCAGCAGTTACTCTGTCCATTCACAAAGAAAACAGTGTAATTTGACACTGTCAATATCCATCATCTTAACTGCTTGTCCTCTGGAGGGTCTCAGAAATGCTGGAACATATCCTAGCTGTGTCTCACTCTTTGTGGAAGATTAAAGTACTGGTGTAGCTCCTCTAAGATATATGTAAGATTGCTGGTCATATTTTGTAAAATCTTTGAAGTAATTTTGACTTTATTCTTTACTCATGTGGTTTCCCCCTATGTAGCAGCAAATGGGCCAAGCACCATAAACGCTAGATCCTCCATTTCCCCAAATGCAACACAATGGGGGATTTGAACCTCCCTCCCTATATCTGTTTACCAATTTGGAATGTAGAAAAATTGTAGTGTTCAAGCAAGATACCTTTCTAATGTCAAAGGGGTCATTTCTACACAGCTGTTTACATTGGCTGACTACTCTCAATGGCTGACTTTCACATATAAAATTACCATTGTGTTTACTGTCACTATAGCAATAATATGAGTGAGTTTTACAGGCCCAGAAGTACCTCAGTAAGCTGCAAAAGTGAGACACTGATCAAACAGCTGAGACAGAAAAACATTTCAGTCTTTTAGTCACAGACTTTTCCCACCTTCTTTTAGCACCAACAGCAACTTTTGTGTTTTATAGCCCAAAATTGTTCATATCAGTCTACAGGCAAATTTAGGAGGATGGTGTTAGTTGTGTGGATGGTTCTGGTCCCATCTCCATCTGGCCAAAAGAGTTTAGCCTGTTGTCTGAATACACCACAACCAGCTGGTGACAGCCTGTAGCAGTCATGTACAAATGCAAGAACTCAAGTGTCTCACAGAGTTAAGTAATTGCTGCATTGAGCACTTTTGCATTATATCCATGCCTACAGGATATCACACAGCAACGAGGGGATGTAAAAAGTCTGCTCACAGTTATCCTTTTTTGCTTTATTCTCAGACATTTGTACATACTAGTCCTATACTAAATTATATTTGCATACGCTCTACATACAGTACAAACTCTTTATAAGGTACACATTTATTGAGTTTCAGTACAGTATAGTACAATACAGAAACTGAATCCTATTGCTCCAACGTCCATTTATATTTTACACAATACTATCCAGGTATCCAGATTCGGGGAAACTTTAGAATTTGTCTGGTGTCATTCAGCTGTTTATTTTGTGACAGATATGATAGAAGATAAAATAATGACATACTTTACTGATCCTGTTTGGGAAATCTATTATCAAACAACATGAGTCTTCACATGCGTAAGAGCAAAAATATATCTTTAAATGTAAAACATACATTAAATGCCTAAGTACAGTAGTGAGATCAATGACCTGTAACTAACTATTTGTACATTTGTAAAATAATCTAGTTATAATAGTTAGTTTAGCACATATGTTTAACTTGCTAAATATATTTAAGGAGAGTGTAGATATATCCATTTTTATGATTCTTTGAGTCAATACTACAAAAATATGCAAAGTCTGGGACGACAGAGTGTTACCTAAAACACACAAACACGTCTGTCTTTAGGTGTTGATGGACAGTGAACTAGTTTATATAAAGCAAACTGAGGCCCTTAAGGTTTTTTTCTTCTGCTAAAATGTCCTTATCAGAATTCCACAGTGCAGGCTGGGTAGAATCTGGAACTTGTATCACCTCAAGCTTTGATCGTAATTGTCTGCCTTCTGACTGAAGTGGCTGTGAAAACTAACACGTCCATGGTCCAGTTCCACCAGATAACACAATTTTAATAGCAGCTTGCTGAAGCCCCTAACACTCTAAATGAAAGAGCTTGACATGGCAACATGATTGTGAACACAATGGTTTTGACAAGCAAGGAAAAGCTCCAGCAGGGTATTATGCAGTGGCCCCTGGATAAGAAATAATACATATTTTTTTAACTATTCATCAGTTCAGTGACACAGGATCATTTGAATGCCTTAGACACTATTAGAGCTGACAAAATCCGGGTGTTTGGTAAGTGTTCAAATGCAACAGCAGGCATGGACCTTGAATTACGCTCACTGATTGACTCACTTAACCAACTGCATCAATCTTCTGGTGATGCCAGCTGGCCTGTTGGACAAACACCAACCCCAAAGTTCTGAAGTCAGACTCCTGGGTTGCATATACACCATGCCAAATACACACACTGTCTATGCTGAATTCTACTGTGTGAATGGGGAGGAGGGGGGAAATGTGGGGATGCCTGAACATCAGGCCGATTGTGTGTCACATCATGGGGCTGTGGGCAGGGGCAGCAGTTAGTCAGTGGTGGCATGGGCATCAATAAGGGAGGCTGACAGCAGGCTTGGATAGACTATAACGGTCCTCTTCCTCCTGGAGTGTGTCCCCAACACACTAATGTGCAACAGATAGAATGGACTGACTGTGCCATTCAAATCAATGACAGCTAACAATTCATCGATTCCTGCTTCTTATTTAAGTATTAGACAAGTAATTTGGATACAGACTTGGCTCACTGGCAGAATAGATGGATGTTTGAATCATCTTTTGGAGTCAAAACTAACTTCTTTTTACCATTATCTCCACACCCCCACTGCCTAGTCTTAATATCCCAAAATGATAAGATAAGATAAATCTTTATTGATCCCACAGTGGGGAAATTCAATTGTTACGACAGCTCCAACACAATAGAAGAAACAATTTTTATTTGTCATATGTCACATTTACATGTTACAATGAAATTGGTCCTCTGCATTTAACCCATCCCCCTGGGAGGAGCAGTGGTCAGCTACATACAGCACCCAGGGAGCTAGCACCAGCTAGTGTCTTGCTCAAGGACACACCTGGTGTCTGTGACAGGGTTTGAACCCTGTATCTTCTGTATCTAAGGCCAATGATCTACCCATTGAGCCAACAGGCTGCAATGTGCACAAATTAAACATATTGTAAATACACAATTATTTACAAGACCAAGATATACAATAATATGTATAAAATAAAATTAAACAAACAAACTGCTGAGATGAACTTGTATGTTTACTGTTAGAGTTTGTTACACTGTTGAGTTGTGCAGCAGTTGTACCTTGTGGGAGGTCAAGGCTACTGGTCTGTAGTGGTTTTGCTCCCTAGCGTGCATTGTTTTAGGAACTGGCACCACACATGAGGTCCCTCACAGCGCCGGGACCATCTCCAGATTTAGGCTCAGGTTGAAGACGTACGTGACCACCTCACAGAGCTGGTCAGCACAGTTTCTGAGCAGTCCGGGGCTGATGCCATCTGGACCTGCGGCTTTCCTGATTTTTAGCCGCCTCAGTTCTCTCCTCACCTGATCTGCAGTGAAGGAGGGGGGCACACATGAGCGGGTTATGGAGAGGGGTGACGTGGAGTGATCTGAATTTGAATGCGTGGGGGTGGATGTATCCAGTGGATTGGAGATGTGTGAAGTGGGAGGAGGGGGGCTGGAATCAATCAATCAATCAATCTGTTGAAAAACAGGTTTAACTCGTTTGCCAAGCCCTGATCTTCCTTAGCTGTCCCTGTGCCTCTGCTCTGTCCGTGGCCAGAGATGGTTTTCAGGCCTCTCCATACATCTCAAACGTTGTTCCGCTCTAACCCACTTCTCCAGCTTCTTCTTGTGGCTGTCCTTGGCCTGCCTGATTTTGTACTTTTGTACTCCTCTGCTCCTCTCTGTCCCCTGAAGTAAAAGCCCTCCTCTTCTTATTTAGCAGGGCCTTAAGCTCAGGGGTCACCTAGGGCTTGTTGTTAGAGACTACCACACCCTCCGGGTTAGCACAGTGTTCTCCACACAGAAGTTGATGTAGTCTGTGATGCAGTCAGGCCATTGATATCTTCTCCATGAGAGCGGGAGAGTGTTGTCCAGTTTGTGGTCTCAAAACAGTCTCTCACTGACCTCATCAGACCACAATTTCACAGACTTCTTCTGTGCAGGCTCTCTTTTCGCCTTGGGTGTGTATTCAGGGAGCAGATGTACCAGGTTGTGATCAGAGCAGCCCACTGGGGAGAGGGGGTAGAGGTGTATGCATCCTTAACATTAGCATACAGTATGTCCAGCGTCTTACTCTCCCTGATGTGACACTTCACGTACTGGGTAAAAGTGTGGAGACTGGAAGAGAGTGAGACTTGATTGAAGTCCCAGCTGATGTGGGTGTCGTGTCTGCATGCGTGTCACCGCTCGGTGCAGTCGCTCACATGCCGCTGCTGCATCGGCCGATGGAGGGATGTACACATTAAACAAGATAACATGTGAAAACTCCCTTGGGATGTAATAAGGCCGAATGCCAACAGCAAGAAACTCGACGTCCCTGGTGCAAAGCTGTTCCCTAACAGAGACTTGCGCTGGGTTGCACCATCTCTCATTAATAAACACTGCCAGTCCTCCTCCTTTCTTCTTACCACTCTCTCCCAAACTCCTGTCCGCCCGAACAAGTTTAAATCCATCCAGGGTGACCACAGAGTCCGGTGTTGTTTCATTCAGCTATGTCTCAGTAAAACTCATGAGGCTACATTCCCTGTACTCCTGCCGAAACTGGGTCAGCGCCGTAAGTTCTTCCATCTTATTGGAGAGGGAACGGATGTTTCCAATAATGATGGAGGGTAGGTATTGACTGTACGTCCATCTCCTCTTCGTCCTGCTCCAGGATGATACATTATTGAATACATTATAGAAATATTTTTCTGCTATGATTCAGCAAATATAAAGACAGCACTCTGTGCAATCTCTGTCCTTTTTGATTTCATGATTTCTGGAGATCAGGCATTTTAAATATGACTTTTATTTGCCATTTGAAGCAACTGTTGTGCAAAGTTACTAGAATCTACTCCAATGAAGTGTCCATGTTTCCCCAGAAAGCAACTGTTTTGAATGAGAAAACTTGCTATGACACATAAAGGTATTTTCCTGTCTATCTGTTCTAAATCTATCTTCACAGTGCTCCCACTGCAGCGAGGTGCCAACTCTGTGCCTCTTATTCAAATCAAGTCACAAATCTCAGTGGGAGTCCCTCTGAGGACAAAAGCAAGGAGGCCTAGACCATGAAAAGAGATTACCATTTCACAGATTTGAAGCCTGAGCAGTGCAGCCACTACTGTTTGTAACTAAATGGATGATGTGTTTGTTTACTTGCTTGTTTCAATAGTGATTAAAATAATAATAACCAACTGTAAGGAGCAGAGACAGCATTACAGTGACTCATTGCACATGAGTAACATTCATGTGCACTGAGTTAAGAGTTTGTTAGGATAAATAACTAATGAATTTGTTGATTCATGATCTTGGATCTTGGCTGAGACGCACACTCGCAGTTATGACAATAACCATAACTGCTCGGTTGCACTTGTGGTAACAACAAAGACACAAAGTGAGTTAGGGTTAAGGGAAAAAAAAACTGGCTTAGGTTGAGTGACTTGATTGTAAAAGTCTTTGTTACAATGCAGAATGGACCCTATTTTCCTGAAACCAGGATCTGTCTAAATGCATGTCTAAAATTTTCCAGGCAGAGTTGTTGGGCATGTCTTTTCTGAAATTTCTTGACAACTGCTGTTGGTGTTCCAGGGTGCACACTAAAAAACCAGGAGCAGACGGAAAAAACAAAACAAAACAAACTCTCTAAAGCTGAGGAAAACTGCATAAAAATAGAGTCTGGCCAAAGCTGGCATTGCGTCTGCAGGGCGTTGTTGTTTAATTCACAGATACACAGAAATGTAGCAGTGAGGTAATACTGCTGGATCAACACATTAAGAGTGTTTTAGGGTCACAGTAAAGTTACTAGATTTAGAACTGACAACAGACTTCAAAACCAGAAATCTGTTCTTACTGGGTGCTGTAACCAGAGATGCTGCACAAAGGTGTTTGTTTTAAAAAAAAATATTTCCACTACGCAACGATTGCTAAAACCCCAAATTATCCCGTTGACAGGTTTTAATTGGCGAGCTTTGCTCTCTTTTGCTCTCTCCAGAGTTCAATCAGATCAGTCAGTTAGATAAACTTTAAATTGGGACTGAGCCAAACTTGCTCCTGCATGCTCACTAGCATATTTACAATGCAACCCACTTTGAG
Source organism: Anabas testudineus (assembly GCF_900324465.2). NCBI lineage: Eukaryota > Metazoa > Chordata > Actinopteri > Anabantiformes > Anabantidae > Anabas > Anabas testudineus. Next base: position 143,443 of record NC_046632.1, read on the forward strand.
TGAAGGTGGAAGCTGGGACTTGATGTGCCTCATGACCAGGCTCTCGAAGCACTTTGTGATGATGGGTGTGAGTGCAACAGGGCGGTAGTCATTCAGGCAGGAGACAGTAGATGTCTTCGGCACCGGCACGATGGTCGTTGTCTTGAGGCTGGTAGGAACAACGGCGCTCCTCAGGGGGAGCTGTTCTGCACATTCCCTGAGCACCCTGCCAGTAACGTTGTCTGGACCAGCAGCCTTACGTGGGTTGATTCTGCGTAGAGTCTTCCTCACGTCATCTGTAGAGAGACAGAGCTCCGCTGTCCTCAAAGTGGCAGTGGATCCTCCTGGCGTGTGCACGCTTCGCCTCTCTGATGGCTCGGGACAGTTCAGCCCTTGCTGTTCTTAAGGCCGTCTTGTCTCCTGCTCTGAAGGCAGAGTCCCTCATCTTTAGCAGTGCACGCACCTAGCAGTCATCCACGGTTTCTGGTTGGAGCGTGTAGTGATGCTCTTGAAACAGAAACACTTTTTCAATAGCACTTTGCTTTGATGTTGTTTCTTCTTGACTTAGATTTTGTTTGCTTGCCTTGTTCCTCACTTGTAAGTCGCTTTGGATAAAAGCGTCTGCTAAATGACTAAATGTAAATGTAAATGTAAATGGTCTTGGAGATGGTCACATCATTGCTGATGTAGCTGTACATTGCTGTACTCCTCCAAGTTGACGGAATCGCCGGTGGTTGCAGCCTCCCTGAACATGTCCCAGTCGTTGCACTCAAAGCAGTCCTGAAGAGCAGAGATGGCTCCTGCTGGCCAGGTCTTTACCTGCTTCAGAACTGGTTGGGAGCGTCAAACAAGTGGTCTGTATGCTGGAATTAGCATAACAGAGATGTGGTCTGAGTATCCAAGGTGGGGGCGGGGCTCCGCTCGGTATGCGCCGGGGATGTTGGTGTAAACACGATCCAGCGCGTTCTCCCCTCTCGTTGAAAAGTCCACATGCTGATGGAGTTTAGGGAGCACTAACTTGAGATTTACATGGTTGAAATCTCTGGCAATGATGATCAGTCCGTCAGGTTGGGCGTTCTGCACGTCGCTGATAGCCCCATGTAGTTCACTTAACACCTCTTTGGCATAAACACCAGGAGGGATGTAGACTCTAAAAATGAAAACAGTGGTAAATTCCCTCGGTAGATAAAAAGGTCTGCACCGAACGGTCACAAACTCCACAAGTGGTGAACAGTAGCTGGAAACCAGCACAGAGTCTGTGCACCAGTTCATGTTAATAAAAACACACACACTACCACTGCGACTCTTACCACACAGAGCTGGGTTTCTGTCTGCTTGAAATCACAAAAAGCACCATTGTTGGTCTCCGGAGAGGCCGCTGCGAGCTACTGCCGCGCTGCCATCTTGGATTAGCCTTTTCTTGTGGAGTATGAGATGTTAATGGAAGAAGAAAAACAACGTTAAAGAATCCAACAGCTGGAAGAACAACAGAAAAGGGATCTAGCAGTTCAAAAACATGAACTGAAAAAGTTGAAATTTGAAAGGGATATAAGAGCTGCATAAGCTAAACTGAATGTCTACAATCAAGAAATGATGCAAAACACTGATGTAGGAATTGTTGTTTACAATGCAAGTAGACAGCAGATGTATCCCCAGGCAACTATATTTCCAGCCCCAGTCCAGCAGTCCATCAGCAGTCCAGTGGTAACATCCACTTTGCAAACTGATGGTTCTTATCTTGCTCAAGCCCTCCAAGACAGCATGGTCATGAACAGGCTTCCTATGCCAGAACCATCTGTATTCACTGGAGACCCCATCCAGTTCATTGAGTGGAAAGCTTCATTTATATCACTCATAGATAGAAAACACATCTCTTCAGCAGACAAACTACATTTTTTGAAGAGGTATGTGGGAGGTCCAGCTAGAAAGACACTTGATGGCATATTTTATAGGAATGATGATGAAGCATACAAGGATGCTTGGACTCGCCTCAACCACAGGTATGGTCGGCCATTCTTCATACAGAGAGCTTTCAGAGAAAGACTGGCAAGCTGGCCAAAGCTTCACTCAAAGGATGCTGAAGGATTGAGGACATTTGCAGATTTTCCACAAACATGTCAAGAAGCCATGCCTCATGTCAAAGGTCTTGATATTTTGAATGACTGTGAAGAAAACCAGAAACTAGTTCAAAGGCTAAATTCAGTGTGGTCCACACACAGACAGCAAATGAGACTGACAGCCAAATACAAGTGAAACCCCGTATAAGGGCACATTTTGTCAAGACAGCAAACATCGCCTGCACGCCTGTCCTGAGTTTAAGGGGGAATCTCTTAAAAAAAGACGAAAATATGTAAGGAAAAGGAGACTTTGCTATGGTTTTCTGCAGCCAGGTCATAGTGCACGGGAATGCCGACACAGACACACCTGTGATATTTGCAAAGGGAAACACCCAACCTGTCTCCACGACGATAACTTCAACAAAGGCAAGGCAGCCTCAAGTCTTCTTGGGGAAGGATAACGAGGATTATGCAGTTCGCACAGATCTAGGCTGGAGCATTTTAGGCTGTACACCATCCTACCATGACACACCAAACACCACCAAAATGTGGCAGTCAAGGAACTTCCTCCTGTAAGTCCATCTGATGTGATCAAGGTGCTTTAGTCTGACTTTAAGGACACTTGTAAGGATGATACGACTGTGTCTCAGAATGACGATGTATTTTTGAAAATGTTAAAGGATAAAAAAAATGAAAAATGCTCGATAGTCAAGGAATGGAACAAGTCTGCCTGCAATAACTAACTGGACTCCATATTAACTTAAAAGACTTTAACTGTTATACTGGACTGCTGCCTACACAGCATGTAATCACCCATATGAGGATGGGTTCCCTGTTGAGTCTGGTTCCTCTCAAGGTTTCTTCCTGTTGCCTTCTCAGGGAGTTTTTCCTTGCCACTGTCGCCCTCTGCTTGCTCATCAGGGACAATCACATTATTATGACTCATACACATACACTGTTCATGTACTGTTCTTTGGTTGTGTAAAGCTGCTTTGTGACAATGTCAATTGTAAAAAGCGCTCTACAAATAAAATTGAATTGAATTGAATTGAATTGAAAAATGCTCAAGGATACTACGAGATGCCACTACCCTTTAAAGAAAGACCACACCTTCCTGATAACAAACAACTAGCCATTGTCAGGCTTGGTCATCTGAAGAGGAAGCTGTTAAGGGATGACAACTACAAGGAACACTACACAAAGTTCATTAACAAGGGCATCGAAAGAGGTGATGCAGAAGAGGTCTGTGGTGAAGAAAAAGGAAGGGGAAAATTGGTATATACTCCACCACGGAGTTTATCATTCAAAAAAACAAAAACAGCAGACTGCTCTGCTAGGTATAAAGGTACTAGTCTCAATGACCATCTGCTATCAGGCCAGGTTCTGACAAACAGTATAGCTGGAGTTCTCATCAGATTCAGAAGACACCACATAGCACTTATGCGTGATGTTGAGCAGATGTTCCATCAATACCATGTGTTTAAGGCTGATCGAGACTATTTGCGTTTCCTGGTGGAAGGATGGAGACCTGAATGCAGAGCCACAAGAATACCGCATGAAGGTTAATCTTTTTAGTGCTGCATCGTCGCCTGGATGCACCAACTATGGTCTGAAATATCTTGCAAGGAAGAATGAGAGCCTGTTTGTGGTCTTGCAAGCGTAGCAAGTGTGAATGAAGCTGTATAGCTTGTGAGTGAAGCCCAGAAGCTTTGTGCTGTTAGCGGTCTGAGGCTGCACAAGTTCATGTGTAATGACAAAGCAGTGCTGGAGAAAATCCCACTGTCTGAGCAGGTCACAGAAGTAAAGACCCTTGACCTCGCTTTTAGTGACACAAGGACAGAAAGAGCGCTGGGAGTCCTTTGGCACATTAAAAGTGACACTCTAAGATATCACATCTGCCTTAAAGATCAGCCAGGAACGTGGCACACAATACTGTCTACAGTTGCTTCCCTTTATGATCCACTGGGGTTTGTTGCTCTATTTCTATTGACTGGAAAAAGGGTTCTTCAGGAAATGTGCAGAAATGGAACAGGCTGGGATGATCCTCTCACCAGTCATCAACAGAAAGTATGGGAACGCTGGAAGAGTGACATTGCAAATTTCGAAAAGAAAAAGATACCTTGTTGCTATGTGCCAGGTGATTTTGGACGTTTTAAAAAGAGAGTTACACCACTTCTCTGATGCAAGCACACATGGTTATGGTAAGTGTTCTTATCTGAGACAGGTGAATGAAGATGAAAATGTTCATTGTGCTCTCATCACAGGAAAGTCGAGAGTGGCTCCTTTAAAGGTCATTACCATTCCTAGGTTAGAGTTAACAACTGCTGTTCTTTCAGTTGCAGTGAGTTGTATTCTTAGGGGGGGGGCTTGGTTTCTCAAACACTGATGAATACTCCAAGTTGGTTTTGGGGTACATTAACAACGAGGCACGTTGTTTTCACATGTTTGTATCAAATCGGATACAAAGGATACATCTCACCACAACTCCTCAACAGTGGCAATATGTTCCTACTGATAAGAACCCTGCAGACATAGCCTCAAGAGGTGCAAGTGTATGTGAGCTTCTTTCATCAGACCTCAGTTGTTGTGGGAGAAAGAGATTCTTCCACCTACAGAGGTCATCACAGAAATAACGATAGGTGATAAGATAAGATAAGATAAAGCTTTATTGTCATTGTACAGTCACACTTGGTACAACAGTACAACGAAATTGCGAACTGTCCCACATTGGTGCAAGGAGATGGAAGAAAACAACATAATAATAAAACAGCTTACAATTGTCTTATATATGTATATAAATATACAGTATTGTGTTAAATGCAGAGCTAAAGTTGACAAAGAGCAGCCTAGCATAACACCCTTGTGTTTCCAGGTGGGAAATGGTGGTGTGGAGCGCTGTGACGATGGCGTCCTCTGTTGATCTGTTAGCTCTATATGAAAACTGTAGGTGGTCGAGTGTGGGTGGGAGGTAGGACATGATGTGATGTCGGACCAGTTTCTGAAAACACTTCATTATGGTGTCAGAGCTACTGGTCGGTAGTCATTGAGGCTGCTGATTGAGGTCTTTTTTGGCAGCGGGACAATTGTGGCTGACTTCAGGCATGGTGGGATGTAGGACTGAGACAGTGACGAGTTGAAAATGTTGGTGAAGACCCCAGCCAGCTGGTTTGCGCACTCCCTGAGGACCTTCCCAGTCACACTGTCCGGTCCCGCAGCCTTCCTGGGGTTCACTGCCCTCAGGATACACCTCACTTCATGCTCCTGCACTGTGAGACTGAAGCCGCTGCAGTCTGAAGTATGGGCTTCAGCTGTCCCAGGTCTATCCACCTCGAAGCGCGCAAATAAGTGGTTTAACTCCTCTGCGAGCACATCACCCACAGCTGTCATGGTGTTGCAGGACTTGTGGTTGGTTAGGTGCTGGACCCCCTGCCACACCTGTCGTGTGTTGTTGTCTCTGAAGTGGTCCTCAATCCTCCTCTTGTAAGCTGCCTTGGCCTCTCTGATGCATCCTTTAAGGTTAGCCCTGGCTGCACTGTATTGCGCTTTGTCACCGGATCTGAAGGCAACATCACGTTGCTTTAGCAGGACCTGGACCTCTTTAGTCATCCAGGGTTTCTGATTGGAGTACACCCGGTGACGTTTGACCATGGTGACGTTGTCAACGCAGAAGTTGATGTAAGAGAGCACGGATGTAGTATGCTCCTCAAGGTCCTGGTATGCGAACACATTCCAGTCTGTGTCCTCAAAGCAGTCCTGCAGCTGTTGTGAAGCACCCTCCGGCCATGTTTTTACAGTCTTTGTCACTGGAGGGGCTCTCCTCCTGACGGGGGTGTATGCTGGAATCAGCAACAAGGACGTGTGATCAGACAAACCCAGATGTGGTAGAGGGGTTGCTCTGTAGCCTTTTTGGATGTTGCTATAGGCTTTGTCCAGTGTGTTTGCACCCCTTGTTGCGTATTTAATGTGCTGATCAAATTTGGGGAGTACTGACCTTAAATCAGCATGATTGAAGTCCCCAGCTATGATATGCACTGCGTCAGGATGAGAGTTCTGCTGGGTGGTTACTGTATTGTGCAGCACCTCCATGACTACGCTAGCATTAGCATCGGGTGGTACGTATACGGCCGTTACCATGACGACGGTAAACTCACGAGGAATGTAGAAGGGTCTGCATTTAACAATCAGATATTCCACATCTGGGGAACAGTAGCTGTCTACAGTCGTTGCATTTCTGCACCAGTTGTCATTGATGTAGACACATAGCCCCCCTCCTCTGCTCTTACCGGAGTCACCATTCCTGTCGTGGCCCTTCCTTTGTTTACGTTTCCTCTTGGGCTTGCCGCTGGGGAGAACCATCTACAGAGACCCCTGGGGTCTCACTATGCCCTCTGGAATGTCGTGGGAGCGGTGGAAGTCCGATGTAATAATCCTTTCACAGCGTAAACCGAAGCTCAGAAGATCCTGACGACTGTATCTGTACTGTGCCAGCATCCGGTGGTTTTTCCAAAGAGTAGAAGACCAAACCAAACATACACACAAAGTAAATAAAGAAAATAAAGCACCGTTCGTGAGGAGCAGTAAGCCGCTGCGTCTGTGCGCGCCGCCATCTTGACTCTTGCCCCTGATATGACGAAGCAAACTGAACCTTTCTGATCCGGAAGTCAGAAAGGTTCAGTCACTGAATGTACAGACCACAGAACAAATAGCTCTCTTAGACTGCTTGTTAAGATTTATAAAGTCACTCATTTCAATTCAATTCAATTCAGTTTTATTTGTATAGCCAATTTACAACAGAAGTTATCTCAAGTGTAAGGTTTAAGACCTTACAGAAAATATTTATACAAAAATATTATAGAGAAAACCCAACAATCCCATTTGAGCAAGCTTTAGGCAACAGTGGAGAGGAAAAACTCCCTTTAGAGGAAGAAACCTCCAGCAGAACCAGGCTCATAGTGGGCGGCCATCTGCCTTGACCGGTTGGGGTGAGAGGAAAGAGAAGAGAGAAAAGAACAGCAGGCAATAAAGACAACAACAAGCATCAAGAACACTGGGCAGATGAACTGGATTCTGGAGACGTACAGCTCCAGGCCGAGGATACCTGCAGAAAAGTACAGAGAGAGGGAGACAGAGAGGAGGAAACACAACTACAGGAGAGAGAAGACACAAAGTTAATGACATGCAATGGTGGCATTTGCATTGATACAAGAGAAAGGAGAGAGGAGAGGAGCTCAGTTTATCAGTAGAGGTCCCCCAGCAGACTAACTAAGAGATGGTTCAGAGTCACCTGATCCATCTCTGACTATAAGCTTTATAAAAAAGGAAAGTTTTAAGTCTAGTCTTAAATGTAGAGAGGGTGTCTGCCTCCCGAACCTGATCTGGGAGCTGGTTCCACAGGAGAGGGGCTTGGTAGCTAAAGGCTCTGCCTCCCATTCTACATTTGGAAACTCTAGGAACCACAAGTAAACCTGCAGTCTAAGAACGGAGAGTTCTGCTTGGAAGATATGGAACTATGAGGTCTTTAAGATAAGATGGAGCCTGATTATTAAGGGATTTATAAGTGAGGCCCAAACAGTAACAGTGACTCAAGCTGTCACACGTTTGCTTCGTCATATCAGGGTTAACCCTAACCCTCCCATTTTACATTTTGAAACTCTAGGAACCACAACCACAAAAACCTGCAGTCTGAGAACAGAGAGTTCTGCTGGGAAAATATGGAACAATGAGTTCTTTGAGATAAGATGGAGCTTGATTATTAAGTGGTTTATAAGTGAGGAGAAGAATTTTAAATTCAATTCTGGATTTTACAGGGAGCCAATGGAGAGAAGCTAACGTTGGAGAAATATGATCTCTCTTACTAAGTCCTGTCAGAACTCTGGCTGCAGCATTTTGCATTAACTAGAGGCTTTTTAATGAGTTATTTGGACATCCTATTAATAATGAATTACAATAGTCCAGTCTGGAAGTGACAAATGCATGGACTAGTTTTTCAGCATCACTTTGGGACAGGATGCTCCTAATTTTAACAATGATTCTCAGGTGAAAAAAGGCAGTTCCAGAGATTTCTTTGATGTATGAAGTGAAGGACATATCCTGGTCAAAGATAACTCAGAGATTTCTTACAGTATTACTTGAGGCCAATACTAAGCCATCAAGGGTGATTAGACATAGTGTCTTTGAGGTTTATAGGTCCAAATAAAATAACCTCTGTCTTGTCTGGATTTAATAGAAGGAAATTGGAGGATATCCAGGCCTTTATGTCTTTTAAGCATGCTTGAAGTTTGACTAATTGATTAGTTTCTCCTGGTTTCATAGATAGGTATAGCTGGGTATCATCTGCATAACAATGGAAATTTATAGAGTGCTTCCTAATAATATTGTCTAAAAACATATAAAAAGTGAAAAGTGCATCGAAGACTCATCATTTACATGTATGTTGCGGGTCCCAGGAATGGTACCACAGAAACAATGGCTGAGACACAATCTGGATAACACAGGTAAGTTGTAGCAGCAATGAAGACACAGAACGCTCAGTTCATCCTCCAGACTGCATCTGAGGGTGGGCGGAGGAGTCCCCCAAAAACAACCGAGGTGCAACTGCTCCGGTTTGCAAAGGTTCCTACCTAAAGTGCTGCTCATGCTTATTGTTTTAATACACAATAAATTTGAAAACCCTGTGTGACATAATTATCACTACTCCTTTTAAAATGAACAAGTCATTTAGCTTAAATAAATTAAATTACCACAAAAGTGGACACACAATTTTGGGTGTATCACATGTACAAACTGAAATCTTTCTGATAGATACAATTTAAACCACTCTAGTGCTGTTCCTTTGATCCCAATGACATGTTCCAGTCTGTGTAATAAAAGGGTGTGATCTATAGTGTCGAATGCAGCACTAAGATCTAACAAGAAGAGCATAGAGAGTAGTCCATTGTCTGATGCTAATAGAAGATCATTAGTGACCTTTCCCAGTGCTGTTTCTGTACTATGATGTACTTTAAATCCTGACTGGAAATCTTGATACAAGTTATTACTGTGCAGGTGGTCATATAATTGCTTAGAAACTACCTTTTCCAGGATTTTCCAGGAGTTGTTGTACAAATGAGACCATCCATGCCGTATGCAGGGAGGATCTGATCAATTTTTTCTCTAATAGTTATGATTTTATTTGTAAAGAAATTAATGAAATCATTGCTGCTTAGAGTTGAGGGAATACTGGGCTCGACAGAGCTATGACTCTTTTTCAGCCTGGCTACAGTACTAAAAAGAAACCTAGGGTTGTTCTTATTTGCCTCTATTAATGAGGAGTAATATGAAGTTCTAGCTTTACGGAGGGCTTTTTTATATATTATTAAACTATCTTTCCAGGCTAGGCAATATTCATCTAAATTTGTGGAATGCCACCTCCTTTCCAGTCTACGTGATTTCTGCTTTAGGCTACGGATTTGTGAATTGTCCCATGGAACTTCCTCTGATTCACTAGCTTCTTTTTCAGAGGGGCATCAGTATGGACTATTGTTTGGTTTGAGGCAGCCGTACTTTCAACAAGATAGTCCACTTGTGCTGGAGTAACGTTAGGAGGACTGCCCTCCTCTGTCTTACATGGCTCATGACGTACATGGCTCTGAATCAGTTCCTTAAATTTGTTGACAGCATTTTCACATAAACATCTACTGTAGTGAATCTTGTCCGTAGGTGTAGTAGTTTGGTAGTGTAAATTCAAATGTTATTAAAAAATTGTCAGATAAAAGAGGGCTTTGGGGAAAAACTATTAACTGATCAACTTCCACACCGTATGTCAGAATAAGATCAAGGGTGTGATTAAAACAGTGAGTGGGTTTATTTACATTTTGGGTAAAACCAATGGAGTCTAATAGTGACTTAAATGCAGTGTTGTGGCAGTTATCATCAACATCTACATGGATATTAAAGTCACCCACTATAATGACTCTATCTGCACTAAGAAATAAATCAGATAGAAAGAGAGAATTCATTAAAAAACTCAGAGTAATGGACAGGAGGACGGCACACAATAACAAACAGGACTGGTTCAGAGAGGCTAAGAGTGAGGCTCTCAAATGAATTAAATCTATGTTTAGGTCTGGGGTTGATTAATAACCTTGAGTGGAAGATTTCTGCTACTCATCCACCCCGGCCTGTGTTTTTTATGAACATGATAAATAATATGACTTGAGGGGATTGACTCATTCAAAGAGACATATTCATCCTGCTGCAGCCAGGTTTCAGTAAGACAAAATAAGTCTATTTGATGGTCAGTCAAATGGTCACCAAGTCATTTAATAATAGGGATTTAGACGAGAGAGATCTGATATTTAATTTAACTCCTGTGTGAATTATTATCTTACTGTATTTACGGAGACTCTAACTTCACGTTTCTTACTATAGAGCTGCCAATGACCAGAGTGGGTTTCTCAGCAGTTTGTCGCTGAGTGGGGAAAATCTGTTAGAAACGTGAACCTGGTTGTGGTGAACCTTGGGCGAGTGTCTAGGGTTATGCTTCCTAAGAACCATCACCCAGCTGGCCTGACTTCCCGGCTGCTCGGGAGCTGCTGGGGGACAGCTAACAGGAGATAGGCTAGCTGGCTCCGCACCGGCTACCGGGACCTGACTAGCTGGTTTATCTTCCACTGCGGAGCCGAGTCTCCAAATCAGTCAGCCTTGCCTCCAATGCTGAAAATAAACTACATTAATTACAAATCCCCTTCTCACTAAAGTAGGCAGAGGAGAAACTAAACATATGACAAACAGAACAGGCAAGAGCAGGAGAAGAAGAGGGAGAAGAAGAAGTGGGAGAAGCAGCCATGGCTAACAGAGTTAACAGACCTCACAACACAATACATTTAGTTTTAAGTTGGTTAAAGTTAGCAGAACAAACACAGAGCAACTGAGTAACGAGTCAGCGTCGACAACAGGAAGTGATGCAATATGCCTACCGTAGGAGGCGCAGCCAACCAAAGTTCAATGTGTCAAATACATCTCCATGCATTCTAGTCTATTCTGCTCTCCTTGATCTTTGATCAAGATGAGGCAGATGAACAGTCAGTTATTTGTTGCCTTCAATTTGAAAGTTCTGTAAAACTGAAATACTAGAAAAAGACAAAATAATTTAAAACAGCAGATTAGGCAAATAGATGTATATTCAGCTCAAGCAATTCCTGATATACTCAACACAAGTATCAGAAAAACAGTTCCTTTAAAGAGATATATATGCATGAAATGCTCCCAGTGTAGGCTGCTGATGTGTCTGAAGACATTTTTTATTAATCAACATTGTCAGCCAACACAGATTAAATAAAAATGTCAAAGATAAGCCTAATCTGGGGTGACTATTAGTAACAACTGTTGTTTGCCAGTTGTGACTCATTTTACATGAGTAATGAGTACATTCATTAGTGAATTTGGTAGATGTAGTATAATATGGTTTATTTTTAACATTGGACAGGCTGACTGTTACTCCCTCCCTACTTGGTTATGGCGTTCCATGTATGCCCTGCCTGCTAGCATCTTGCATCCCGCTGTTATGTGCTGGATTGTTTCAGGGGCATCTTTGCACAGCCTGCACTTGGGGTCCTGCCTGGTATGGTAGATCCCAGCCTCTATTGATTTTGTACTCAGAGCCTGCTCCTGTGCTGCTAGGATTAGTGCCTTGTGCTGTCTTTTAGTCCAGCTTTGTCCAGCCATTGGTAGGATTTGTTGACATCAGCCACTTCTTCTATCTACCAGTGGTACGTGCCATGCAGGGGTTTGTCCATGAGGTTTCCTCCTCTTCCTTTCCTTTCTCCTCTGGTTTCTGCTGCCTGAGGTATTATGTGAGCGTGGTACCTGATGACCGGTAGGGCATAGGTGTTGATCGCCCGGACTTTGTTCTGCCCATTCAGCTGACTTCTCAGGACTTGCCTTGCCCTTTGGAGGTACTTAGTGGTTGCCATTTTCCTTGCGGCCTCTTTGTGGTTACCATTTTCCTGTGGGATTCCAAGGTATTTGTAGCTATCTGCAACATCTGCTATCTTGCCTTCTGGTAGTTCTGTCTCCTCAGTTCCGATTACGGCTCCTCTCCTTGCTACCATCCGACCACACTTATCTAGTCCATGTAGAGGAGGTGGCTGATGGTTGTGGCATTTTCATAGTCGGTGTCCGTACCAGTCTTGGTGATGATCTGGCTGAGGGGGTTCAGGCCTAAGCAGAACAGCAGTGGGGACAGAGCATTTCCTTGATATATGCCGCACTTGATGTTGAGTTGGCCAATTGGCTTGAAGTTACCCTCTAGGGTTGTTTTCCCATTGAGTTCTGGATGAAGGTTCTTAGAGTCCTGTTGATCTTGCATAGTTCCAAGCATTCCATGATCCATGTGTGAGGCATTGAGTCATAGACTTTCTTGTAGTCAATCCAGGCAGTGCACAGGTTGGTATGTCTGGTCTTACAGTCTCGGGTGACTGCTTTGTCTACCAGTAGTTGGTGCTTTGTTCCCCTGGTGTCACTACCAATTCCTTTCTGGGCACTACTCATGTATTGATCCATGTGCCTGCTCATCTTAGCAGCTATGATGCCTGACAGGAGCTTCCGTGTTGTGCAGAGGCAGTTTATTAGGTGGTAGTTGGATGGGACTGCCTCCTTCTGGGGGTCCTTCAGGATCAGGACTGTTCGGCCTTCTGATCACCATTCAGGGTGGGTTCCATCCACTAGTAGTTTGTTCATTTGTGCCGCCATGTGCTCATGGAGTGAGGTTAGCTTCTTTAGCCAGTAGGCATAGATCATGTCAGGACCTGGTGCTGTCCAGTTCTTCATATCCAAGACCCTCTGTTGGATGTCTGTCATTGTGATGGTTACTGTATTTTGTTCAGGAAGGTTACTCTGGTATGCTCTCAAGTTCCCCAGCCACTGGGCATTGCTATTATGTAATGCCTCCTTCTCCCATATACTTTTCCAGTATTCTTCAGTCTCCAGCCTTGGTGGGTCTCCTCTCATGTTATTAACCTGCCATGATCTTCAATCTTAGGTCAGCTGCTTTTGCATTAAGCAATGTTATTATCTCTCTCTCTCTCTCTCTCTCTCTCTCTCTCTCTCTCTCTCTCTCTCTATATATATATATATATATATATATATATTGAAAACAGAACCCTTTATAGGTCCCAGGGATATACTGTACATTGTGTGTTGTAATTTCTCCATAAACCAGCTGGTTAAACCTTTACTCTAATCGCATTCCAGTTACAAACTCCCAGAGCTTCATATTGCAACTCTTTTGGGAGATATTTTGGACGATTACTTGTGTGGTGTGTGGTAATGCAATTGTACCTATATGCATAGTGTTGCTCAGGGCTGCTAGAATCATGGCACACTTAATGGATATATCTATCAAAAAAAAATGTCATGATTGCCATGTGGGAGTCAGAAACAATGTCTGGAGTTTCCTCCCACACAGTCTTGTGTCCCAAAATGATTCTATTACATTCTCTTTACACTTTAATTATGAGTGACAGATAATTTGGAGTGGATAATGACGTAAATAAAAATAAAGCAGAATGCTATGACAAACATTTGTAGGCCTTCTGATGTGTTACAACGAACACAGGTAAGCAGATGCAAGAGAATAATGTTTTGCCTCCCAATAAAATAAACATTGATTCTCATTTTTGAATGAATAACTTTCTGTTTTTGACAACTTGTACAGTTTTGACTCCCACTACGGCCCAGAGACTTGTAGTCAGTTTGACATCTGCCCCTTTATTAGCTGACACTTTTTGCAAATTCCAGCAAGATTTAGATCACTATTTGTTCCATATTCTTTCTGCAGCAGCTATTTTGCAAACTTGCTTTGCTCCTCCGGCACAGTGGGAGGTTTGCCACTGAGACCAAGCTGTTTGTCTGCTGGCCTTTTAAAGTTCTGTCTTTAGCTCCAACACTCACACAAAACACACTTTCTTATGATCATGTTAAAACAAATATAATGCCACTGTGATGTCAGCTTTTTTTTTTAGATTTGAGTGGTTTTATGATTTTGATTTTCAGTTAGTGGCAATGTAACTGTAACCACCATGGTCTTTGTCATTTGCACATTGAAGCTGTGCATGACAGTTTCAAAGGATGAGGTGCATCATACATACATGTTTTTTGTCCAGAAACTAGTAAAAATGTCCCATCATTGCCATTAACACACACACACACACACACACACACACACACTGTTTATTATGACTGAATCACTACATGTTAACTGTTGTGCTGTACCCAACAATCATTAGACGACATGTCTGGTTTTAGACTATTGCTCAACTTTTTAAAAAAAATTTTAACTATACACTGTATATATAATTTGATTTGAAATGTCTTTGTATGGCCACAGTTGTTTGTTTTACTCAGTGAAATAATAATTTTAGGATTTTACAAATACTCAGGTCATCACATGCAACAGTGCTAGGGTTTTTACTTGGCTCCAAGAGGTGCCTCAAATTCTCAATCTTTTCAAAGCTTCAAAGCCAAGAGAAATATACTTTTTTTACAAGTTTATCCACAGGTTTCAGCCTTGGGTTTTAGCTGTGTCTGTACCAGTCTATATTTGTTGTTAGAAAAGATCCAAAAAAACCAGAGCGATATAAATGAAGGAAAAGCAAAACATTTTTAATCTGAGAAGAGACGTAAAAACTATCTGAGGCATTTCGAAAAACGGCACAAGCAGTACAACAATTTTGAATGTTCTGAAAAAGAAAACCAATTGTGTATTGAACAATGTAAAAAAAAAAAAGATCAGCTACGGACAATTACAACAGCTACAGATGACAGAAGCATTGTGAGAGCTGTGAAGAAACCTTCCTAAAAAACATAATCACCAACAAGCTTCATAGAGCAGAATGAAGGTATCCTGATCCACCATTAGAACAAGGGTTTATGAGCAGAAATACATAGGCAATACTACAAGACTCAAACCCCTCATCAGCAGCAAGAATAGGAAAGCCAGGTTAGAATTTGCAGAAGTACCAAGAAGATTCACCAAAGTTCTGGAAAAAGGTTTTATGAACTGATGAGCTGATTTTGAAAATCCAGACCTGGAGGTGTTCATGGATAGTGTGCTATGTTACATTAAGAACTGCATAGACACGGTTACAGTGGAGAAGCACATCAGGGTGTACCTAACAGGAAGCCCTGGATGAACCGGGAGGTCCGGCAGCTACTGAGGGAGAGGAACACTGCCTTCAGGTCTGGCAACAGGGCTTTCTAAAGCTCGACACAAGCCGACCTGAAGAGAGTCATCAGGAAGGCTAAACTGGATTATAAGAGGAAGATTGAAGGCTGCCTGGACAGCAACAACAGCAGGGAGGTGTGGCAGGGAGTCCAGCATGTGACCAACTACAGGACGACCCTCAGTTTGCGTACAGGGCGAACATATCCACAGAGGATGCCATAGCCACTGCCCTCCACATGGCACTGTCCCACCTGGAGCAACAGGGGAACTATGTGCGGATGCTCTTTGTGGATTATAGCTCTGCATTTAACACAATTCTTCCCCACAAACTAGTTAACAAACTGTTTGACCTAGGACTCCCATACTCTACCTGCTCTTGGATCAAGAGCTTCCTCTCTGATCGCAGTCAGAGGGTGAGAGTGGGCCCACACATCTCCAAGGACCTTAGTCTCAGCACTGGCTCCCCACAGGGCTGTGTGCTGAGCCCCCTGCTCTACAGTCTTTACACCTATGACTGTACTCTTGCTCACCACAGCAACACTATCGTCAAGTTCGCAGATGATACCACAGTGGTGGGACTCATCTCAGGGGAAGATGAGTCTGCCTACAGAGACGAGGTGGAAGAGCTGACATGGTGGTGCAGGGGGAACAATCTGCTCCTTAACACCTCCAAGACAAAAGAGGTTGTCATTGACTTCAGAAGGATGAAAACTGAGGTCCCTCCACTGTACATTAGTGGGGTGTTAAGAGGGTGTCAGACTTCAGCTTCTTGGGGGTCCACATAGAGGAGGATTTAACCTGGGGAGTACACACCTCTGAGCTGATAAGAAAGGCCCAGCAGAGACTGCACTTCCTAAGGGTACTTAGGAAGAACTACATCTCCCAGAGACTGCTGGTGTCCTTTTATCGATGCTCTATTGAGAGCATCCACACATACAGTGTTTCTGTTTGGTTCAGCAGATGCACAGTGGCTCAGAGGAAAGCTCTCCAGAGAGTGATCAAAACGGCACGGAAGATCACCAGTTGCCCTCTCCTCCCTCTAGAAGAACTTCACGGTTCCTGCTGCCTCAAAAAAGCTCAAACCATTCTCAGGGACACTACTTACCCTGGACATTCTCTCTTTGAACTGTTGCCATCAAGGAGAAGGTTCAGGGCCAATCAAAACTAGAACTGACAGATTTAAGAAAAGCTTTTATCCCATAGCAATAACTACAATAAACATTGTAAAGAACGGGCTATAGAAACTAGTACAGTCACTGTGACAGTATGCACACTTGTGGGAGTGAGAGCTGGTCCGGAGCACAATGTGATGTTCTTTGATTACTTGATGGTTGTTTGTGTCTTATTTTGTCTTTTTGACTGTCTCTGATTATTTATTCTGTTTTTTGTTTTTTATTCCTTTTTATATATATATATATATATATATATATATATATATATATATATATATATATATATATATATATATATGGCACAGACTGGTTGGCACCTTAATCTCGTTGTACGATGTTGCAATGACAATAAAGTTTATCTTTATCTTTATCTTTATCTTTAATCTAAGCACAACAGAGGTTTAAATTAACCCCATCAACAGATTGTTTCCCACTGTTGTTCTAAGAAAATACAATGTTTAATGTTTCCCAGACAAAATGTAAGGATTATTTTTTGTAGCATACACCAACAAGACATGGTTGTTACTTAAAACCCTTGATATCCTGTGTAAAACTTTCATGAACTGGTTACATAATTTTATGTTCTTTAAAGAGCTACGAAATGGAAATGTGTTGATTAGCATATGTCTCTGATTGCTGCTATATATTCCCTTAACAACCTGCAAATAAATTACAATTGGAAGTGAAGGCTACACAGAGCAGCAGCTCCTACACAGAGCAGCAGCTGCCAATAGTTGCTGACTCCCAACAGTCCTGCCAACTGCTGCTTGTGCCTTCTCACTGGCAGACACATCTTTTCAAGGCCCCTTGCCACTACAGTCTTTGAACACAGCACAGGCTGCAGGACACATTGTACTGACAAGATAAACTCTTACATATTAAAATGACACAAACTAAAATAATTCATGTCTTCAGATCTTTTTAAATCACTTTGTTAATTAGATACATGTCATGTAATTTATGCAATTTTTACATGCTATAATATTTAGTTTATTCATCCAAAGCCTCTATGTCTTTCTACAAAACAAGGCTGCTTTTATGGTTGCTTTATTACCCTCTGATCAATACCATGCCTCTGTCTTTGATTGCTGAGCTTATACACGCATGAAGGCTGCATTTAAGCGATTTTGGTACTAAACCATAGATATTGCCAGCGGGTGGATCTTAACTCTGGGAAAACATATGGGGTCAATTAGGCAGAGTTTGCTCCTGGATGGGGTTCAACTGATCCACAGTAGGGACCTGCGGAACTGGTGGTCTCAGGCCATTAGGCAGGGCAATTGTGGGCAACCTGTGAGTTAGCGACATGAAAGTATCGGGTGTTAGCCAACAAATGATCCAGGAAAGGTGAGGCTAGGATAGCAGATTGGCTGGCTCAGGCCCTGTATGACCACAGTTTGCTAATAGAGAGCAGAGGAAGAGGAGATGATACACAAGCTCTTAGAAATGCATTATATTGGTACTCAATTTCAGTGAAACCTTTTAACCTGTTATTATATTCCTTCTGTAAAAGTGACTTTAGTATTTTAAAGATGTAAGCAGTAAAATCAAATGTTTAGGTCACATTTAAAGATGTAATATATTAGTTTTGTGTGTGAGGTCCCCGCCCTTCTAACCATCAGCAAATTTTGCCAACCTAAAGACTAGCTAAAGAGCTGGGCAAAGCATGAAAGAACATAACAACTTGCCAGCTTCTTATTCCTTTCCATTGTTACTTAGTGCTGCTTAAGGGAATCTTTTGGATTTTCTCACCGTATTTCATTATTATGTTTATCATTATTATAATTATGTGAGGTCATAACATATATTAAAGTGCCTTTGGTGTGATGTAGCAGTATTCAAAAAAAAAAAAAATGAACTGACTTCTCAGACTTCTTATTACATATACTTTCATGCTGACTTAAAGTAAATGTTGGTTCCTCTAACTAAATGTGACCATAGTACAGCCAACACATACTTACAGTACTTACTTAACCAGCATAATTAAACAGGATTATTAATTTTCATTAAAAATGTAATCAGATTAACCTTCTTAATCTAAGACAATAAAACATTTTAATTATTATATTTTATTGAAGTACAACCATCACAGCCTAATGTTGAAGTTGTGGTAATATTCACTGGCCATTAATAGCTAGCGTAACCTCCTTTTTTACCTAACTGTCCTTCTTTAAAGTATGTTTCCATACATTGTTTGTACCACCTGTTTAATATGACCAGTAGGAACAGTAGCAAGCAACAAGCAAAGCTGTAATTTAGGTGAGGTAGTGTTTAGAGTCCCCACTGGGAGGAGGGTAAGGTGGACGTTAAGTCACAAAACCCAGGAAACCAATATTTGAGTGTAGTGTGGAACCTTTTGTGTTTTACCCGGAACATTCGACAATGTCAATCAGTTTATTATTGAATCCATGCTGACAATGGTCCTGTAACAATAAAGAAGTATAAATGAAATTTTAACTAAACTAACTTAAATATTTTTGCTAAACCTGACTATGTAGTTTTTGTTTTAGTTCCCTAGCATGACCAAATTATGATTCCACAGTTGTAACTGGATGTTTATGATAGTTTCCCTAATGAGGAAGGGTCTAGTAATCCAGTCACCATCTGGGTGCTATTTCAAGATACAGGTATATAAAACTTCAAGATATATAGGGCATGGGGAAGACTTGCTGTAGCTTCTGTTACTGCACTCAGAACTACAGCAGTCCCTTCATTACACAGATTATGTGCACTTCAAACACTCCAAGTCAAACAAAGTAGCTTTGTGAATATAGCTAGCATTAACAAGCCAGCTAAGAACACAAAATATGTAAAAACAACTCCAACACTTGTGTGAGTGCTGTGGGTCCATTTACAGCATTGCAGATAGGAAGCTGTAGAAAAACATTGTGGGCAAAGTCAATTGTTGTGTCAGTGAGTCCTACTTGATGTTATGTCTAATTATATTCTTACCCTAGATGGCATAACATTGGCCTCAAGTAATACAGTAAGGAATCTAGAACTACTTTACATCATACATAAAAAATCTCTAGAATTGCCTTTTTCCACCTGAAGAATATTGGTAAAATTAGGTGTATCCTGTCTCAGCTCCTAACCTGTATGAAGATATCTAGTCAGATTTTAGAGTACATGTCATTGGGATTAAATAGACATCACTAGACTGGTTTAAATCTAATCTAATCGAATTCCAGTTTGTTCATGTTAACAAAGAGTGTTTTTCATGCACACAGAAGTTAGTTATGGAGTTCCAAAAGGTTCTGTACCTAGACCGATTCTTTTCACTCTACATATTTATGACCCCCTTACTATTAGGAAACACCCTGTCCACCTAAATTCAGACAAGGCAGAGGTTTTTCTAGTTGGTCTTTTCTCTTAAAAGAGATATGATTTCTATTCATATTCTTACCGTAGACGACATAACATTGGCCTCAAGTAATACGATAAGGAATCTAGGACTACTGTTTGACCAGAATATCTCCTTTACATCATACATATCTCTAGAATTGCCTTTTTCCACCTGAAGAATAATCTTGCCTCAGCTCCCAAGCTAAGACAGGATACTGTACATCTAATTTTACCAAGTTCAGAATGGCCTCTGTCCATAGCCCTGACCTTGAAGCAGTATACTTCCAGAATGCAGTTGCTGGCCCAACACAGGTTGGTAGGGCCAGCAGCTGCATTGTTAAAGGGAATTTTTTCCTCTCCACTGTCACCTAGTGCTTGCTCAAATGGTGTTGTGGGGTTTTCTATAGCATTCTGTATACAGTTATATTTTATAAGGTCTTAAACCCTAGACTGTAAAGTGACTTGAGATTATTTGTGTTGTGATTTGGCACTATATAAATAAACTGAATTTAATTGAAATAGGTAAGACAGCTAACAAGACAACTTCTCTAAATACTTAAGTTTGAGTAACAGGGATTATCTGATGTAATTACTGTAAATATGTACTAAACTGAACATTGCTCATTCGATTAGCAGACTTAGATATTCCTAACCTGGGTTTCTGGAGACAACTCACTCATTTTAAACACATACAGTAGCAACATGCACTAGACTTGCTTCATATTGTGGTTAAATGTATTTTAAGTCAAATCTGAGTTGAGCCCGCATAATATTATACACAAGCAATATGCTGTTGCATTCGAGGTAAAAGTAATTTTCAGTGAAACATGATAATATATTCCATGAAGCCTCTGCTGTATGGTGTTGGATCTCTCTGTACTATGATGACATACTGTAAAATCAGAGAAAACACACATCCACATGGTCCTTTCCGAAAATACAAAGGCCTTCAGAAGAAACATGCTTGTAACTTTTGTACTTGCCTAAACATGCCTTTATGGTTTATGACTCATTCACAGTTTAGAGTTCAAACTTTGCTTTCAGTGCATAAAAAGATTCATAACCACAGTTTACAGTTGGATAGCAAGGCTATCCATCATAAAAATGAAACCACAGTTTGAGCTTATCAGATATTCACTTTAGTCTGCAGGGTGACATCACAAGTTGTCTACATGTTGTGTAAATTGGGGAGTCACAGTGGAAAACGGCATGGATCAAAAACCTAAATGGCTTGTCAGTGAAATCAAAGGATGTCAAAACAGTCAAAGTAAAGCTGAGATGCCCTGTGTGCCTCGAACCATGAAAAATTACAATGATGAGCCTGAGAAAGAGTTTTGATTGATTTTTTCCCCCCAAAGAATATGTTTTCATTTTTTAACATGAAGTGGACCTTGATGCCTTGATTTTGTACTCTGTGACCCCTTAGATTTATGTTGAGGCCACATTACTTTATGTTGTGAAGTTTAGGTTTGTTGTATATTTCCACATCCTCATACCTGAGAATACCATAAGTTGTAATAAGTTGTAATAAATAGTCTTTTTCTTGAACAAAATGTTAATTAGATGTAAAGGTTGTTTCCCATAACTGATCCCACAGTATGACATCTGATCATCATGCAATGTCTGTGTGGATTATGTCTCGCCTTCATCTGACACTTTGAAGCATTCAGACTCCAACAGTGAAGCACCAAATACTGAAGAATATGTTGAAAATTACCATCTTCTGTGTGGTAAATTTGCTTTCTCTTTATTTTGGAGGTGACATTTTCATCCTCATGCATCATTTATATGCCCCCTAGAAAACGGGATGAGACATAAGAGATGAAATTATAAAATACAAGCCGTGTTTAGAGCTTGTGTGTGTGTGTGTGTGTGTGTGTGTGTGAGCATGGATAGGTACTGTAACACTCCTGTGTTATTTCATCTGCCTCTATCTGTGCATGGCTGCATGCATGTAATTTCTGTTGCATTGAATGTCACAAATCTATATGAATGGAAACATTGGTACATTCCAAGAAATGCTGCAAGTCCTAGGGATAATTCTGCCTTTCAACTGTTTCCCATTTATTTCATAGCTGCAGCACTATCATTTCAGCCTGGTCAAGATGAAAAGCAAAGTTGTGTAAACCAATTGAAATGAAAATCCTTCTAGACTCAGGATCGGGAGGTGGGGGTATTATCTCTGACTTAATGGCACTTCACTGGGATAAGATCTAATTCTGGGAGGAAAATTTCTTTATATGGCCACCTGCTGTCATCACTTTTGTCCCAGGATCACAAGTTGTTGGGTGACCAGTCTTGGGACTCTGTGAGAAGAATGCACTTAGCTTCCTGCTGACATTTAAATCTATTTCTTTTCGCCTTCATTCAGCCTGGATCTGGATTTGAAGGAGAGCAGGTTGGGAAGGTGAGGGCGTCCTAGTTAAAGAGTGTGAGGGATAGAACAGGGATAGAACCTCACCAAGCACCCACAGTACGTCCGCCTGCAAAACTGTGTATCTGACACTGTGGTCTGTAGCACAGGTGCTCCACATGGGACAGTTCTGTCTCCATTTCTCTTCACCCTGTATACCTGACATTTCGGTTACAACTCAGAGTCCTGCCATTTTCAGAAGTTCTCTGATGACTCTGCACTTGTAGGATGTATTCAGGGTGGAGATGTCACAGAGTACCAGGGAGTGGTGGACAGTTTTGTTGACTAGTGTGGGCTCAACTACCTTCAACTGAACATCAATAAAGCAAAGGAGCTGGTGATGGACTTTCATTCCTCTCTTTATACAGGGGGAGGGCGTGGAGGTTGTATCTGAGTACAAATACCTGGGAGTGTACTTGGACAGGTACAAAAAAGGCGCAGAGTCGAATGTACTTTCTGAAGGGACTTAGGTCCTTCAACATCTACAGCACCATGCTGCAGATAAATAAGTCAATGCAGGACAATGAAGTTCTTAAAAAATAATTCTAATATTCATATGGAAACCGAGAAGAAGACAAACAATTTTGGTGTTCAATTTCTATGGAAAATCAAAATGTAAGTCAGGTCTCATTTACAATAGCAGCTACTGCTGACCCAGCTTTTTGAAGGAAACAGGCTGTGGGAACAGGCATTTATGACTTGGTCTAGCAAACCAAATTCATTCCAGAACTGTTTATATGATTTTTGTGATAACTTGCTAATTTAGAGACAGCAAAGCCAGCACCTACTGGCCCATTTATTGGTGATAACTACGTATAACATAATGTGATCAGAACATTTACTTAAAGCTACACGAATAAGTAGGTTTTTTAAAGTACTAACAATTAATGAATAAAGGTAGATTATATTTATGTTTCTGCATTAAATCTAAACCGAACCTTAAAACTAAATGCTGCTCAATATCTGTTAGCTCCAATCCTACACAGTCTGATTTGTTTCAGTCACTGGTGTTTGGTAGCACACCAAAAAACCAACTCTTTTTTCTGGTTGGGTTCAGACAATCTCACCACTGGATTAAGATAAGGGAATGATTGTGGACTGGGTTGTAAGAGAAAAATCTAAAAGTCACTTCACATACAATTTAAATTCAAACAAAAAGACACTCTTTTTCTAGCCCTAACCAAAGTACTTTTCTTGCTAAAAACCCAACCTGACACAGGTCTCTGGCCTTAAAATTAGGTCTGTGACTTCCCATCATATGCTGTCCATCCATCTCACCGTGTTGTGACTTGCTCTGTGTAGACTCAACATAAAAGCACACATCAAGCTTTAAGTGTTGAATTTGCAATGTACAGTTTCACTGATTCTTTGCTGACTTCAGTGAAAAACCTCTGACACTGTTGAAGTCAAGTCAAGTCAAGTCAAGAAGATTTATTGTCATTCCAACCACATATAGCTGAAGCAGTACATAGTGAAATGACACAACGTTTCTCCAGAACCATGGTGCTACATAAGACAGTAACAAGACAGAACATGGAGCTGAGGACTGCTAAGTTGTCCTAGCCACATAAAGTGCATCCGGTGCAACCTAGTGCAAACAGTGCAAGAACACAAAGAAAAAGTGCAGACAGAGGTCTGAAGAAAAACAGAACACAAAACAGCAGCGACCAGTACATGTAAATGTACAATTTACATCTGAGGTATGTGCAAGAACATAAAAAGTCCAATGATTTGTGCAAAATGGAAACATATCAAATCTAGTGAGTGTGTGTGTGCTCAGTTCAGTTTGTTGTGTGTGTGTTGAGGAGCCTGATGGCTTGGGGGAACAAACTGTTCAAAAGTCTGGTTGTGAGGGCCCAAATGCTCCGGAACCTCTTCGCTGATGGCAAAAGTGTGAAGATTGGGTGTGAGGGGTGGGTGGGGTCGTTCACAATGCAGGTAGCCTTACGGATGCAGCGTGTGTTGTAAATGTCCGTGATGGAGGGGAGAGAGACTCCAATGATCTTCTCAGCTGTCCTCACTATCTGCTGTAGGGCCTTGCGATCCGAAACGGTGCAGTTCCCAAACCAGGCAGTGATGCAGCCGCTCGGGATGCTCTCAATGGTCCCCCTGTAAAATGTAGTCAGGATGGGGGGCGGCAGATGGGCTTTCTTCAGCTTCCTCAGGAAGTAGAGACGCTGCTGGGCCTTTTTGCTGATGGAGCGGGTGTTGAGTGACCAGGTGAGGTTCTCCTCCAGATGAACACCAAGAAATTTGGTGCTCTTGACGATCTCCACTGACACTCCATCGATGTTCAGTGGAGAGTGGTCACTCTTTGATCTTCTAAAGTCAACAACCATCTCTTTAGTTTTCCCAACGTTCAGAGCACCAGGCTGAGAGCTGATGTACCTCCTCTCCTCACGCTGACTTGTCGTTCTTGCTGATGAGACCCACCACAGTCGTGTCATCAGCGAACTTGATGATCTGATTTGAGCTGTGCATTGCTACACAGTCGTGAGTCAGCAGAGTGAACAGCAGTGGACTAAGCACACAGCCCTGAGGGGCCCCAGTGCTCAGCATGGTGGGGCTGGAGATGCTGGAAGTCCAGGATCCAGTTGCAGAGGGAGGTGTTCAGACCCAGTCAGCTCAGCTTCCCAATGAGCTGCTGGGGAATGATGGTGTTGAATGCTGAGCTAAAGTCTATGAACAGCATGAGAGCCAGGTGGAGAGTAGTGGTGATGGCATCGTTCGTGGAACGATTTGGGACGATATGCAACATTGCAGAGGGTCCAGTGAGGGTGGAAGCTGGGACTTGATGTGCCTCATGACCAGCCTCTCGAAGCACTTCATAGTGATGGGTGTGAGTGCAACAGGGCGGTAGTCATTGAGGCAGGAGACAGTAGACGCACGATGGTCATTGACTTGAGGCAGGTAGGAACAACAGCGCTGCTCAGGGAGATGTTGAAGATGTCAGTGAAGACATCCACGAGCTGTTCTGCACATCCCCTGAGGACCCTGCCAGGAACGTTGTCTGGACCAGCAACCTTCCGTGGGTTGATTCTGCAAAAGGGCACAATTTTTTAGGCCTTTGACAGATTTTATCCAAGGTGATGTGCACACAGAAGAATCGAACCACTCTCTGTGTTCTTCACTCTTTGTCCCTTTGCCCTAAGTAGCAAAAAACAACATTGCAATGTAAAAGCACCTCATAACAAGTACTATTTGTTTGAAGGACACTAGAAGATGGATGTAGTGAATTTATAAGTACAATAACTGCCTTGGAAATATAGTTCAGTAAAAGAAAGTCACATATTGGAATTATTTTTTTGATAAAGGGGCATCAATATCCTTCCTGGAAATAAATAAAAGAAACTGTTTCACACACGCAGAGCTTTGCACTGAATCAACTGGTGCAGCAGACCACTTAATTATCCTTCAGCTCTATGAGAGGAGTGGTAGAGGGTAGTGTGTTGGTCTCACTGAACCTCATGTGTCTCTGTAGCAGAACAATAGATTCTTGCAAAGAGGTTAGCTCAGAGCCAAGAGACAAATTTCACCCAAAGACACCTTTGTTCCTCCTCACACCAAATCTGCTGCTCTATGTCACATAATTAGTGGCCAGACGGTATGTTTCTCTTTTCTTCCTGTGGCTGAATCACTGCATTGTCTTTTCCACGCACATCATCATGGCCTCATAACTCACAGACATATCGTGACGGGTAGATATGAGCTTGTTGAGTGTAAAAATGTTGATATATATATCGACCAATGTGTTGCCAGACAATTACAGCCAGAAAAGAGATGTAGCTTTTATATCCTCTGTCAGAAATTATCAAAACTATCCATTTGCACAAGCTGCACACACAGGAACAAAGACAGACATCAGAAGTGTCAGCTGGCAGCTGATCCTGACTGGTTTGGTGCACACTTTATACACAAAGGAGCACACACATGTTGCACTTAGCACAAACATGTGCCATGTCCTGAAATATGTGCACTGTAGGAAGAAGGCTTAGGAAAACAGGAAACATTTAGTTCCAATCATCTCCAAATTTTAAGACCACCATTTACATTTCCTTCTCAATTGTCAGTTTTATCTCAGAACCTCTAGTGAAGGACTAACACAGCTGCTCTGCTAACATGCTTCTCACACTACACCACCTATATAGACAGTGTTAGTCCTGCTGTGGCAATACACATGGGAAAAGCGCCATTTAAGTTTGTAGTTTAAGGGTCTACATGGTTTCAATGGTTATTTACATTATAGTTTAATTTGTTAGCAGTTAGTTTTTGATTAGTGGATTAGGTGATTATTATTAAAAAAATTTATAAAAAAAATGCCTGTCACAGATGCCCATGGTCCAAGATCAACTATTAAAACTTTCTGATGTCCTACCAATAGTCAAAAATGTCTCATTTACACTGATACAAAACAACAATTCAGTAACTGGAATCAATATTTTGACATGACAGACATATTATTCTTTTTGATAAATCAGTCATGGTCAAAGAAAGTTAGCGATTTTGACAAAAATATTTCAGAAAGATACCTCATTGATGTCAAAGTGAGTTGGCAGGTTTCTACAAAGTAATGTCAGTTAAATAAAAATATTTAAGGTGAAATCAGTGTTTTGCTCTGTGCAGTATGTGCGCATGCTCGGTGCAACACATAGAGCTAATACTGCGCACACACGGACAATGAGAGTGCCACTGCCATCTACTGTGCTGGATGTGGAATTACACTTTATTCAAGTACGGCAGAAAAGCATGTCTGGGGGGGGCATGTCCCCCTAGCATCACATCGGGGTGGCTGTGGCTCAATAGGTAGAGCAGTTGACTGCCAATCATAGGATTGGTGGTTCGATTCCCGTCACATGCCAAAGTGTCCTTGGGCAAGATACTGAACCCCTAGTTGCCCCCGGTGAGTCAGGTCAGCTGCATAGCAGCTCTGCCATCGGTGTGTGAATGTGTGTGTGAATGCTTGTGCGTGTGAATGGGTGAATGAGATGCAGTGTAAAGCGCTTTGAGTGCCTGCTAGGTAGAAAAGCGCTATATAAGTGACCATTACCATTTACATCGCGGCCCCCACTATTTGAGAAGCACTGCTTTAGACGAAGAAAACCTCCAGCAGAACCAGGCTCCTATTGGGCGGTCATCTGCCTCGACCGGTTGGGGTGAGAGGAAAGAGAAGAGGGAAAAGAACAGCAGGCAATAAAGACAATAACAAGCAGCAAGAACATTGGGCAGGTCAACTGGATTCTGGAGATGTACAGCTCCAGGCCGAGGATACCTGCAGAAAAGTACAGAGAGAGGGAGACAGAGAGGAGGAAACACAACTACAGGAGAGAGAAGACACAAAGTTAATGACATGCAATGGGGGCATTTGCATTGATATCGGAGAAAGGAGAGAGGAGTGTATCAGTAGAGGTCCCCCAGCAGACTAACCTATATCAGCATAACTAAGAGATGGTTCAGAATCACCTGATCCATCTCTAACTATAAGATTTATAAAAAAGGAAAGTTGAAGTTTTAAGTCTAGTCTTAAATGTAGCAAGGGTGTCTGCCTCCCGAACCTGAACTGGGAGCTGGTTCCACAGGAGAGGGGCTTGATAGCTAAAGGCTCTGCCTCCCATTCTACATTTGGAAACTCTAGGAACCACAAGTAAACCTGCAGTCTGAGAACGCAGAGTTCTGCTTGGAAGATATTGAACTATGAGTTCTTTGAGATAAGATGGAGCCTGATTATTAAGGGATTTATAATCAGACTAGTTTTTCATCATCACTTTGGGACAGGATGCTCCTAATTTTAGCAATGTTTCTCAGGTTAAAAAAGGCAGTTCTAGAGATTTATTTGATGTATGAAGTGAAGGAGATATCCTGATCAAAGATAACTCTGAGATTTCTTACAGTATTACTTGAGGCCAATACTTAGTCATCAAGGGTGAGAACGTGATTAGATATAGTGTCTCTGAGATTTTTAGGCCCAAGCAGTATAAACCTCTGTCTTGTCTGGATTTAGGAGAAGGCAATTGGAGGACATCCAGGCCTTTATGTCTTTTAAACATGCTTAAAGTTTGACTAATTGATTAGTTTCTCCTGGTTTCATAGATCAGTATAGCTGGGTATCATCTGCATAACAATGGAAATTTATAGAGTGTTTCCTAATAATATTGCCTAAGGGGGACATATATAGAGTGAAAAGAATCGGTCCAAGCACAGATCCCTGTGGAACTCCATAGCTAACTTTGCTGTGCATGGAATATTCATCACTAACATGTACAAACTGAAATCTATCTGCTAGATATGATTTAAACCACTCTAGTGCTGTTCCTTTGATCCCAATGACATGTTCCAGTCTGTGTAACAAAATGTTGTGATCTATAGTGTCAAATGCAGCACTAAGATCTAACATGACGAGTATAGAGAGAAGTCCATTGTCTGATGCTAATAGATCATCATTAGGGACCTTTACCAGTTCTGTTTCTGTACTATGATGTACTTTAAATCCTGACTGGAAATCTTCATACAAGTTATTGGTGTGCAGGTGGTCAACTGCCTTTTCAAGAATTTTAGAGATAAAGGGCAGATTGGATATTGGTCTATAATTCACCAAAACCCCTGAGTCCAGAGTAGGCTTTTTGAGTAAGGGCTTGAATACAGCAACCTTAAAAGCCTGTAGCCTATTTGTAAAGATAGATTGATCTGATCTAATATGGACTTGCTGATCAAAGGTAAGACATCTTTGAGGAGTCTAGTCGGGATGGGATCTAAGAGACATGTTGATGATTTAGAGGTATTAATTACTGAAATTAATAGTTCAGAATGATCTACGGGGAGGAAGCAGTCTAAGTACGAGCGTGGTCTTGCAGCTAAATCTAGATTTGTTGTACAATCCATGCCGTATGCAGGGAGGATCTGATCAATTTTTTCTCTAATAGTTATGATTTTATTTGTAAAGAAATTCATAAAATCATTGCTGCTAAGAGTTGACGGAATACTAGGCTTAACAGAGCTATGACTCTTTGTCAGCCTGGCTACAGTGCTGAAAAGCCTAGGGTTGTTCTTATTTGCCTCTATTAATGAGGAGTAATATGAGGTTCTAACTTTACGGAGGGCTTTTTTTTATATACTATTAAACTATCTTTCCAGGCTAGGCAATATTCATCTAAATTGGTGGAACGCCACCTCCTTTCCAGCTTGCATTATTTCTGCTTTAAGCTACGGATTTGTGAATTGTACCATGGAGCTAACTTCCTCTGATTCACTAGCTTCTTTTTCAGAGGAGCAACAGTATCAAGTATTGTTCCGAGTGAAGCACCAGTACTATTAACAAGATAGTCCACTTGTGCTGGAGTAATGTTGAAATAACTGCCTTTCTCTGTGTCTACTGTAGTGAATCTTATCCGAAGGTGTAGTAAAGTTTGGTAATGTAAATTTAAAAGAGGGTTTTGGGGAAGAACTATTAACTATTATAGAAAGTCTTAGAATTCAGTTAAAAACTCAGAGTAAGGGACAGGAGGACGGTATACAATAACAAACAGGACTGGTTTTTGACTTTTCCAGTTTGGATCAGAGAGGCTCTCAAATGAATTAAAACTATGTTTAGGTCTGGGGTTGATTAATAATCTTGAGTGGAAGATTGCTGCTACCCCTCCACCCCGACCTGTGTTTCTAGGAACATGATAATTAATATGACTTGAGGGGGTTGACTCATTCAGAGAGACATATTCATCCTGCTGCAGCCAGGTTTCAGTAAGACAACATAAGTGTCTTTGATGGTCAGTTAACAAATCATTCACTAACAGGCATTTAGACGAGAGAGATCTGACAAAAGGCATGTGAAAGACTCCATGGTCCAGTGGAAGTGGGTTCTTTGGTCTGGTGCTTTTTGTCCATCATACAAGACGCTACATTTGGCGCACACCAAACACAGCACATCACCATAGACACGCCATCCCCACTGTAAAACACGTGGTGGCAGCATCATACTGTGGGGATGCTTCTTGGTAGCTGGCCCTGGAAGGCTTGTTAAGGTAGAGGGAAAGATGAATGTGGCAAAATATAGGACAATCCTGAAGGACAACCTTATTCATTCACAATGGCTTGGAAGAAGATTTGTTTTACCAGCAAGACAATGACCTGAAGCATACAGTGAAACCTACACAGAAATGGTTAACAGACAACAAGGTAAATGTTCTGGAGTAGCTGAACTTTCACATTAATAAGGTATTTTCCTATTATTTTTTTTTTCAAAGTTGCCAACTTTTATTGACCATGATTGATTTATATTGTCAATAAAAGGATGAAACATCCAAGGGGGTGAATTTTTATAAGCTACATCAATTGCAATCTTTTCACAACTGTTGTCAATCAATGGTGGAGGTGGACGTATTTAAATGATTTTGTGTTTTTACTGGTGTCATAGAGAGTTTAGAGAGTTAACAGCAAGGTACACAGGAGGAAATTTAATCCAGAGGAATTAAAGCTGTTCGTATGAGTAGGCTAATGATCACTTTGATATGCTATAGCAACAAAATCTCTCAAAGATAACTCATAACATAAGTCACAATTGGTTCCATCCAGTGTGTCCTGGGTGCATAGAAAACAGAGTTGGCAGATCAGATGTATATGTCACTGACCCTTCAAAAAAAAAAAGTCACACACTCCAAAAAAAAAAAAGACTGGACCTCCTTTAGCTTTTACTATGGCACACATTTGTTGTGGTATTATTTTGTTTTTGCGCAAAGTCTTTTTTCCAGCACATGCCAAAGGTTCTCAATGGGGTTCAGGTCAATCCGTTTCTGAAGGTCAGACAAAAGAAGACTTTAAAGTTACTTTTTACATCGACAGAATGACAGAATTACTCACAATAATCAAGCCACTTTTTTTCAGATACACATATCACTACCACTAAAGATGTCAAGTGTGCAACCACCCTACTTTTCACTTCAGCTCACACCTGGGCTGAGCTCTCTAACAATGTCTACCATTCACAGAGGAGATGCATTGTGCTGTGTGCTGTAACTGAAGACCTGATCTATAGTTGGCAATGTAAGATTTTTACTGTATGTATCTAAACCCTCTTATTTCTGGGAATGGATCTGTCTTTTTTTGCAACTATAGGAAACATTTATTATATTAAATATACAGTAGGGCCCATTGACATTGATATGTTTTTCCATATGAGTCATATTCTCTATAGACACAAGAGCCAGTTTTTCTTTTTTTCAGTGCAATGTGTTCTTAAATATGCTTTCAGTTAATTTGCTCCAGCAAATGTTTGAGGGAATTAATAGGAAATGAAATTATTATGAAATGGAATTTTAATGGGACATTCATTAAAAAAGAGAAAATGCCCGTTATAATTAAAATGATCTTCATTACTTATCTTTCTTCTTATATGGAAGGTCCCTTAAAAACAACTCATCCTCTATCCCCCGGGGTGCTCACCATGTATGCATTCACTTGTGACTCTTATTGTGTTTGTTTCAAGCTCACCACTTTCATGGCAGTAGAACAACGAGGTGTTTCTATGTGAGCAGAGACATCGGCCCGCACCCGTGGCTCTCCACTGGTATCACCTTACCCCATACAGCTTCGGTTTTGTTATCGGATCTTCTTGGCTGAAGGACACAGTACTTCAACTAACCTGGCTTAATGCATGCAAGATGTCCAATCAGCGCTGTGTTTGGTCATTATGGCCCTTAAGGCCTCCTTCCTGCAGGCCTTTGCAGCCAGACCCAGCATACCCCCGATGATCATTTCTTTATGGTCTCTTAAGTTTTCTCTTGCATACACACTGCAAATACATATGTCATAATTTTTCTATTGTACACAGCATGGATAATATGCATTTTGATCATATTGTCTATTCACATTTAAATCTGACAAGATGATTTACAACAAGGAGCTGGAGTGACAGCTTTAATGACAGCTAAAAACTAATAACGGATTTACAAGATTTCTAAAATTGAAATTGGACCTAAAAGTCCCCAAACTGTTTGAAAGTGCAATTTGTGTGTGTCAGTATTAGTGTTATTATTGAGACACGCTGCCATTTAATTGTCAAACAGATTGCAGCAGCACATTTTAGTATTTTGAAGAGAATGTTAGAACTGGGGTTTCCTCAAACTATTGAGCCACTCATAATAAAGAGTGCATGTGAAATGCAAAATAGAAAAATGAAAAAAATGCTTAACAAACACTTAGAATATTATTCATAATAAAAAAATGAAGATTAACCTGGTCATCTTTCCATTCCCTAAACTGCTTATTGCTGTCAAGGGTCACGGGGGTGGTGAAGTTGATCCCAGCTGACACTGGGTAAAAGGTTCGGTAAACCAATCTATTGCTGGTAGTGAGAGAGAGAACTGAACTGCATGTCTTTGGACTGTGGGAAGAAATCTGAGAATCCTGAAAAAAAACAAAACAATCATAGACTGTTAGCACAGATAGAACAAACTATCTAGCCAGCCTGTGGGATCGGTGTGACCATTAGGTTTCATTACAACTTTTTCACTGGTTTATTTCTACTGAAGCACAAACCATTTGACTGTGACAGAAATCATGCTCTGGCAGCTGTATGTCTCTACACTGCTGTTGATGATGGATCATGTGTGAACACAGACAGTGCTGAGGTTTGATGTCTTACATATGACACAATATGTTCAGTCTGAGTGAACAATTTTCTTCCACTGCCAAGGATCTTCTACTGTTTTTTTATTCCTTCCTCTGCAGTATGTCAGGTTTGAGTGTTATCAGAACAGCGCCATCAACAAGTCCATTTCCAACTTGCTGTCCAATGTGACAGCTAGCATTCATCTTTAAATCCTTTTATTTTACACTTAACTTTACATTTTTCAGATTGCCTTCTAAAGCATGTATATGGCAACAATCATATATGCAGTTCCTCTGAAAGTATTGGGACAGAAAGGACAGAAACTGGCATTGATAAGGTAAGAGATAAACACACAGAATTTCAGCTTTCATTCGATGGTATGTTCACATTGGTTCATCAAACAGAGAAGACATCATCTTTTATTAGATTACATTACATTCAACTTTATTGTCATTACACATGTACAAGTACAAGGAAACAAAAAAGTTTAGCATCTAGCTAGAAATAAAGTGCAGAATGTACAGTGTTTACAGTATGTATAAGATCAGCTTTATTATGGAAATAATATACATGAAGTAATATGAACAAAATAATATACAGATGGGAGTCATGGACGTAATGTACAGATGAACTTGTGTTATTAGATGTAAAGTAAGTTCTCAGCAGAAACTATATAAAAAAAAGTCAGTATGTGCAAACTGTATCATTTCTGCAATGTACATTAAGAATAATGCATACAGTGGCAGGAGTATCCTTTTGGAATAATGACCTCAAAAAAGTAAAAAAGGCAGGTATTAGCATAAGTTCAGAAAATTAGTTTGGAAGTGTGGAGTAGAGATACTGTGACTGACAAAAGACACTCAAACCTTTTGAGTTTACTCCATACAAGAAAAATACGCTTATGTAAACCACGTCTTGCCAAAAGTAGCTTTCAGAGGATCTACAATCAAGAACTGTTTATTTCCAAAAAACTGGAAAGGGCTACAATGTGATGTCAAAGACTTTAGAAATTCACCACAGTCACTACAGTTAGACAGACAATCTACACTTTGGGTCTGTGGCTACACTACCAAGAAATGAGCAACCGGTCAAAATGACCCCAAGAGCACAACAAACACTCAGTAATAAGGTGAAGAAGCAGCCCCAAGTGAGAGACAAAGATTTGAAGGCATCATTCGAACTGACTAACATCTCTATGGTAGGATACCGCGAAGGGAGCTGCTGCTGACTAAAAAGAACATTGCTGCATGCCTGAAGTTAAACTAATTCCAATGGTTCACATACTTTTTCCACTAACACTAGGAGGTTTTTATGGTTGTTCTTAATACATGTAAGATCTGAATTGTTTTTGTGTTATTATTTTAGGCACATTATATTTGATGATACCCTTGATTTAGATGAAGATCAGATCACATTTTGCTTTTGACTGGCAGGTGTTTCTTGTTAGCCAGGTGTGTCCTGTGAAATTGATTTTCAAACAGTAACTAGTTCTAAATGACTCCTCTTGTTTGAACTTTGGCTTTTACCTGTGACGACGTCTTGTTACGTCTTGTTCAAAAGTGTAAAGGAGACCTGCTTATGGGAGAAAAGCAGCCATTTTAGATCTGAGAAGAAAAATAAT
This sequence comes from Anabas testudineus, assembly GCF_900324465.2. Taxonomy (NCBI): domain Eukaryota; kingdom Metazoa; phylum Chordata; class Actinopteri; order Anabantiformes; family Anabantidae; genus Anabas; species Anabas testudineus. The sequence goes on from NC_046632.1 coordinate 177,831, forward strand.
CAGAGGCAGTGCACAAACACTGGACATAGACAAAGTAACAAAGTATTTTGACAAATATATAGAACCACAGATAATGTCAAAACAGCAGCAGCTGATGACAGAAGAATTGTCATGCTCCATACACTGCACAACCCTAAGTGTCTCAAGCTGCTAGTGTGAGCGAGAAAAGCAGACACAACTCTTGCCTTTTGCTGTTGCCAGGAATAGCCAAGTTTATTTTGAACTTCAACAAAAACAAGGCCGACCCAGCAGGGTCACTCCTACAACCACCCCTCCCTTTGCTGTGTCAGCCAACTATGTACAAAAACACACACAAATGCAGTCGAACACACATAAAAACACATACAATTACAATTACAACATAGTATACATGCTTAACTATTTACACATTTAGGGTCACTATATTCGATTTATTTCAATATTGTCTGTTCCAATACTCTTGTTCATTCAGCATTTGGGCCATCTGGAACAATAGGCTCATATTGCTGCCTTTACTAAATGCTAGTTTTCATAGCATCACATAAAGCCTGAAATTCTGAACTTTTATCTCATATGCACGAGATCATATGAATTAGCCTTTTGTTCCAGTTTTTTCAGAGGTCACTCTATTTTCAGTAGCTCAAAACAAGCACTGAGTCACTCACAGAAATAGTGAGCTGCACTGAGCAATAATAATAATATGTCACTTCTTTTTGGAGAGGAGTCATGATTTACAAGGCAGCCACATACCAGATTCATACCTACTGCAGCGAATAAGACACATTTTCCCCAAACAACTTAGCGATTTAATGGTAGCTCTGAATAAAATATACAATAGGTTTGCAAAAACAGAATGTCTGCAATATGAGCTGCAGACCTATTTTCAAATCAAATCAATGTTTTCAAGTTTCTCTACAGCAGCATTTTTTTTTTGGAACTGACTCTGTCTTTTCAGCAAAGGAAACAAAAACACAACTGGGAGACATTTCCTAACCAGCCAGGTAATCCGAAACAGTAGCAGGACCTTGAAAAACATGCACTGAAGGAAGGTATACCAACTGGAGCAATCTCTCTCTCTCTTTCTCTCTCTATCTCTCTCTCTCTCTCACACACACGCACACACACACGCACACACAAACACACACACACTCCACCTGATTATTGAGTGAAGTAGACCATCAACACAACATGCAGCCCCTCTTAGTCAGGTTTGCTGCCACATCAATCACCTGGGCTCTATCCAAACCAAATATGAGAATACAGAATACCATCAAATTAGGGTTTGTTTTTGAACTAAGCACATTTCTCTGTTTCTGAAGCCAGACACTGAATGCTCAGATCCGGTTGGATGTGTTGGGTTACATGCATGCCTTTGGAACTCACTGGCCCATAATTTGCTTAATGCCCCTAGGTTTCTGGGATGTTATTAATTAATAAGACTTATAATCAGAGCTGATTTCTTTGGATGGTTTGCACATTTCAGCTAGTTCAGGTTCTCTCAGCATTGTAGGGCTAACAGTGATGTCACCACCCTGTAATTCCACACAGTTATTACTATAAATCACTTAATTGTAATTGTAATTGTTCTTAGAGTTGATGTTCACCAAGACAAGAAAAAATCATTTACGTCTGGTATAATCGAGCTGTGCATAGATTCATTTGTTCACCTTTTGAGACATTATTCTCAAGCATGGGAAATAAAATTTATGCTTATTCATTAACACCTTAATGTAAAGGTTTGTGCAGATTTAAACTATGTTGTCATACAAATTTAAATATGTTAACTGTCAGATTTGCCTGCTGTAATCTATGAACAACATTTTTAATTTTAAACAAATGTACAGTTACACAACACTGTACTGGTCTGGACATATACTGACAAAGGTCAAACTGTATTTTAGTGGTCTGTTTATTATTAAGTCATTTATTTGAGTAGGTAGTCAAAGGAAAATAATAATATAATTATGTATATACAGTATAGAATTGATATATAGATTATATACGTATATATCAATTATATATATATATATATATATATATATATATATATATATATATATATATATATATATATATATATATATATATATATGTGTGTGTAGAGCTTGAAGGAGGAATGATGTGACACAGAAAGTACACCCCGGAAATTAATTGTGTTTTATTCACAGCGTCTCAGTACAGAATGTCACATGATTAGAAACTATGCTTTAGGTTAATAACTTCAGTTTCCTGAGGGAAAGAAATCCTATCCCACAACAGAAAGCTGCTTTTTAACTAAACTAACCTAAACTTAAACTAAACAAAACCTCACTCACTGTGAATACTCCATACAATTACATGCTGTGTTTGCACCTGGAATCACTCGGACATTACGCAGACTTTGTACTATGGGGCTCAAGGGATAAAATCTACAATAGGTAATCTCCGAGCTGAACAACTCAAGACAGGTTCAGGGTGTCAATACCTCTGTGAAAACTGCTGTTTCTGAAAAATGTTTCTGAATCCACTTAATGCAACCATTTTGCTTAAAATAGTTTCCTTAATGTTTCTGAACTGCAAATGTAACATGACAGTATCTTTTTAATGTATGTAATATATTTATGGAAATATTTACCTTGTTTTCTGTTGTGGCATTATGCTTCTCTTATTCAGGAAGTTTGGATTATATACACAACACATAATTTCTAATCATGTGACTGGCTCTGTTTCAGTATGCTGTAAACAAAACACAAGTGATTTTCAGGGTCTTGTTCACGTCATTGACCAACCCTCACCTAAACCAGATACACTGTTTCCCTAATGAGAACATGTCTGACCCGTACTTTCTCCTGCTGTGTGGTGCATGTGTAAACACACAACAATGTTTGGACCTGATTTTTTAGACGTTGTCTGAAGAGCTTAACATAAAACGGCTATGACTATCCCTAGTCATAGTCTCTTTTTCCTGATTTGGTGTTTATTTTAAACAATAGTGTTCTTGTGACTTTCTTTAGGATAAACTAGAGAACTGACTTGCCACCTATCATTGCTATTGGAGGAGATGTTTTGTGTTTCAGTTTAAATTCTTGTTACACAAAGTATAAAATAAATGCTTGCTTAAAACAAAGTTACTTCACGAGCCTTCAGCCAACTCTTCTTTTTTCTGAGTGAAAGTGTAAGCACATGTCAGCACCTTTGTAGACTCCTGTGTGTTGCAGTTACAAACAGTGCTTGAAACTGCAACCTGGTTTCTGCAGAGAGACAGGCAATTTCCACACTGTGTACACAGTGATCCCCAGGCTTTAAAGTCACGGAGGCAGCTGTGTTTAAACAAATGACTTCAGATGTGAGGGCCAGTGCTTGGCTGAAGGAGTGGGATGGGAGGTTGGGGTGGAAGGTGACAACAGGCGCTGAGCCCCTCACCACAAAAAAAAAAAAACAAAAAAAAAAACAAGGAGGGAAACAATTGCTTTAAATTATTGTGATCTGACTCAACTCAGCAAGACAGGGATCGGCCCTGTCCTGACTTGTGGTGTTGAGTGAACAATGGCAACCCAAACTAAATGAAGCACAATGACTACACCCATAGCGGCAAACTAACGGTCCAGCCTCACCAGCTCCTCTTGTTTTTCATTGCTGTAAATAAAGAAAGACTTTGTTGGGTGTTTGAGTCACATTTTCATGGCTGTGCATCTTCTGGGAAAACCAAACTAGATGTAAGCCTGGAGAAAAAGACTACACATAAAATAGCAAATATGGGCCACACTGGAGCCCCGCTATGGCAAACGAGGGTGCCATCATCCCACTTGGTATGTTTGTCAGATGAAAGTGTCTGGTGTGTCAGATGTGGGCCAGCTCTGGGCCACAAAAGTTTGCTTAGATTTGAAAAGTCATGCCTCTAATATTTGGATGCAGCATGTAAAAGGCCCTAGGGGCTACATTACATTGATTTTGTTTGGTTTAGTTTAAAAAGCAAAGTCCCCATAATGAAGAGTTGGCTTATTGGGATACTAGAATTTCTGCCTTAAAAGGGCTAGCACATATTGATTAATACTAACCATAACAGCTTGATCTCATAAAACATAGGGCTTAAATTGCATAAACTGTCAAAATATGTCAAAAATTCATAATGTTCTCTGTGTGTAATTGTGCAATGAAATCAGATGAAATGTTTTATGTTTTTTCCACATTCCACATGATGTTCATAATTAAACTCAGCTCAAATGCCATAAATTTCAGAACATCAAATTGCAAAGGAACATCTGTTATTTGAAGATACTGCATGCAGACACAGGTCAGTTCCAGATCAGTCAGTACAGATACATGATACATACTGCTGGCATAGCGTTAATGCAAATTATACAGTAGAAAAACACAAGAGATTTTCTTTATATCAAGCTTATATCAGAGATTGTGCTAGGTTTATCTGATGAACTGACACCATAATCAGATAAAACAAGACACAAGCAATTGTGCAAAAGTGTGGTGGTGTTCAAAGGACAAATGCCAACTAATACAACCCCACAATGCACTTAGCATGAGGCACCAAAACTAACAGGTTATGTCTAGTCACAAAACAACCTGGTTAGATTTAAAATAAATACATTCATATATTCTATAATATAATATAATAAATTCATTATATTGTACTTATACTGTCTCATTTTAAAGTCATTCAAATTCAGTCTTTGGGTGGAAGAATACCTGTGGATATTACTTTTAGTAGTTTTAACTATTAGAGAGGCAAGTGCTCTGTTTGCATGTCTTCTTTGATGATTGTAACAGGTTGATCATAACCACCATCATCATCTTTTAAAACAAGCATTAAACATTTCTACTATCAGCTGTAATATTTTACCTTGATACTAAATAATAAGTAAATGAAAGGCTTTTATTTTATTTACACCAGTTTATGTAAATAATTAGACAGTTTCCTCTTCTTCATTTTTTTTCTTGTCTGTAAACTCTATAAAATTCTCTACATAAAAAGAGAATATGCCCTCTGTGGTTTGAAGGATTCTGGCTGTAGAAATGTTAGTTTGGCCCTCCTAAGAGAGATGCCATGCTGGCAAGCCCCAACCCTCATTAAATAAGTATTATGTTTTGTTAGATTGGCTACGAACACAGCAAAAAATAGACAGAGTCATGCTTTTTTTGGCTAGTTATGTATTTACGTTTATTACAGCTATGCGTGATGAGACCTCTGTGGCTACAAATCTGACAGTTATTCAATAAGAGGACAACAAAGGGTGTTAAAGATTTTACTGGAAAAGGATTTTCACTAAATGCAGGCCACATAAATCTGGACTAACAGGGTGGCCCAGCCTGTTTGGATGACACAAATCGCCTCCTCATTAGAATCAATATAGTAAAACACAATGCTGCAAAAGCACAAGTGCAAACTGTGAGGCTCCAGAGGATTCAATAGCCCCAAAGAATGCATGGGAATGGGGAGCCCCGGTTAGAAGAGCGCTTCAATACCACTAACTCTGCCATGAAATATAAAGGGAGAGAGCAATTGACCCATGAACCAGGCTGAAAAAGAAATCACTTGTTCTTGTAATCCCCCCTCCACCCCCCCCCCCCACACACACCCCTTCCCCCATTCAAACAAGCCCTATCGGATAAACACAAACACATCTGCATGTTGTAAAACTGAATCTGAGACAAATTAGTCAGCTCATTAGGCAGCTGAGGTGAGTTTCCTGAATGAATTGCTGAAATGGGAGGGTTTATTCAGCTCTTGTTTATTTACCGAGAACAGCGCGCTCATTTGCATTCTCCTCTCCAAGTACAGGAAGGCTGAAGTGGCTGCTTATGTCTTCTGTGATTGAGGAGCTTATCCGGCTCTTTGGGAAGCATCTGTGGGCTTGCTGTGTTCCAAAAATGCCCTGCTACCAAGCACGTCCTCGCAATTCCAGACCCAAACAGTGTTAATACAGAGTAGCATATTTAAGATATAAAAAATGAATTCTAGATATCTATAATTACACTTATTTCTCTAATAGAAATTCGGTTTTAATGATTACTAACTTTTAAAAGGTCTAGAAAGGAGCTGTAGAAACTTGTAAAGGTGCAGTGTGTAGCCTGTTTTTACAGAGAAAATACTGAGTGACTAACCATGATTACATTTCTGATATCTAAAATTGCATTTTGACCGATGAGAATGACAGCTTTAGATGCCTACAATCACATTTCAACTAGTCCGAATCCTAATATCGATATCCAAAATGACATCACAGTGAAGTCACAGAATGAATGTGTGAAACATGCACTGCAGTTCTGGAAGAAAAATAATTAAAGCTGTAGCTTTTTTTTTGTATGTTAATATATATTTTTTATACATAGCTAAAACCACAGTGCTCTGCAAAAGCTACTAATATGATCAGTTAAAGGCAGGAATAGTTACAGTTAGACAGGAAGTGGCCTCAGTAGTTGGGTTCTCTATAACGAGACAAGCACACACTATCTTGGACTGATTCTGGTGTTGAGTGTATGTCCCCATGTGTCAAAGTGGCTTCGTCCCAGCCTCCCAAAGCCCCCGTGTGATCCTGATAAGCAGCATTAACTCCCCCTCATGACCCCAGCCCTTCAAACCCCCACCAAGTCACTCTCACCCTATGCCTCTGGTCATGTATTAATCACCCCTCGTGTTCCATTTAAGAGAGGCATCACTTTCCTCCAACACACCCTTGCACGTTAATGCTCCCTTGTTCCCCCTCCCTACAGCCTATCTGTTGGAGAATTGTGCTCCTTCCAAATGGCTCCTTGATCGTCAGATATCTTCCGGCTCATACCCCCATCCCTGCTCTCACACACACTCAGTACAACTCGGCAATGGTCATCTGTCTTTCTTAAATCTGTTTCATGGCCCCTCTCTGTGCTACACCAGCAGCTGTGGGGGGGGGGGGGGGGGTATTTTTAGAGCCGCAGGAATAGAAATACAGGAGGAGGCATGAGCAGAAAGGTTAGTAGCTGACAGTTCAAATCCACTATATGACTGCAAAAACGTTTATGGCCTCTGACACGTAGAAAGTCACAGTAGATAAAGTTGGACTCCATCACAAAGCTATCATTTCTGCATTTTAGTAAAAGAATATAAATTTTGAAAAATTGTAAATATATATAGCTTTCCTTGAGAAAGAAATAATTTATAGCAAAGGCGGTGAAATGGACTTTCCATGTAGTGTAAGTCCATCCACGATGGCTACCATTTGGAGAACTAAAAGGTAACACTACTAAGCAGAAATGACAAGATAATGCCTCTTTGGTACAGCCTGCATCAATTATCTCCACAGAAGCTGATGACAATTTTAAAATGTCCATAGTTATACCTCTAGTCGTGTTTAAGGCTGCAAAGGAGGCAAAGGCAGACCAACACTATTCAATCTCCCTGACAAAGACTTCAGCTTTTGACAGTAAAACAAAGAGGGAAGGACAGGAGAAAAGAATATATCAGCCAATGCAAATATTGACCTAGCACCACGACAGCAAGTTACTTGCGAAAAATCAGACAAAGTGACAGCTTCTAATCTGCTCATTTCAACAACCCCTGTCCGTTATATTCTACTGGGTAGGAAAAACAAATAAATTCTTAAAACACACATCTGGTGTGTTGTGTCTTTTTCAATATATAGTCTGAGCTAGCCGTGCTGTTTCCTATCTACAGCGACTTTGCAGTTATTTAAATGCAAAGTAGCTATAAATTACACGGATATGTAAATATTCATATTTTATAGTGAAAAATCTAAGGAGTTTTACATTTCTGTTTAGAGGCCCTTCCTATTTGTAGATTAAATTTCTACTTAAAGGGCTGGTTCGCCCAAAATATTTAGAGGAGAGTATATGTTAACAATTTCTGTAAAAGTCAAAAATATGTTTATAGTGAACATATCAGTAAAATATTCCTAACTAATGGTTATCCATTCCCCTTTGTCCAATATTAGGGGTAATTCCGTTATCGAAATAATTTTTTGTCATTTAGCCAAATCAGAGAACTTAGGTTAAAGAAAGATCATGGTCTGATTTATTACAGAAAAAATTAACAATGTCAGAGACAATAAGTTTCTTCCCTTTAAAACAAAATCCTAATCTTTGTCTAATGTTAACCAAAGTGCTTTTGCTGCTGAAAGTCAACCATACCCTCTGTCAAATTCTGTGGAGTCTTCTATGTTTTCTATAAAGACGTGGAGTTTTATAATAACATAACTTCAATATACAGGGTTGCAGTGTGCAGCCATGCAGCTAGTTTTGGATGTATTTGAAGTACATTTCAAATATTTGTCTGAGGTTTTCGCCTCACAGCCAACACAATGGAGAAGAATATATCATATCAGATGATGTTGACAGCTCTGAAAAAAAGACCAGTTCCTTTTTTCTTTTTATTATCACACTTAAGCCACTATGTAGCTCAAAGTGCAAAATACTGATCAGGAAACATTAAATGTTCATTAATCTTCCACTTTTTTCCTCCTGAGTGTTACAAACAGGCTAACTAGCTAACACAATTGCAGAAGGACAACAAATGCAAATTGAGATTTCCCACAAAAGATTTATGAACGGATAGGATGACGGTGAATGCAGAACAGACGTAATGTAATGCAACAAAGAGGGACAAACAAAAAACCTCAAAAGGAGGAACAACTATAGAACACTGCAAAAGGGCAAGAGCTGAAACAAAAGAAGAAACCAAAGTCAAAGCCGAAGGTGGAACTAACAAAGAAGAAAAACAAACCACAGCAATCGCTGGGACTAAAACAAAAACTACTCAGCCGAAGCTGGAACTAACGAAAAACAAAAACGCAGCAAAACACTGAAACAAACAAGAAAACAAAACACAGCATATTCTGGAAACAGACTACAAACAAGCTAACTGTACTAATAAGACTTACAAACCGTGGTGATGAAAGCTAGAGGTCAAGGAAAAGGTGAATGGAGGAAGCAAGGATCAAACAAGGTTGACAATTGACACACTAGCAAATGACAAACAAACAGACATGGACTTAAATACAAGACACGGTAATGATTAACAAACAAAAACAAGAAAAATAAAGAGACTTCCGGGGACACGACAAGAATGAATTGTAACACTGAGGTGTTTTGTACATTTCTATTACAGTAGGTGACCTGACACAGAGCACCCATCTTCTTTTGGGTTATGGTGTGCCAGCTTTGTGTTTTTTTTTCAGAGTTAAAACCACTATAAATGTTTCTCTGTTACATGATTAACTATTGGGGTAACAGTGAGCACAAGTGGAACATGTTTAAACCACTATAAATGTTTCTCTGTTACATGATAAACTATTGGGGTAACAGTGAGCACAAGTGGAACATGTTTTAGACCCAATTCATATCTGAACCTGACAGACTGCAGAAAGAGGAATGTTCTGATTTGAAAGTAATGCCCACTGTGTGAAAAAAACATAAATAATTGGAATTGAACTTGAAATTGTAATTAAATGAGGGTGGCTGTGGCTCAATAGGTAGAGCAGTTGACTGCCAATCATAGGATTGGTGGTTTGATTCCCGGCTGCCACGTCACATGCCAAAGTGTCCTTGGGCAAGATACTGAACCCCTAGTTGCCCCCGGTGAGTCAGGTCAGCTGCATAGCAGCTCTGCCATCGGTGTGTGAATGTGTGTGTGCTTGTGCGTGTGAATGGGTGAATGAGATGCAGTGTAAAGCGCTTTGAGTGCCTGCTAGGTAGAAAAGCGCTATATAAGTGCAGACCATTTACCATTTAATTAAATGAGGTAGGTGTGAAAACACAGTTATAGTAAAATACCACACTTTTGCCACCACTTGTTTCAGCACTAATTTAACTGTGTTTCTATCTCCATTATTCCCACACAGAGATCATTGCACACTGCAGAAGCCAGTTTGAAAAAAGATTTAGAAGAAGAAAGCAGTCTACATGGAGTCAAAACTACTGATACTTTTAATGTGGACATAGTGTTTCCGTCTTTCAGTGAACCTCCAATATGCAGCTGGTGGTTACACATGGAGCCGCCTCACTAGTGTGATCATTACCTTAACTGTAAAGTACTGGTCCCCAGACTTTGGTCATGGTTAAGAAATCAACTATGGCACAAATTAGAACACTGAAGAAGATAACTTTAACAAGTGCATCTGTTACATAATGATGTCTACGTTTTGTTTACTTACAGATATGACAGGGCATGAAAAAGGCAAAATGTCAGGCTCTCCAGGGGAGCTTCCAAGAATAATTTGGAAGAGATGGCTGGCTTTCACTAAGTAAAAGTTGAAAGGCAAGAGGGAGGCAGAGGTCAGTAAAAGATTAATAATCAAATATACAGGAATTACGTGTCACACTTAATTGCAAACAGAATAAGTTTCCTGATTTAATCTTGCAGCTGAAGAATGCTTTAAGTTGAGGCAGTTCAGTGCACTTAACATTTGAGTAATAGGTGTGATTCTGGCTGATTCACAAAGGGCAATAGACATGGGAAATGGGATAAAATGGCACAGTTCTAATTGAATATTGAGCCCACAGCCCAGCACGGCAGCCTTTTCAATCACGCTTAGATGACTTATGATCTGCACTTTTCAATAGTTTCCTTTTGCACATTTAAATTGCTTCTATTGTTATGTGTCCTCCCTTTGCTCAAAGCTTGCCTCTCAAGCCTATCAAGTTAAATATTAATTACGTGCCTCAGGAGGATCACCTATCAAGCTGAAATCAAACACTGCATTTAGTCCCATTGGAGACAACAGAAAAACGTTTCCTTATCTCTGTGTCTATTGTTTTCCTCCAACCGTTTTAACATTGTTGTGTGAGGAGCGTATGTGTGTGGGATGACATAATAACAATGTTTTGTCCCTGGGCAGAATTTGAGCCTCACGAAATTCTAAAATTAATGTGCACTGCACCACAGAAAACAATTATCCTGGAGTAGAGAGGACCTGATGCATTTTTTTTTTATTTCTTAAGGTTTCAAATAACAAAAAATCAAGCCAAGTAAAATAAAAAAAAAAGCATAAAATACAATGAAGGCCTACAGGCAACCACATCCAAACGTTCTCCGACCTTCAATAAACCTGATTTGAGCTTGAATCATTCTTGTCTCTGAGTATTTTTGTGTGGTGGTTTTTAGCCTTTGAGGGAGATTGCAGGGTCAAGGAGGTCAAAGAGTTTGTTATATCACTGGGATGAAATGTCACTATTGAAACCTCTCTTCTTAGGGTGGCCTGGGAAACACGAGGTCACGTGGTTCAATACACACATAGAAGAGAAGTGTAGATATATCCTCATTTTTGTACATGTACTTAAATAGCACAGACATAGAGGAGTCATCTGTGTTTTTCTTGTTTATTGAATGTAATTCCATGTTGTTGAAATGTGGATTTTGTTTCTGGACATTTGGTCATCAGTTTTAATTGATTAATTGTTAGGATAATGCTATAATCACCAAAGTCAAAGTTTTAGGTTGTGAAGCAAGCGACACTGCTACAACAACGCTCAAGGAGAGAACAGACAGGTTTGAAATACAGTTACTTCGCTGTTTAGTAAAGATTTTAACTTTGATATGAACGTGCTTATACTGTATTTCAAAGTGGAACTTTTCTATTGTCAAGTTACTTTTGTATTTTGTGGTATTCCTACTTTTACTTAAAGTAGGAATACCACAAAATATTGTGGTATTCCTACTTTTACTTAAAGAATCTTTAGGTGCCATTATGCAGATGCATATGTTCATGGGTAATTTCACTTTGTGCAGAACAAAGTGTGCTGGGAAGTGTGCTGAGCACTGAATAATGTTTAACACTGACTTGAAATAAAACTAAATTAAAATTAAATTATATAAATTTCAGGAAAAAGCAGATGATTTTAAGGACCTCTTTGGTGTTCGATACACCATGCACTCCAATAAATGTAACACTTAATCTACTTAACAAATATTTTGCATCTTAACATAGTCCATCCAGTGCATTATGTTCGCTACCTAAAGAATATCATCTCTAGTTTAGCAACATAGTTTTAGGAGAAAGGGTTGGGGAAGGATTGTCATGTTTAAAAGAAATGAAACATGACCACATACCCTGTGTATGCATGCATCGCCCCTGCTGAGTCTGCTTAAAGGAGACAGGTCCAGCAATGAAAATAGAGCCTAATTGGCACAAGGTTAGGTGACTTACAGGCAAATCAAGTCAAGGCAATTGCCTTTTAAGCATGTTAAATGTAGAGTGATTTGATCATTCATTGATCTCTGTGGGGAAACTCTCTATTCCACTTCACAGAGAGGTCAGTGGTCAGGGCACCCTCAGGACACTAAGGACACTTTGGTAAAGAAGCTACTTATTGCCTCCATCACAATGTGTTTGCATACACCCACATACTGTCCATGTATTGAACAGTATGTGTACATTGACATCAGTGGATGTGTGTGATGGAGTTGCCTGTGTCATTTAACAGCAGTGGAGAAGCTGTGCTGCGTTAATGTTCCGGCTCTCTGAGAGGTGATGAAACGGATGAAGGGGGAGTTCAGAGGGAGGCAGTTCAAACAAACAATAAAGACTTCTCAGTGATGCAAAATGTCAGCAACAGCTTCTAGCCTTGTATGACACATTTGACAGGATACGCAAAGATGTCTAGATTTCCAACACCTTTTCATAATTTCTATTCACATTTTGGAGATAATGCCAGTTTTTATTATGACAAACATACAGCCTGCTTCCTTGTGAGTTTCATTGGCTGGTTAAAAAGAAATGGTGATATTATAACATAATAAGGGCTGTCCTACTGGCATGTTTTTAGACAAGATGTCTGTGAGCATGTTGCATTATTTAACATCATTAAATATATTAAATAAATAAATCAATTCAATAAATACAAATACTACAATACTACAGTTGAGCAAACACTGTCTGACAGGGCTGTCATCATCCTATAATATTTTCTTGCAGTGAAATGTGTATTTAAAAATACATTTAACACAAGCAATTATTCAGCCCAGTGAATAGTATGGCAATGCCCTCCAAAAGGCAACAAGGGTGACAGCAAAGATTTTAAATACTGTCAGATGCTGTTTGGTTAGATTTTTTATAACAAAGAATGAGATCAGGTTTAAATTACAAAACATTAATTACGGTCCGTGAAGCTATTATTATTATATTCATTATAGAGCACAGTTTAAAACAGGCTTTACACAATGCTGATTGGTCACTTGACCATAACATACATGATACAGTGCAATATGCACAGCTACATTGTCACAAACAATACATCTTACAAGTGTATAAATTGTACATCACAGATCTGAGCTCCTGTTTTGTTGAGATGTTTTGTTAAAAGGTTAATAAAAACAATGTGTGTGCATGAATTTAGGTTTTTCTCTATTAAGTCAGACCACCAGTTTTTCCTGAGGATAACTAAGTGCTCAGAGTCTAAACACAACCATATACACTTTAATACAGCTAAATATACAGTTGAACTGTGTTTGTCCATGTCCAGCTTCACATAATTACCCATAAACACTTTCACCTGTCCCTCATTGCCTCCTGGCCTACACACATTTCTAGGTAATTACATTAAAGTTTTTCTTCATACTAAATGTTTTTTGGGTAAATTAACAGACAATTTTATTAAAATTTTAACTAGTTTTAAACTAAATGAAGTTATTTGATTTAATTGTATTTATTGTAACAATTACTAGGTTATTATTTAGTAATTAGAGCTGTAACTTACTAGGTTACCATGGGGTTTATCTCACCTTTTGTCGAGTGCTTATTGTTTTCTTTGTATTTGTTACTTTGTTTGGTTTCACTTGTTGCTGTTAACAAACGTGACCTTATCAGTGGCCAGTCTCTCCGCTGCCCTCCTATGTACCCAGTTGACAGTGCTCCGGGTGCCTTATTTGTTCAAGTTATTTGTTTTCTGCCATAATCACTACTATCAAAGTAAGTCCAGAAGTTCCTCATCATCATATTCACCTCCTGTCACTTACCGTTTTCTCTTTTGTAGATCCCTGCTGCTGACTTATCCAGCTGAATCAACTTCAACTATTCATCATTCAGTTCTTTCACAATAAAAACCTCGGTAATACCTACTGTGGTGACTGGCATTTTAATTGGGTCCAGGTACAAACTTACAATGTGACTGTGTAATGTTCACTGCAGCCTCTAGATGTCAAAAAAACAATAAGAATTTTGGCTGTTGGTATGATGTGCTGCAGTCATAGTCCACAGGAGGACAGTCTGTATTGTCTCTTGCGTAAAGTGGATTCAATACTCTGGTAAAACTGCATGATGCACAGCAACTTATCTGACTTTGGTTGCAAGACTGAGCTGTCTTACCAGATTTGATTATATTGACTATATTGGTTCACTTGTTACAAAGTAAATATTATTCAAAACTTATCAGAGCAAATAGTTTCTCTTTACACAGGTTAATGTGGAGCAGTCAAGTGTGATTTTAATCATAGTGCCGTCCCACTGTATGCTGACCTGTTAATTGGTTGCCCTATGTAAATGACTAAGGGAATTAAAGTATAAGCTTTACCTATGAAACAAAATCATCAATGAATATCAATTAATCCTTCCAATACAGCTTCAAACATTCCTCTTATTTTTGGAAACCATGCAGATTCCCCCAACAGTGCAGATTAAATCCCTCTGCTGTGACACCATGCCTATGTTAGCATCACTTAGTGTTTACCTTGAGGACAATTAACACAAATTTCCAATTTTACCTGCAGGGGGTGTTATAAATTTAATGGGGAGTTGCATGCAAAACCTGATCTACACTAAATTCTTTGTGTAGCAGAAGGCATGTAGAGAAACATAAGCATAACATGTTTTTTAAGCAGAGCTTGATGTGTAAGTAGGTATATGGGAGTAAGGAGGGAACACAGACACAGAAAGAAAGAGGGATGTCTAAAATTACTGGGCAGAGTAAGAGTATCAGGTGAGAAACAAGAGCACAGCTCTCTGAGATTTTCATGTTTCCTGTGGCCTGGACATGCGCACACGTTCCCCTTCTGACCAGACTCAATCACAAAGCAACTCTGGAGAAAGCAGACAGAATGTCAGTGGAGCATGAACAACACTGAAGTTTTCTCAATCCTCCAGTGAGAGGCTCAGGTTCAGGGTTTGGTATGCCCTGTGCATCCCCAGAATGCCAGACGGACTTCTGCTTTCTGACACGCCACCTCACAGTTACATCCTTTGAATATATAGTAAAACCACCAGTGACATATAGCACCAGCACATTTAGAGATGAGCATGACTACACCCATTTTGTCCATATTTACTCGCAGTGATGATAATGCATGGTCTGGAACTTGATCAGCCTCCAATCAATATAATCCTCCAGTGTGTCGTCTCAATGTAGCTTTCAGTCCCAGAGACCTTTCACTCTGTAGTTGCTTACCTTTTTTGTCTCTTACTTCTCATTTATACAACACACATCGACGTGTTTAGCTATGCTCACACTGCTTGTCTCAGACTGATACATCATTTTTACAACTAATACGAATGATGATAATATTACACAAACAATGTACAGTAGCTGGCGTTCATTGAGATTTTGTTTGTACACGTGATGTACATCATGTGAGGTTAAGCAAGCTGTAACTTTTATGGAAAACATTGTTTTTTACTAATCTTAACCAAAGGGTACAAAGACAACTTGTTTACACACAGTTGTAATCCAGCTGCCTTTTTGTCACCTGGTGCCAAATGGGTGACATTTTAACACACACCTGGTTCACTATGTGGGGGGAGCTCTTATAACAAATATTCATATGGTTTGGTATGGTCTTCCAATGCAAACTGGTACTTGTATCTTTTTAAAAATTGTTTGTGTTTAATGCCAACACATGTATTTTATCATTCCTGGGTTTTTTCTTGGACAAACCTTGTCTGTAAAGATTCTGATCCAGGTCATTGTTGTCTGTCATGGTTAGATAGCAATGTCTGGACTCTAGAGTAAAGGAGGAATAAAGGTCTTGTCTGTGACACTGAATATCAGCCACTCACAACAAAGTCATCATGTCCTTACCCATGCACTTTAACAATTCATTTGATTCAATTGATTCATGTGACCTTAAAAAAAACTTCTCTTACCACATGATGGCCGAGTGGAACAACAACCTAAAGACCTAATGACTCCCCAAAGGTTAACCAGTCTGTTAAAACTCGAGTCTTTTGCATGATAGGCAAAAGGTTTTCAAGAACCTCAAAGTCCAGTTGCCACTGAGCAGTGCCTTTGGGGTTCTCTACAACTATAGTAAACACCATAGCTCTATTATTGCTGCTGGCAGGACTAGGATTTTATTTTTTGTCTTTTTGTTAGTTTACGTGAATAAATATAGTAGCAGCTGAATTTTATGTGAGGTATCAAAAACCAAAGCATCAGACAGAGGTTAAAGTCTTTACCTGATGGTGACTTCAAAACCAGTCAAAATCATTCTTCATCTTCTCGTGACGTGGCAAAGTTCAGAGTCATCCATCTAGCAACTGTGAAAATACTTCTTATATGCATTATAATTAGGTTATGTTCATATTGTTACACCCACAGCATGCACCCACTTTCAGTATTTAACCTTCTTCAGTGCCTGATGATTGGTCCTGATGCCAGCATTCTGCCTTTCCTGTCTGCACGCCGAGGATTCTTCTTGCCCAGTCTGCTACATGTTACTTACACAAAACTAAGCTGGCTAGTTAGATACATTGTAACTTGCATAGATGAGATTTTTTGTGAGGAATTGCCTGTGGCTGGGTTTAGTTTAAATAGATCACATTCATACATACGCATCAATCAATCAATCAAAGACAACTTTATTGTCCCCAGGGGGCAATTATTTTTGTAGCAGTACAGTAGCAAATGACACAGGTAAAACAGACACAGACAACACAAAGTACATAGTGGAAGGTGGTTTGGGGGGCACTTTCATCACCACCTTTTCCATGAGTTCACATTACTGATACCTAGAGATAGAGAAAAGTGTTTGTATCTGCTGGTTCTGGCTCATGGCTGCTTAAAGAGAGAACCAGAAGACAGTACATGGAACTCAGAGTGTAGGGGATGTGAGCTCTCAGACAGGATTGATGTGTGTCTCAGTGTGTAGCTGGATGCTGTAGGCCCTCACAGAGGTGACCTGCTGCCATGCTGCAGTGTTCTGTTGGTATAGAAGATGGCTGCAGTGCCAGGGGCATCTCTCAGACAAACAGAGCAGATGCCTTACTCTAACAAACAGCCCGGCGGGACTTGAGTGGCCACCCCGTAAATCCTCCGCTGCTGCATCAACTCTGAGTGCCGAGACTCACAACTGCTGCAGCAAAGACTCTGTTCCCTTATCACTGAATGCCAACATGCAAAGCACCCCTAATGGGTCACTTGCTTTTATTTGTCTGTGGTCAGCTGCTGCCTCTGTCACCTGCAGTTTTGAAGCTTTATATGACTATATTATTGGTCATAGGCAAAAGGCTATTGTTAATATGCAGATTGTATTTATTTCCACAATGGGACTATGGTCAGAAACTTATTCAGACATTAAAGTTAAGTTGTTTATGCACTGTGGGCTGTGTTGGCTGTAATCTCAACTGACTGCATAAAATTGAGATTAGACTCACTTGTAATAATTTAAACTCAAGCACTAAGCTGGACTCTTTGCCTGTGTTTTAACTTTAACTTTTGCAATTATCACACATGATCAAAAGATTTAATGATTATAGCTCAGTTAAACAGCTCAGCTTGTTCTTTTTTTTTCAGCACGCCCATCCATACAGAGAATGTTTGCTAGCTTAAGTGTTGGGTCCATCTCAACAAGCAAACAAGGACACTGACCCACATATATACGAAACCCCATAGCACATTCAGAATATCCAAATTTAAACTAATGCACAAACAAATAATGCTGCTAATAAAAAAGCAGAAATGTACTTACGTTATTAGGAATTGTAGGTCAAAGTGCAGTGGAGCACCTTGGGATTTGGAATAAGACACAAACAGACATTTAATTAATTTTCAATCATGATTATTTCAAAGTTACAATCCTTTAAAGTAGAATTATTATTATTATTATTATTATTTAGTGTCTTGGCTAATGGTTCAATTATGAAGAGAAACAAGCACAGCTTGCATGCATTTTAATTAATCTCAGACTGCAGGGGAAGTAAAAAAATACTTTTTATCTGCTGCCAAGTGGTGGACCACCTACAGCACTTGTACTTCCTGTGCTCTAATTTTTGACATTAGTATAGGCAAATAATGTTCAGATTTTTTGTAGTTAAAATATAAATACT
Source organism: Anabas testudineus (assembly GCF_900324465.2). NCBI lineage: Eukaryota > Metazoa > Chordata > Actinopteri > Anabantiformes > Anabantidae > Anabas > Anabas testudineus. The sequence goes on from NC_046632.1 coordinate 196,052, forward strand.
TTTTAGAACAAGTTGCGTTTCTCTAGGGAACTTCTCAATCTCAGAATATACTGACAATGAAGTCAGTACTCTGAAAATAATGTTGAAAAATTGAACAACAATAACAAAAATAGTCAGTGGGATTCATGCCTTGGGGATGATGCAGGCCTAAGTGTGTTACTATACGTAACAGACAGTAGATCTAAAGAGAAACCACCAAAGGTCTAATGGCTATTTTACAAACCTTGTTTCATTAAAAAATGAAATCTGTAATATGAAAGTGATGTTATTGCTTTAGCTGACCAGTCTTTTCTTTCAGTTTCTTAAAAAAAAGGATTTCTGTTAATTTCCAGACACTACCCAGAATATCCTAGAGAATCCTCACTGCAGAATTTCAGTGACCACGCTGTGCAGTTCATTCTATTGAACAACACTGGCTAACATTTTTGGTTAGAGGTGTGAAAATTGGTAATTTGCAGGTTGTCACAACATATGTTAAGTTTTAACCGTTAAATGTTGTGTAGCCATGAACTAATAAACCTGAAGAGGTTTTGTTAAATTTAAAAGATTAACCCATATGTCAGTCACATTACCTTTTCTAAAAACAAAAGCAAAGTGGGTTTTCTTTAGGTTCTTGCTCAAGTCTATAATATCACACACCACAGCAGAAGAGTCATGACAGCTGCTCTGCAGAGGAATGCATGCATCTAGCATGTGATGGATCTTAAGAGGCAGCATACCTGTCCCTCTCCCTTCACACCGTCTGACTGTCTGGCCATTGAACAGACGTCAAAACTAATCTTATTACAGTCTGTAACCTTAGCTAAATCTAATTGCTTTCTCTGGCCTTCACACAGGTACCATGCTTGAAAGAAATGCTAAATATAAAGACCAGTAAAAACTGGTAATTGCACTCAGTCTCTTTGTTATGCTAAGCCCTTTAAGCCACTAGCGATCAAATGACAAATTCTGTCTTCAGACACTCATGAAAAGTATTTTTGGACAAGGTTCCATTATTAGGAGAATTCAAACGGTAATCTGTTTCTTTGGCCTCTAATTAAGGTTCAGATGTTGACATATTTATCTAAGCAAACTCTGAGATCTTCGTAGCAACATAGCTAGAAGTAGATTGCTAATCACTTCATTTAGCACGAAAACAGAAGGGAAGCATAAATCTGGTGCTATTAGCAGACCAGCAATGCACAAGAAAGTCTTGGAGTAGGTCAAACTTTAATCAAAGTTTAGCCATGAAATCATAAAACCATTAAGCTTTAAACTTTGAATGAGACGTTTCAGTAACGTGTGCCATATGTGCTCTAAATATAAAAGGCTTGAGGAGGAAAACACTTTTTTGTCAGCTAACAAACTTCAAGCTGTGTTTAAATTGCATTATTCCAGAGGTTCCAGACTGTGAACAAACTAAATCTAGGCGCAAACATACTTACCAAACTTAATTTGATACAGCCCATTTTTTTAATCACACACATTAACTGTCGCTGTTCCCACATGTCTGTATTACAACATGACAAACTGATCAAGCAGAATGGCAGTATTAGGGAGGCTGGTAGCCGGCAGCCATATGGAGTGGGACTGACCAAAGATACTCTATTCTCTACGCCTTGTTCTGTTTCTATTAGGTCATTAAGTATTTTCCTGCAGGCCTCCTATGATGTTAAGCTCTTGTTCAAACATGATCCTTGACATGTTGTTGATTTGCTAGATAATTGGTCCACTAGGTATGTGAAAAGGGCAGGCTGAGGTGCTTATCGAGCCTCCTATGTAAAAGCTCATACACAAGCAACACTAATCTTCCCAGGCCATGCCGAGGGCCACCTAGCTGGCAAAGAGAACCCATTAATACCCTTAACAACTCTATAGAAGAATGTTAAAACTTTGGTGACATTCATTCACCAGAACTTGTGAACCTGTGAACCTGTGGTCCCCTCACCCATCTTAAACCTGTGTCATTTTATGTGATTTTATGACACAGGTTCCCTACTTCATTAAGGGGCTGGAGCCTATCATAGCTGTTTTAGGGGGAAGGAGGGGTACATTTACATTTAGTCATTTGGCAGATGGTTTTATCTAAAGTGAGTTACAAGTGAGGTACAAGTCAGCCAAAATATGTAAGCCAAGGAAAAGAACATTAAAGTGCTCTAAGAATAGCTGTTTCCTTTTCATGAGGTAAAAGGTAGGTAAAAAAGGTAGCTGAAGAGTTCTGTTTTCAGCAGGTTTTCGAAAATTGTGAGTGAGGTTGCTGAGCATGCAGAGGTGAGTAGGCCATTCCAACATTGTGGAACCACAGAGTTTAAGTTTAGCCTGGGATCTTAGGATCTTAAGCCATGGTCAAGCTCCACACATCTTAAAGATGGGTGAGGGGACCACAATATGTCATTGCTGGCAAAGTGCAGTGGACGGGAGGGATTGTAGACCTGGATGAGGGAGTTTATGTAGGCACGTGCTATTTAGTTGACCACTAGGCAAGGGTCAGGGTTTTAGGAAGCCAGTGCAAAGATCTGAAGAACTTCTGTGTTGGAGAGGTGGAATTGAAGATGCCTTTCTCTCATCCAAGCTGAGATGTCAGAGAGACATGCAGAGATGCGTAATGAGAGAGTGGAGTTATCCAGTTGAAAGAACAGCAAGAGCTGTGTGTTATCAGCATAGCAATCATAAGCCATGTGGCTGAGTAATGGAACCTAGGGATGTAGTATAGATAGAAAAAAGTAGAGGACCAAGAACTGAGCCCTGCAGCATGCCAGTGAAGAGGCAATGAGAGTTAGAAACGTGCCCCTGTAAACATATCTTGAAGTATCGTCCAGACAAGTAGTACTTAAGCCAGGCCAGAGCTGTACCAGTGATGCCTAAATCAGAGAGTGCAGACTGGAGAATCTGGTGCCATACCGTATCAAGGGCTGCAGATGAATGAGTGAGTGATGCTTGTCCTGGTAGTACCTTGTTTTTGCCTTGGTCCCCGTGAAAAAAAGACACAAGCTCTGATATTTCACTAGAGCAGATGGAGTATTGGACTTGCACCACTTCCTCTGAGCACTACTGAGCATAGTGCGTTGTTCAACAATCAAGTCGGTAAGCCATAATGACATACTTTTTAAATCCTCCTGGGAAATTGTGGTTGGAGAGGTGCCAGACAGTACTACAGGTTTTCCGTGTCTTGTCCAAGGACGCCTCGACAAGTATCTTAGAAGAACTGGGAATCAAACCACTAACCCTGGGGTTCTGTACTACTGCTCTACCACCTGAGCTACTGCTGCCATGAATTAGTAGCTGGGAGACAGGCAGTCCTTGAAGACAACCGGCAGAGACTATCCAGACAAGTTGAAAGTGTAGTGCAGAATCTGTCACTGGCTGTGTCTGTGTCAAGGGTAGAGAGGATCTGTAGTAGGGAAGCAGAGACCACGAAAAGAAAATGCTCAGGACTGACAGTTCTAAGGTTCTAAGGTCCTAAGGAGAAAGTTACAAGTAAAGTGGCAGCATGTGAAGCTCATCTCGGAAGTTACCCAACAGGCCCGGTGGTCAATACATCCCAATCACGTAGACAGGTAACCTGTGCAGTAATCTTGATGGCGTGATACACAAATTATGAGAGACTGTTGAGGTTTGCTGTGATGGGAAATGTCCAGGTGTCACTGATGAGCAGTCCAACCCCACCTCCCCATCCTGAGGGGCGAGGAGTGTGAAGAAAGGCTATATTAGTCAAGAGTGCAGCTGGAGTGGCCATGTTCTGTGGAGTGATCCAGGTTTCTCTTGACTGCAGACTGGCAGTTCCACAGAGCAAGAGAAAAAGAGTGAGAGTGAGAGTGAGCAAGTGGGAAAGAAAGAGCAACATTTCCTGAATTTGCAAAGGACAGATCTCTGGTCTGCTATAAGCCTGACACATAGAGGTCAGTGTGAGTCACGAGTTAATGTGCATGTTATTGAACTGTGGGAGGAAACCAGACTAGTTTATTTTTGACTGGGCAAAACATGAAGTTGAAGCAAGTTGAGAGCTGCTAACCAGACTAAAGATTTTTTATGGGCTTTTATGGACTAGTATTATAGTAGAGAAATCAACTTGCAAGAAGCACAGCACAGCTCTGACATGTTAAGTCTCTCTTCCACCAACCGTGTCTGTCCTTGTCTCTTCAGAGGAGTTTGTGGCAACTCAAGTCACTCTTTGCATGTTTTATGGATTGCCATAATTCTGACACTGATACTTGCTATTGTGACAATGTATGTATGACCTCTTTGTTTAGCCAAAGACTCATTAACATTAAATGCTCCACAGAGCGCCACAGGAGATCCTTTCTACCTGTGGCAATCAATCTGTATAATTCCTCCCCGCTCTATAAGGGGTGGGGGAAGTGAAACATATACTTGCTGTGAATATATTGACCTAACTTAATTTATCTATTTACATATTCTGTATATATATTGAGTTTTTGAGGCGTATCGTATCTCTTCCTGTTGTCGACGCTGACTCGCTTTTCAGTTGCTCTGTTTGTTTCGCTAAATTTAACAAACTTTAAGCTAAATTTATAGTGTTAGTGAAAAGCACTACTGGCGTAAGAGTTATAACATACACCTGTGTTGCTTAAGGACCATTCATAATACTTATTACTCTTGTTTTCTTGTGTTGTGAGGTCTGCTAGCTTAACTCTGTTAGCCATGGCTGCTTCTCCCTCTTCTTCTTCTCCCTCTTCTTCTCCTGCTCTCTCTTGCTCGGTGTGTCACATGTTTAGTTTTTCCTCTGCCTCCTTTAGTGAGAAGGGAATTTGTAATAAATGTAGTTTATTTGCAGCTTTGGAGGCGAGGCTGACTGATTTGGAGACTCGGCTCCGCACCGTGGAAAACAAGCCAGCTAGCCAGGTCCCGGTAGTCGGTGTGGAGCCAGCTAGCCTAGCTCCTGTTAGCTGTCCCCCGGCAGTTCCCGAGCAGCCGGGAAGTCAGGCCGGCTGGGTGACGGTTCGTAGGAAGCATAACCCTAGACACTCGCCCAAGGTTCACCACGACCAGGTTCACGTTTCCAACCGGTTTTCCCCACTCAGCAACACACCTGCTGAGAAACCCACTCTGGTTATTGGCAGCTCCATAGTCAGAAACGTGAAGTTAGAGACTCCAGCGGCCATAGTCAAGTGTATTCCTGGGGCCAGAGCGGGCGACGTCGAGTCCTATTTAAAACTCCTGTGTAAGGATAAACGTAAATATAGTAAGATAATAATTCACACCGGAGTTAATGACGCCCGATTACGCCAATCGGAAGTCACTAAAATTAATGTTGAATCGGTGTGTAACTTTGCAAAAACGATGTGGGACTCCGTAGTTTTCTCTGGGCCCCTTCCCAATCTGACCAGTGACGACATGTTTAGCCGCATGACGTCATTCAACCGCTGGCTGTCTAAGTGGTGTCCCGCTAACAACGTGGGCTACATAGACAATTGGAAAACGTTTTGGAGAAAACCTGGGCTGATTAGAAGAGACGGCATCCATCCCACTTTAGATGGTGCGTCTCAACTCTCTAGGAATATGGCAGAGTTTATTAGACGACCTAAACCCTGACATGTCAGAGTGGAGCCCAGGACGCAGAGACGCAGTCTCACACACCTCTCTGCAGCTTCCTTACAGCCGTCACCCCCCAAAAACTACCATAAGCCCATAGAGACAGTGTCTGCTCCCCGAGTACCTAAATTATTTATATCTAAAACTAACACAAGAGGAGTAATTCATAAAAACCTAATAAAAATAAAGACGACTCCTCTCTTAGAACAAAATAACAAGAAAACAATCAAATGTGGACTGTTAAATATCAGATCTCTCTCGTCTAAATCCCTGTTAGTAAATGATTTGATAACTGACCATCAAATAGACTTATTCTGTCTTACTGAAACCTGGCTGCAGCAGGATGAATATGTCTCTCTGAATGAGTCGACCCCCTCAAGTCATGTTAATTATCATGTTCCTAGAAGCACAGGGAGGGGTGGAGGAGTAGCAGCAATCTTCCACTCAAGTTTGTTAATCAACCCCAGACCTAAACATAGTTTTAATTCATTTGAGAGCCTCACTCTTAGCCTCTCTGATCCTAACTGGAAAAATCCAAAACCAGTCCTTTTTGTTATTGTGTACCGTCCTCCTGTCCCTTACTCTGAGTTTTTAACTGAATTCTCAGAGTTTCTATCTGATTTAGTTCTTAGTGCAGATAAAGTCATTATAGTGGGTGACTTTAATATCCATGTAGATGTTGATGATAACTGCCTCAACACTGCATTTAATTCACTATTAGACTCCATTGGTTTTACCCAAAATGTAAATAAACCCACTCACTGTTTTAATCACACCCTTGATCTTATTCTGACATACGGTGTGGAAGTTGATCAGTTAATAGTTTTTCCACAAAACCCTCTTTTATCTGACCATTTCTTAATTACATTTGAATTTACAATACCAGACTTTACTAAACCTACAGATAAGATTCACTACAGTAGATGTTTATGTGAAAATGCTGTTGACAAATTTAAGGAACTGATTCCATCTTTTATTTCAGAGCCATGTACCAACACAGAGGAAGGCAGTTATTTCAATGTTACTCCAGCACAATTGGACTATCTTGTTAATAGTACTGGTGCTTCACTTGGAACAATACTTGATACTGTTGCTCCTCTGAAAAAGAAACTAGTGAGTCAGAGGAAGTTAGTTCCATGGTACAATTCACAAATCCGTAGCTTAAAGCAGAAATCACGTAAGCTGGAAAGGAGGTGGCGTTCCACCAATTTAGATGAATATTGCCTAGCCTGGAAAGATAGTTTAATAATATATAAAAAAGCCCTGCGTAAAGCTAGAACTTCATATTACTCCTCATTAATAGAGGCAAATAAGAACAACCCTAGGTTTCTTTTCAGCACTGTAGCCAGGCTGACAAAGAGTCATAGCTCGGTTGACCCTAGTATTCCCTCAACTCTCAGCAGCAATGACTTCATGAATTTCTTTACAAATAAAATCATAACTATTAGAGAAAAAATTGATCAGATCGTCCCTGCATATAGCATGGACTGTACAACAACTCTAGATCCACGCTCGTACTTAGACTGCTTCCTCCCTGTAGATCATTCTGAATTAATTTCAGTAATTAATTCCTCTAAACCATCAACATGTCTCTTAGATTCCATCCCGACTAGACTCCTCAAGGATGTCTTACCTTTGATCAGCACGTCCATATTAGATCAGATCAATCTGTCTTTACAAGTAGGCTACGTACCACAGGCTTTTAAGGTTGCTGTAGTCAAGCCCCTACTCAAAAAGCCTACTCTGGACTCAGGGGTCTTAGCGAATTATAGACCAATATCCAATCTGCCCTTTATCTCTAAAATCCTTGAAAAGATAGTTTCTAAGCAATTGTACGACCACCTGCGTAGCAATAACTTGTACGAAGATTTCCAGTCAGGATTTAGAGTACATCATAGTACAGAAACAGCACTGGTAAAGGTCACTAATGATCTTCTATTAGCATCAGACAATGGTCTACTCTCTATACTCATCTTGTTAGATCTTAGTGCTGCATTCGACACTATAGATCACAACATTTTATTACACAGACTGGAACATGTCATTGGAATCAAAGGAACAGCACTAGAGTGGTTTAAATCGTATCTATCGGATAGATTTCAGTTTGTACACGTTAATGATGAGTCTTCCATGCACAGCAAAGTCAGCTATGGAGTTCCACAGGGATCTGTGCTTGGACCGATTCTTTTCACTTTATATATGTCCCCTTTAGGCAATATTATTAGGAAACACTGCATAACAATAAATTTCCATTGTTATGCAGATGATACCCAGCTATATTTATCTATGAAACCAGGAGAAACTAATCAATTAGTCAAACTTCAGGAATGCTTAAAAGACATAAAGGCCTGGATGACCTCCAATTTCCTTCTCCTAAATCCGGACAAGACAGAGGTTATACTGTTTGGGCCTAAAAATCTCAGAGACACTATGTCTAAACACATTCTCACCATTGATGACTTAGTTCTGGCCTCAAGTAATACTGTAAGAAACCTCGGAGTTATCTTTGATCAGGATATCTCCTTCACTTCATACATAAAAGAAATCTCTAGAACTGCCTTTTTTCACCTAAGAAACATTGCTAAAATTAGGAGCATCCTGTCCCAAAGTGATGCTGAAAAACTAGTCCATGCATTTGTTACTTCCAGACTGGACTATTGTAATTCATTATTAATAGGATGTCCCAATAACTCATTAAAGAGCCTCCAGTTAATCCAAAACGCTGCAGCCAGAGTTCTGACTGGAATTAGCAAGAGAGATCATATTTCTCCAACGTTAGCTTCTCTCCATTGGCTCCCTGTTAAATCCAGAATTGAATTTAAAATTCTTCTCCTAACTTATAAATCCCTTAATAATCAGGCTCCATCTTATCTTAAAGACCTCATAGTTCCTTATCTTCCAAGCAGAACTCTCCGTTCTCAGACTGCAGGTTTACTTGTGGTTCCTAGAGTTTCCAAATGTAGAATGGGAGGCAGAGCCTTTAGCTACCAAGCCCCTCTCCTGTGGAACCAGCTACCAGTTCAGGTTCGGGAGGCAGACACCGTCTCTACATTTAAGACTAGACTTAAAACTTTCCTTTTTTATAAAGCTTATAGTTAGAGATGGATCAGGTGACTCTGAACCATCTCTTAGTTATGCTGATATAGGTTATTCTGCTGGGGGACCTCTACTGATAAACTGAGCTCCTCTCCTCTCTCCTTTCTCCTGTATCAATGCAAATGCCACCATTGCATGTCATTAACTTTGTGTCTTCTCTCTCTTTTAGTTGTGTTTCCTCCTCTCTGTCTCCCTCTCTCTGTACTTTTCTGCAGGTATCCTCGGCCTGGAGCTGTACATCTCCAGAATCCAGTTCATCTGCCCAATGTTCTTGATGCTTGTTGTTGTCTTTATTGCCTGCTGTTCTTTTCTCTCTTCTCTTTCCACTCACCCCAACCGGTCAAGGCAGATGGCCGCCCACTATGAGCCTGGTTCTGCTGGAGGTTTCTTCCTCTAAAGGGAGTTTTTCCTCTCCACTGTTGCCTAAAGCTTGCTCAAATGGGATTGTTGGGTTTTCTCTATAATTTTTTGTATAAATATTTTCTGTAAGGTCTTAAACCTTACACTGTAAAGTGCCTTGAGATAACTTCTGTTGTAAATTGGCGCTATACAAATAAAATTGAATTGAAATTGAATTTTCCTGTGTTGATGTTGTGTATTTATGTTGGTGTTGGATCCTTCCTGGTTGTGGTTCCTTTTCTTTCTGTCTGTTTTGAGAACAATGGTAATGAGGTAAAACAATTTCCCTCTGGGATTAATAAAGTTTTTTGAATCTTGAATCTTGAATCTATGTGTGTCATTTCTTTGTTTTGTAGAATTAGTGTCTCTACTGCAGTTTTCAGTGTAAGATGAGATTGGTGTTGGGGTTCCTGATGTCCCCAACCTCTACACATGGGGGGAACAATCCTGTGAGCCAGCGCAGACCTCCTGTTCTCTTCCCTTGCCCATAATTTTTGAGGGATTATGTGTTCATTTGGTCATCATTTAACACTGCAGCCTGCTTGGAGGAGCCTCCAAAACATAAGCCCCGCTGCATAGGGTTTGCATGCTAAAACTGAGCCTGGGATTCAGAAGGCAGGTCTGTTTCTTTATGACAATCCCTGCCCTGGCGCTTGACACGGTGTCAAGCCCAGGTGCCGTGGTGGCTCAGCTCCTCTCAGCACTCCAGACAGGCCAGATCCAGGCTCTGACAGGCTGGCTCTGTAGGGAGAGGCTGAGTCCAGATGCTCTTCTGACCCCACTGCCCTTCTGTATGTTGTTTACCTTCAGGTGTTGGCATCTGCTCAAAAGGAAAAAAACAGGGCTGTCTGCTTTTACATTTCCCAGACAGGAATCAGAAATTGACAATGCTGTTGTTCAAAACACCTCAGCCAGGCCTGGTGGGCCCTGTGGGGCTGCCAAAAAATGACTGGAGCTTGACCGTGGCTTAAGCAAGTTCTCCAGGCCAAATGAAACAGAATTGATTTTTATCCATGAAAGAAAAAGAATAGTTTAATTACAGACTTGCAGTTAAATGGTCTGCACTTATAGTGCTTCTACCTAACTGGTACTCAAAGCACTTTACACTGCATCTCATTCACCCATTTGCACACACAAGCACACACATACTGACAACAGAGCTGCTATGCAGCTGATCTGATTCACTGGGGGCAACTTGGGGTTCAGCATCTTGCCCAAGGACAATTTGGCATGTGACATGGCAGCCGGGAATCAAACCGCCAATCCTGTGATTGGCAGACAACTGCTCTACCTATTGAGCCACAGCCACACCAACTAATGTTTTAATTAAAGTTTTGAAGTATGTAATAAATTCCTTTCAGGTCATACAGCATTTAAATCTACTTGAACTCCAAGCTAACCTTCAATTATATTTTGGAATAAAAAGGCAAGAAATTCAGACATGTTGCTGAAGCTGAATAAATGTTTATTGTAGTTGTACCAAACTATCACCTCACCTTAGTGTGAAGGGATTTTTCATTGTTTGATTTGAAGTAACTGTTACTTTTGTCCACCAATGTGACAGCCAAATGAGAAGTTGAAATTACAATGCAGACTTAAATACATTTGGCCTTTCAAATTAAAGGTTAAAAAGCCTGGCTGGCAATTACAGCACGTATACATTCTCGCTGACGCTATGCTGCACACTGCTCTATTCTTAGTGAGCATTAGTGCATGAGTAATTATGGAGAATTATTCAACAGGAACATAATTATGCAAAGACATTCAAATGACAGACAAATCTGTCCCATTTTGGTCATTGTTTTGCAAATGCAGTTGATGATGCTGTTATCTGTCTCTTGCTCTGCAACACCTGTATTGTATATTTAAAACCAACTTTGACACGGGAATTTGACTGTGGCAATCGACAGAATCACAAATGCTACTCAACCTCAGAAAATAGCCAGCTAATACAGTGGCTGTGCAAAATTGATTTTTCTGTTTTTGTAAAATTCTACCTTTTAGTGCTCTAAAAGTTGCAAGGTAGCACTGAAGTGAACAAGAAATATATATTTTATATATATTTTCTGTTTACTTTAAAAGTGAAATGTTATGTATATTTAAAATTCATGTTTTAGCTATTCTAACTATGCTAGTGCATCCTTTTAGTTTAGAACAACTACTAGATAGATTGTCAAGAGATTCAATAAAATAATTTATGGTCCAAAGACAGTGAATTCTGATAACTTTGGCAATGTTCCCTAATTGGTAATTTCCCTTAGTTGTTTGTGTAATGGTGGCATTATGTCAGTATTGTGCCAGCAGCGCCAGGACAACGCAATATATGTACGCAAGTATATATGGATCTAAACAATACATGTTCAGTGATTCACTCAGTAAATGTTTTGATGAGGATGGAAATTAATTCATTACATTTGTTGGTCCAGGGTTCAGCTTGTCTTTGGATTGAGAATGTAAATACAATATTCATACTCATAATATCTATACTACACTTGTATGAGTATTGGCTGTGCAGAGATGTTCCATACATGTGCACTACAAAACATGACTGCAACCTCAGACAGCAAGCCACAGCACAAAAAGTTTGGTGGTCAACAGCCTCAGTGAATGTTTCTGGGCAGGTGATGAAATTAATGCCATGCAGACAATGATGAACTGGCAGATGTAAATTTTATACTTATATTTAATTTTTATTTATTTACGTATTTATTTATTTTACCGAAATTGAACTGTAGGTGATCTTAACTTGATCATGCATGACTTTCTAAATGGTAAAACATCGTACAATATGTTCATGTCCAGTAAACCAATAATTAGAGTTGAAATACTTTCAGTCATGGTCAAAGTTTAATTTATCATTCTGACACAAACTGTGAAGAGGAAACATCCCTTCATTTTTTTTTCATGCAATGAGGACTAATTGATATTGAGATGCTGAGATATTTCAGGTCTAACTAAGGTGGGTTAAATCATCTGGTTAAACTGCTGGTGTATAATGTACAGGACTGACAAAATGACAACAAAGACATTCTGTATGAAGTGTTATTTTTTTATTGAGTGCCAACTCAATGGCACTCAACCAGTCTTTAAATTCTTCACCCTTTTAGTGTTGTATTCAAATGGCTTGTAAATACTGGTTAGTGCTTGTTGTGCTGCATAGGAGCCTTTAGAGCCCAGTTGTATTTACCCAGAATGAGCAGTATTCAGATGCACTGTAACTCAGTGAAGTGAACTCTCTACTGGTCCAAACATAGATTGAACATGTCCTGATTTGGCTTCCACAAACACCACAGTGCCTAAAACATAGCTACACTAACTTAACCTTCGAGTCAGAACTGCAGTATCCAAATTCAGCTTACCCTGCTTTTTATCCAATATGTCTAGATGACCTCAGGATTCAATATCCTTGTTCGCTTATTTAGTTCAAGACCAATGTTGTTACAGCAAAGCAGTGATTTATTTAGCCAATTAAACTTGGGGATAATTGGGTGGAGACAATAAGGAGCTGGGTGGGGGAATGTGTCCAGTATGCAGAGGTTAATGATAATCCTCTTTGAGATAAGTGCCATGTGACCAATGGGAGTTAAGACTGGAGTGCCTGAACCAGCAGACATCACTGGGGCCTCTAAAGTGCATAAATGAGCAGTGGGGAAGCCCCTGGCTAAATTACTGTATCTCCCAAGTGATGTGCTCATTATTGCAATGTCTTCTTCGCTATAATCCACCATTCCACTTATTTGATCACATTCATTTTAACCTGATTAGTGCCTATGTGTTTTTTTGTTTTTTGTTTGCATGAAATTATGAATAATGGAACATGAAAACACAATTATTTTCTCAGTGCACATGGTGAGTGTGGATTAATTGAATGAAGAGAAATGGGACTGTAGGATAACAATCACGCTTCCTTGTTAATTTCATTATTGACAGAAGTGCAGAATGAAATAATTGTTGCTTTATCAGACAGATCAAGTGCTGTTTTGCCTGAATGTAAGAATCCAATGGGAATTTTCAGCTACAATATTTTAATACAGACAGTTTGCTGGCCCTTTAATTTTATGTAAACAAGGTTGTTGAAATAATACTGACAAAAACTGCCAAATTGCTAAATCAGCATTTGACAAAATAATTGTCAAGATTCTTACATTCTTAATCAGAATTAAAAGTAATCATATTATTGAATATAACATGATATTTTGATTTGGCTTGACATCGATGTGTGTGATGGAATATATAAAATTGGATTTAATAACTGCTGAGTCTCTTTTGGCATTAATACCTTAAACAAGTAGTAGTAGTAGTTACTGTGGATCAGACCTTCACAGTGTCCAGGAGGAACTATTACTGAAAACCAAGTAATTAATAAAGAGCTTTTCTTTCACTATATGTAGGTTTTTAAGTGGGTATGTATATTTGTATGTTTATATATTTATAATATATGTTACTCACACAGTGGGTCAAAATAAATAAACTCTGATAAAACATAAATTATATGTCATTCCAAACATATCACATTAAGGGGTCAATGTTTCCATCTGACACTGATGATAATTACTGCCACAGAAAGAAATATGTAGTGCAAACATCTATATCAGTGGTGTCATTACCTATTCCTATAATCAAGACACAGTTGTTCAGGATCTGTTGAGTTAGGGTCACACTAATGCAGCCAGTTAATCACAGCTTGAGGCAAAGGAAGAATTGACACACCTTGCCTTACCTGGTAAAGACTGTACAGACACACAGACACAATACTTAACATTAGCAGGTAGCTCTGAGTCACAGCAGACAAGTGAGTAAGGAAGGGATCATACAGCAGAGACACATCGTAAATATGTGAGGCACTATGAAGTTAGAATGCAGGTCTGGGCTAGAGTAAATTGAAAAGACTTTGTGTGGTGGAGTCCCTGCTGACATCATGTGTTTGGTGTTACTTAGATGTGATGACAGTAGGACGTAAACAGGGCGCAGCAGTCTGCTTATGATGACAGGTTATATGATGCACCACTAAGTATTGCTCTTTGAAAAACACATTGTGAAGTCCATGTAAAAAAGAGTGCAAATAAAGGCAAATCTGAGCCACAAGTGGACAGAGCAGCAGCTTGGACTGTTATTGTGCCCATTTCTACCTGCTGGCTGAACTCGGGAAGGAAGTCCTGAGAGCACTGAACCTCTCCCCCCACCTGCTATGTAGCAAGCCTTTAAATATTCCATAAACTGCACCTGTCCTCCAAGCAGCTAACTTCCATAGGTGGACAGCAGGCCAAACACAGTACTGTGGGAGGAGCAGCAGCGCTGTGTTTTTTCTGACACACACACACACACACACACACACACACACACACACACACACACACACACACACACACACAGTTCTCCTGAATGAAACACACTCACACACACAGTTCTCCTCATAGAACACCTCAGAGCAGCACAAACAAGATTTCATATTCACATTCCATCATTTTTATATTATAAGTGGGGTATAAAGACTGGATCTCTGACAATTCTCTGGATGTTGTGGGGCTGTCATGGCTGACACGCCTTTGCAGCATTGCGTGGTTGTTGCTCCCCATAAGGCATCACGGACACAAGGTGTTCTTTGTTCACAGGCATTTATTTGATGCACTTCAGCATGCCATGAGAACTAAATAAAGGACACATAAATACACACAAAACACATTTCTTAAGGGATATAAAACACAAATAAATAAAGTAGCACAATAAAATATGAACACAAATTGCACTTAAACAATTACTTAAAGCTATAAAATGTCATATTCACAAGTATTCAGTATTATAAACTTAAACTGAAACATTTTGGCGTCACGTCAGCTTCAAATACAATACAAAACACAAAAACAAAACGTACATCATTGGCCGCATTAACTCATAGGGAGGAAAATAAACTTGGAACCGAACTTTCCGCCATCCAAATCTTCACAAAGTTCAGCTCAGCACCCCATCTTCTAAGTAACAAGCCCGTCCATGTGCAGTAGATTGTGTTACACAACAACTCCCTGACGTTACCTTGACTGGCGAACATTGATTCCGAAGTGTCGCAATGACTTGATATTAACAATATACATTTCTTTAAATTCCCTTCTTTCATATAAACATTATTTAAGTATTCAACCAAACAATTAGAGATACATGAACAGTATAACTGATACTTGACAGCAGTTACAGTGGTGGTCGGGGACAGTGCCATTCCACTGGCAGACCAAGGTGGTATTCAAGAAGGGGGGCTGGAGGATGTGTTCCAACTACAGGGGGATCACACTCCTAAGCCTCCCTGGGAAAGTCTATGCCAGAGTGCTGGAGATGAGAATTAGGCTGATAGTCGAACCTCGGATTCAGGAGGAACAATGCAGCTTTCGTCCTGGTCGTTGAACACTGGACCAGCTCTATACCCTCACTAGGTTGCTTGAGGGGATGTTATGGGAGTTCACCTAACCAGTACACATGTGCCTTGTGGACTTGGGGAATGCAATTGACTGTGTCCCTTCTTGTAACCCTTGGGGAGGTGCCTTGGGATTACGGGGTCTGTGGCCCTCTGTTAAAGACTGTCTGGTCCCTGTACGACCGCAGCGGGAGTGTCCTTTGTCGCGTCTGGTTTGGGGACCACAGGATTTCCTGTTGGCTTTATCAGGGCAGGACCTTCAGCGTGTTCTGGGGGTTTTGCAGCCAATTGTAAAGTGGCTGTGATGGGAATCAGCACCTCTAAGTTTGAGGCCATGGTTCTCAAACAAAAAAAGGTGGCCTGTCCTCTCCAGGTTGGAGGAGAGATCCTGCCTCAAGTGGAGCAGTTTAGGTATCTTGGGGTCTTGTTCACCAGTGAGGGAAGTATGGAGCGAAATTGACAGATGGATCAGTGCATCGGCAGCAGTAATACGGTTGATGTACTGGTCTTTCATGGTAAAGAGAGAGCTGAACCAGCTCTCGAATTAATCTACATCCCCACCTTCACCTATGTTCATGAACTCTGGGTCATGAGCGAAAGTGGGTCAATCGGCGGAAATGAGTTTGCTCCGCAGGGTGGCTGGGCAAACCCTTAGAGATAGGGTCAAGAGCTCGGTGGCTTGGGAATCTGTTGCAGTTGCCCTCAGGATGCCTTACTGTAGAGGTGTTTCAGACATGCCCCTGACGGAGGAGGCCCCTCTCAGCTGGCCTGGGAAGGCCTTCTTGATCCCCTAGAAGAACTGGAGAAGGTGTCTGGGGAGAGGTAAGTCAGGGCATCCTTGTTGCTGCCCCTGCTACCTGACCCCGGGTAAGCAGAGGAAGATGGATGTATTGTGGTGGATGGACTGAATGGAACCATTGACTGAATAATGTGATTCTGAATAGTGTAGCGCACTTTTCAATTCAAAACCCATCAGCAAAATTTGACAAATATGAGTAAAATGATGTTACCACAAATGTGTGGTCTTGTATTACAAATAATCATGAGAATGGTCATATTTGTACATTGTTTTTAGTCTTATCGTATTTAGCAAGGCAGTAATAACTCTATTGGTGGCTTAGGTCACACAATGTGCAGGCCTTCTATTGACCCTCCTTGATGTTTTTTGGCGGCACACAATTTAATGGACACAAGCTATTTGCTGCATAGTGAAAGTGGAGCCTTTGGGCGTATATGTACTCTACATTTAGGTCTTTTTTGTATGTGGATGTTTAGCTGCATGATGAGCCACCATCAGCTCTAGCACATTCAGTGCTTTTACATTCACTCATGTAACTTGGTTACTCAGAGACACTAGGTTTTTCAGTTAATCAGGGAACAAGTTTACATGCAGCAGATGAGTAAACTGATTTCTCATCTACCTTTGGGCTTTGAACTTGCTATTTAGGGAGTATGGGTCACAGATTTTAACTACAGAAACAGAAAAGATTTCCTGTCCACTCTTTCTTTCTTCCTTCTTTTTTTAGGTGGCTGAGCTGTGTGAGAGAGACACAAAGTTAGTCACAGTGCTCTTTTTTACAGCACAAATTATCCTAATTAAAGAAACAGTGTGAAAAGTGACTTATTTCGATGTCTACCAGGCACTCTGTGTTGGTTTCAGTTTTATTGGATTTTGGGTGGACTTCTTTTAAAAACGAGGCAGCATTGTTTAATGATGTCTCCTTTTATCCAGCCATACTTCTCAGCTGATAGTAGTAAAGTAGTGAGTGTCAGCAAGCTTTGTCGTGCACATGCATTCTTGAAAACCTGATGTGCGTTTACATGACAAAGTAATTAGGTTTCTCTAAACCCCTACCCCTAACCACTAACTATGTTTATTTAATCTAGCTCACCTGGACTCTTACATACAGTAGATGGAGCAACAGCTTCTGTCATGGTGCTTTGTCTTGTCTGTTTTTCATGCATTTCAGTCACTCCAAATGTGTAAGCCCATCTGCCTCAATGTTCTACATAGTGCAAAGTAGTTGACCCTGCTTTCAAGGAGAACATTAGGGAATTGCCTTACAAAGCATTTATTGGTAATTTTCACCAAAGCACCACCTCTTCCCAGAAGTACCAGGCATCTCCTGCACTCGCGAATTGGTATTGCAGAAAGAAGATATTTTTTCTCTTGTCAAGTGAACTTATCATTTGCCTTTTAGAGTGGGCTTTAAGTACAAGTAAGTAATAAAGCATCAGCATGCATCAGCATGCCCTCATCAATGCCATACATGCAAGGCAGTCAGGGACAGCACACACTGTAGGTCAAATTTGTTGAATTCACAGGGATTGATAGAATTTGTGTTAATATTTGATTTACACATCACAAATTCCTGGAGGCACTGAAGTAGTACAGCTGTAATAATAACAATGAATACATAATATTTAATAGAATTAACATTTTCTGTTGTTCATTGTTGATTTTTTGCTCATATCTACACAGGTTTCTACAGCTACTTTAGCAACTTTATTCTGGAGATGGCTGAGCTATAAAAGCACTTTATTAAAAATGGTATAGCATAGAGCGGAAAGCTTCTAAGTAAACCAATCTGGCTAGGTTCAATTGCCAAAATCAGAGCTGTCTCTTCTAATTTTCACACACTGTGAATGCATTAAAGTTTAAATACTGGATAACTGTCTTTTGTAGACATTCTCACAATAATCTAAGGTTATGTTTGTGTCTACAAGTTGTGAATTATGACTCTCTTCTCTCAGGAACTAAGGTGAAGTAACATTATTATAGTACTGGAAAACCTCTTGAGGAGGAGGTGGAGATGAATGGCTGGCAGTACAAAGTGTCCACCACAGACACCAGAGACTGCTGTCTTCTACAAACTGTGTAACCTTTGAAAGAAGAACACATTTTTCCACTTTCACAAGAAAAGTTGAATTCTGTAGCAATAAATACAGCCTTGTTTACACTCAGGAGTTTTACTGCTCCAGCCTCACTCGAACTGATATGATCAGTAGCTAGAAGGCTTGTCTGACAGAGAAAAAGTAAATTTCTACTGTTTCAGTGTGAAAAAAACATATTTCCTCAAGTTAGCTAATGTTTGCTAGAGTTAGGAAACTTAGGTTTAAAGATGGTTTGATATGTGTAAGTGATGTACTGTTTGCAAAGCTGATCATTTTTGATTATTACGATTACTTATTTATACATATTTTATATGAATGGTCAGAATGAACAACATGTGGAGTACTTAAGATGTGTACGATCAGTGGACAAAAGAAAAAACAAACAAACCTTAAGGCTGAATG
Source organism: Anabas testudineus (assembly GCF_900324465.2). Classification (NCBI taxonomy): domain Eukaryota; kingdom Metazoa; phylum Chordata; class Actinopteri; order Anabantiformes; family Anabantidae; genus Anabas; species Anabas testudineus. The sequence goes on from NC_046632.1 coordinate 214,779, forward strand.
AAACTCATTAAATCTAAATTATGCAATCCCACTGAGATAAAACCATCATACTAATGCCATTACAATCTATTATGTTAAGTTTTGTCCTGGTAGAGAAGTGTAGGGGGTCAGCAGGGTCCCTTATCACATTTCAGCCAGTGGTTTTTCTTGCTCAATAAGCTTTGGGCATAGTGAACAGCCAGCAGACATCACTATCCGTGATCCTGCTAAAAATCTTACTTTTCTCCAAGAGAAGCACCACATCTCCAAGACCTGCAAGCCTGCCTGAAACAGTGCCCTTTCAAAGATCCTATTTTCATCAAATTTGTGCCTTATTAGACACTGTTCACAGTGAGTAGAGATGTATAAAAGGTCTAAAAGCTAAATTTGTACTGTAGACGTTACAATTACACCTCAGCTGGCTAAACCACCAGCAATTTCCGCAAGAGCTCTTTATGAAGGTTTTGGCCCCTGTCCCACTAGAGTCCAGAGATCATGAAGAGGAGCCCTGTTTAATGTTTTAACACATATTTGCCAAGAAAACATGACCTGAAATTAAATCCACAAGGAAAAGGAAAACCACAGTGTCTGTATCTGCAAATTGGCTCTAATTTTTGTGATTACAAACTGCAGATAAAAATAGATAGAAATCTGATGGTATGTCTGGACTGCGTAGTGTGGCGAGACATCACAAAGATGAATGTACGTGGCAGATGTCAGTGTGACATACATGAATTCTAATCGAATGATTATGAACTGCAATAAAAGACAAGTGGGGACAGAGAGAGGAGGAAGACTAGTCTATTTGTGTAAATTTAGTGGGTGGAACTATTGGCACACCCACTCTCACAGCTCGCACCTTTCATGACTGAGTGTTAGTGACAGCTTGTGAAAGAAAAGAATGTGCCGAGAGATATTTATCAGGGTTTGAAAGATGAGAAACTGTGACAACAATCAAGACAAGGAGAAATCAAGACAAAGGTAACAACAGGTTTAGTTGAAGGGGAACTGAGACTCTGATCAAGAGAAATAAGAATAGTTACAAACAGTGTTGAGAAATCTTATTCAATATAAAATTAAAGGTGATTAAAAATAATATAAAAATTTAAATATAAAGTATTAATACATTTGACCAGTTATAGTACTTGAACTTTTATTTGGTTATATTCTATTACATTTATTTAAAATATATTCTAATTATCTATGGAGCCTCCTGGCATGATATGGTGTAAGAAAAATACCAAAGCTTGTTGCATGAATTACTAAAGAGTGTTCATGTATGCATCCACTGATTTAATGTCCTTTTTGTTAGTCTATGTTTACTGTGTAATTATGTAATGTAATGTAATGTAATGGCTGTTTTCATATTAGAATTGCAAGAAGTTGATTAATGTTGATAATTTTCATTCACTGTGTCAGAAAATGTGCCCCTTGTGACAAGGCCCCTCACTTTTATATACAGTAGGAAGTCCATGCACGAAATCACAATAAATACCACCAATTAGTGAGTGAGTGGTGTGAGTGCAGAGCAACACAGACATAGAAGTAGAAATGCTCACAGTGGCTCTGTGTAGATTCAATGCACAAGCATTGTGCATTTGTGCAATCAAGCTTCTTCAGAATCTTTTGAATATAAGACCAATGACTGGGTTCATAAAGCTGATAACTGAACTTGAATGTAACATTCTGTCTACATAGACCGTGTAGTGTGTAAGTGTAAATACGCAGTCATCAGGAAAGTAAATTGAAAGCATATCTTCACGCTTTGTACATCTGGATTTGGGCAGTTTATGTCTTTATAAGGAAGAGAAGAAAAAACGCTAAAAAAAGTCCACAAAGAAACTGAACTGGCTGCAGTCCAGTGTATTTTTATTGCTCACTACACTTCTCTATAAATCAGGGCTTTCCTCAGTTTACACCATAATACCTGGTATTTCAAAATCTGTGTCAATCGAATGCAGCATAACATAATGCAACATTGATGTAATTCTGAAGTGGATCACAAAAATGCTGAAATGCATTTCATCATAAAACACTAAGACAAAATAAAAGGTTCCCTCCAGCAGTGTCCAGTGCTGACACTGACACTGTAGTGTTAATAAACCACAGTGGTCCTTTAACCACTGCCTCAATTAGCTGCTTATTTGTGGAGGCATACACTGTACATAAACTGTACAGAAAGGAAACAGTCTATATACTGAATATGCGAGGCACAGTTTGATCAGTAAAAGTTATGTGGATGGATGTGACCTGCACATTTATATTTTGAAAGCATATATTCACCACAGAGGAAAAAGGCGGAGCACAAGTGTAGTCAGCGTGCCCATGCAGGACTTGGATTCAAGCTCCCTTGACTGCTGCCTTAAGTCATTACATATACAGAAAAAAAAAGTTGTAAGTCTAAAAAGATCATCAAGCCCTGACAAGAAACTAGAGAGGCTCAACACAGATCAACACATTTAAAAACTCTATCCACCATATCACATTCTGCAGGAAAGTTTTGGACTGTGAGACACTGTAGTGGAGAAACTAATGGGATTATCATGAATATCATGTGGTGATGTGGCAGCTACACTGATGACTAGCCCAGGGGTGTGGAAAAACAATTATTGTGCAAAACCACTGAGGGGAAGACGGGGGGAGCATTTTTAAAAGCAATGCATTTTCTTTCCCTCTCATCTTCATAAACCTGCATGGAAATGGAGATGCTTAAGAGCCAGTGTGCTGTAATAGCTGTCACAGGATGTCATTTATATTTCAGGGCTTTTGTCAGGTCCAAAATGATCCCCCAAGCTGTGAAAATGCAGGCAGTATGCACGCTAGCATTACTGCAAAGTTGATGGGCTGTTAAAGTGACTTATTAGGATTTCAAATGCTTTTTCTATTATGCCACAAGATTTCAATTTAATGGCAAATATAACTTTACTGCAACAGCTCCAAGCTGTAAAGTGTGTTTTTCACATTACCTTTGTTATATGGAGGCTATTATTAAACAAAACTTCTTAAATGAGGAATAAGAGTATCCCCTTGTTCTTTATAATCCTTTTGATGTTGTGATATGTCTAGAAATATAGGGTCTCCTTTCGCCCTCTTAGTGAGTGAAAGTGGCAGTTTCCATATCACATGTTGAATCCTACATTCAAAAAGATGTGAGGCACAACTGTTTGGAGATTTAATTATCTGATAACATTGTATGAAGTTCGACTTTTCAGATTATGGTAAATTCATGTGTGCCGACCTGTCCTGTCCGTCATGACTCTGGTCAAGCTTTCCCAGCATCTCTGAGATCATGGGTGATCAGTAATTCAATGTCAACAATGTTTTGTCCTCATATTTATCCTCTTAGTCACAAATCATACTGTCACTTTTTTAATGCTTCTGTTTTTTGATTCCACTTTGTCTGCTCTGCTCAGTTCTTTCTTTGAAATAAGAAGCACTTATGCACTGCAGGTCAGTTCTAAAATCCAAACATGACAGTAGAAGTATCTAAGTAATGGATGTTTGTATGAAAATCAAAATGATAGCTTGCCAACCTCTGCTGTTATTATTAATGATGCAGCTCCAACTGATAAAAATTACCACATATTTTAAGTACTGACAAGCTCCCTTTGTTTCACAGATTGCTGTAATCCGTAGTGTTAACCCTGCCACCATTGTCACTGTAAACTGCATACATGTTGTTCTTGTCTCTAAGGCAGCTTGATTAGTTAACACAAGCTCACTTATTGATTGATGTGTTTATGTATCGCAGCAGAAAAGATAATTATAAAAGCCTGCACTGACTCACTATGTGTTGGTAGTAAGCAATAATGGTTTAGAATGTTCACAGGTAGCTTTTCATTTTAGCCCCTTTGTTCCCAGCAAAAACGTCTGATTGGCTAAATAGAGATGAATATTGACAAATACTTATGTTCCTATCCAGGAGTACAGAATCCCGTAAATCAGAAAAGGAGGCAAGGAGGAAAGGGCAAATCACTTTTACTACTGGGCAAGATCACTGACAAATGATATAATTAGGTGAGCTCCATTGCCTATAGTGATTATGACAGGAGCAGACATCAAGGTGAGAATAAAACAAACAAAACAAAAAAAAACAAAGACAAGAAAGAGGGAGATAGTCTGTTGGTCAAGTCATGGAGTATGGAGTGATGCCAGCATTTTTCTTTAGTTTATTAGAACTTAACCCATGGTATTTCTCTAAATTTAGAATTCTCTCTGTGCCAAGATGATTAGGATCCATCACATGAGAGCTGCCTACTGAGCCAGTGATAAATGCCTAGTGATCAAACCAGGAGGTGGAGAGCTTTACTAACCCATATCCATTGCCATTTAATGGGGTGGTAAAATTTGAAGATCACAGTCATTAAAATGTCATTACAATCAGTGTAAGGGTTCAGTTTGAACACAATTTATTACTCTCTGCTGTCTTCTGGGCATGTTTATTCTAGTGTAAATCAATTCTTCCTATACTAGGTTGTTAGAGTAAAAATGATTTACTCAGTGATAATTATCTAATTCTCTTATTACATTTTTGTTTGATTATTGTTTCTTACTTCTTGTCATTATGAAGGATATTTGTTTTTGATGTTTAATCCTGTCAGCAACAGGAACATGTTATACTCTGCTAATGCTGCATTCTGCACACAGACATAAAACAGGACAGGTCAGAAAAAGGTCAGCATTCTCAGAGTTGACCAGTTCTTGTTGCTATACACCTATGAGCAGTGTTTTATCCTTATATGGAGTTCTTTTTCCTTGTAAAATGATCATCCTTTAACCATACCAGCCCCCATCTGTGACTTCGGGGTGTGTCTCATTTGTAATAAAAAGCTTGCACAAAGGGGGAACGGACGGAGTTGGAGATAGGAAATCCTGGGTGAAGCATTTATGATGCTAAGACCTCAGGCCGGCTCCCCTTGCAAGTAAAAAGGCCAAATAGTGTCCTTGTTGTGCTTTATTGTCTCCATCTCTTAGTGTATGAAACCTGTTGTGGTAATTTTGGACCCAACATAGGTTTTTCTGTTTCTGTTTCTTGAAATTTCATATCTACACATCCATGCTTGTGGCATCAAACAAAGTGATAAGAAAGTTCAACATATGACTTTCCTAAAGTATAAATCCAATTTTAGATAACAGTCTCTGTAGGAAGAGACATTTTCTTGTTTCTTCCCTCTCAACGTACTAGAACAGCCTTTAATAAAAACGATCATTGGTTCCTTTTGGAAATGCTTATTTTCATAGAGGAAGGATTTATGCATGAAACATGGACAGTTACGGGCTTCACACTATTTCACACTGAATATGTTTGGTGACAGCAAGCTATAATGGTATGAAAGGTGTGAATCCAGATGGATTTACTATAGGTAAGTAAAACATGTTGGCCCATTTTCTTCAGGGGAGCCGGTGACCCAGCTGCAGACCCTAGAAGATGAACAGTCGTTTTTGGCTTAAAAGTAACACAGACAGATTTCGTATAATCACAAATGTGTGGTTTCAATCCTCACTTTTCTATCAACACATTACAAAAAGGTTTTACAACTATCAACTTTCTCCTGGCTCCTTTTTTCTGCTTTTATGTAGTTCTTCAGGATTTCAAAATTCATGTTAATTCATATTAATTTGTGGAACACATAATTTGATGATTGTATATCTATTCTCTCCTTGTATCCACCTTTATCTCTCTTTAATACTTTACCTGTGTTTGTTTTTTATTTAATATGCCTTCCTTTTGATTTTTTTAGGCTCTTTCTGCTTTGTACTTAAAATATATAAGACCTTTGAGGTTTCTGCTCTCACCCACACAATTAACATATTTAATCTGTGCTCTGTTGCTATGAGTTGTATGCGAGAAAGTAAACTCTAAAATGTTTAAAATTCCAATGACAATATGTGACTAGATATTAATCACAAGAAGTGAAGAGGTACCCAGCTTATACACTGGGTTCAGTGTAAAAGCTGTGTATCATTAAAGAAAACGGAAAATCAGGACCTGCGGTTTACAATATCTATAAGGTTCAAATGTGACAGCTTCTGAGTGCATTTTTATTGCAATATCTAAAGGTTATACTCTACAGTCTATAATGTTTTTTAACTTAAGCACCTCAAAAATCTTTTTTTAAATCATACAGAGCTGCTTCAGCTCAAATACTGCTCACTTAGACTGCATGAACATTCATGTCCTTCCTCTCTGTGCTGCTTCCTTTATGAACGCCACAAAACAACAAACAAACTCGTGCTTCTATGGTTCTGACAACCTCACAAAACCCAAAGTCACACAAGCTAAGAAGTGGAATATTTATACATGCTAATGCAATTGCTCTGGGATGTGGGCACGCAACTATGACCTCTTCTTGAGTCAAAGTATGCCACTGGCATATTAATACCAATGTAAACATAGTTAATGGCTAAATTACTATGCTACAACATTTGAGTCAAAATGATATACTGTTAGTATTTCATATTTGTTTTCAGTAGAATGGTCTCAAAATCTTAAAGGTCAGCATGGTCAGACCAAGCTATATTTTTAAAATAGCTTAAGGGATGAAGTTTACAAATCCATCAAAAAAATAAAACAAACAAATAAACAAAAAAACATTTTATCTGAATGCTATGGACACCAGGAAGACTAGTAATCATCTTTGGGGACAGGTAGCTGTATTTTAGGTGCCAAGGTTTTAAGATTCTGTGTCTTGTTCAGGAGCAATTTGGTATGTGGCCAGAAATAAGAGGGGAACCACGATCAAACCTTCAATCCTGGGATTCGTAGATGAACTGGGGTTGTTTAACAGCGGCTGGATAGTGTGGTGGTAATATTGCTGCATTTCATGCAGGAGCCTGAGTTTCAAATCCCAGCTGTGGTCTATCTCCAGTACAGGTCCTTGGGCAAAGCATTGGCCAAATGACTAAAGCACATACAACAAACTGCTCAGGTGTGAACTACTCACTGACTGACTAAAATCACACTGCAACATGCTCAAAAAAGCAGCTGGGTGATGTAGCAGGGCAATGATCCTAAACATTGATGTAAAAAAATATTGCAGAATTACTTTGGACAAAGAAAATCTATCCTGCTTCACAACCATGATGCACTCCCTTCTCCAACCAATACTCAGCCCAATCAGAATATAAAATATAGCAGGTGCATGAACTACAAAAGTGCATTTAAGGTGTTTTAATGACAGAGATGAGCAAAAGGTTTGGAGCTAGCCAGTGGTGTCTAATTAATATTAATTAATATTATTACACACAGGCTAGGGCCAGGATGACTACCTGCTCTCATATTTAATCTCAATTACTGCTGATGTACTACAGTTGAAGTGAATGAGAAGTTTAACAGCAGTGAGGGATAATTGATGTTATAATGATATCGGGATTCTTCCAGGGCTTGCTCTCTGCTAAAAAGCTTTGGGCCTGATTGAACCTGGCTGAGGATTCAACACATTTTCTCAGACTTGCCAGAAGATGAAGACATTTTTAGGGTGCTAAATTCCTTACATACTGTAGCAGTAACATCAAAGAAAAGCTTTCCGGTGCATCCTGTAGCCAACACCACCACAGAACCAGCATTGAAAGTCCAGCAACAATGATAATACAGAGCTTTTAGTTCCTCTTCCATACTGCATTTTTATATCAAAGGAAACAGTTCCTAATGGTGTGGATGTTTTTATTTCAGTCCATTAATATAAAATAATTGTATAAATTTCACATTTTTTCACAAAAACCCTTTGTCCTAAAAATGATGTTGTGTAACTAAATGTAGTTACATTTAGTAACTTCTGTTAACATAACAAGGTTATGTTGCTATTTAATGTAAATAGGAAGATTCAAATATATATATATAATAATACCTAAAGTGCCCATATTATGTAAAATCCACTTTTTGGTTGTTTTTGTACACATATATGACTCTCTAGTGCATGTAGACACAGAATAAGTTCATTTTCTTTGGTTCACTTCTATTTTGGAGCAGTTGAAATGTTTTGGCTACTTACAAAGTAGCGAAAGTAGAGTGAAAATGTCAGGATGTCTTAGCGCAAGGGTGGGCAATTATTTTTTTCATGGGGCTCACATGAAAAACAAAAATATTGTGGAGGGCCAGAACAAAAGGCTGAACTCAATTCTGCATAATATTAATTATATTTTTTTATGAAAAGCAGCACATAGCATTGTTTTGACAAACAATGGTAAGATTGGTAAAAATATATGTTATTATTAAGCAATGAAAAAGTGAAGTTGCCTTACAAAAAATATAATTTATTCAATCAATTTTCACAAAACATGTAAACATTTTTACTATTGTGACTGATATTATTTTTCAGGTTTCTGTATTTCTGAGCATATTTCGTCTGGTAAGGCAGACTCAAATTGTAATCCTTCAACCCGGCAATCTGCTTTCCGCAAACTAAACACGCTGCCTTACCTCTGACTTCAGTAAATAAATACTCAATAGTCCATGTTTTGTTAAAAACCCTGCATTCAGCATCTAACTTTCCTTTTTTAGTGTGCGAGGACAATCATGCACAGCATTGATTTACGTATTGCATCGCGTGCATGTGAATAAAAAATAAATAAATAAATAAAAGCAGCACAGCTTTTGTCCATACATTAGGTAAAATTTTAAAATGTGTTTATTTTGAAATTAACAATGAACCTCACGCGGGCCGGTTGGAGTCAAGCAATGGTCTGTACAATGCCTAGGTGTGTCCTAGAGACATTTTGTGAAACCTTTAAAATTATTTTTATGGCAGTATTGGATTGGATGTTGTAAAGTTGCAGGTTCCTCTGACAACATTCTAACTTTAATTATTTCTGTTTCTGCTGCTACCACAGAATCTCTGTGATCCTGTTGCTGTGTCTTTGTAACTCGCGGCATGCTGTTTTTTTTGTTGTTGTTTGTTTGTTTTGTTTTTTTTTAATTTCATTTATGGTTCACAAATGTCACAGATGTGTCAGCAAATAGGGTGAGCGGCTGAAGCGCCACTTCATAACTAGTCATTTTTGAGAGATTCTGTCTGCACACATTTTCATACTTGCCGCTCTCTCTGATCTTCATGGTTTTCCAACAGGAAAATGTACAGTCACATTTTAGGGACTTCAGAGACGTGTTTTTAAGATAGGCATATTTAGGCCTGTTTAAAATATCTTTAAATATCTCTAAAAATTTCTCTTTTACCATATTCCTGTTTTCCCATCTAGTTTTGTGACTGCAACTTTATTAAACTTTATTAAAATGTTTAGAGTCCTAGCACTTGGTTAAGTTCAGGAAAATATTGTGGTCTGGTTTAATAGAGACACCTAATAGGTTTATTTACCTTAAAACTAAACCACAGTCTGGTCAAGTAACTTTTAAATATTGATTATTTTCACTAAGCACTGATCCATCTGCAAAGTTTGCTGCATTTCAGGGTGATGGCCCAGAGCACCCACATTAGGAATGGCTGTGGCCATGGAGCTGTCAGTGATATTTACAGGGAGCACAATGTAAAATAGGAGTCAGAGTCAAGACATATTTTGTGTACATGCTAGTTATTCTATCCTCAGTGAACGTTGTAATATGCCTGTACCTTAAAGAAGTAATAAATATTATTGCTTAACATTAATGCTAAATGTATTCTAATATTATATGGTCAAAAGCTCATTACTCAGTAATAAGACAACTGCTTGCAGAGTTTTGAAAATCTGTGGTGCATTATTGGCTTCTCTTAACAAAGCATAGTGAAGATAACTAATATTTGCTCAGTAATCATATTTACAGTACTTAGACATCTGTTCTATCATGCCCCAGTCTGTGAAAAGTGAAAATAAGAGAAAACTTATCCATTAAGTAGATGATTTCTGAGCTGCTGTTGAGTTGCCTGATGGCACATGCACACTCTGCTCACAGGTTTTGGAGGAAGAATCTATGTTTCTGTCCCATGTTTAAATGTAACAGATTGTACTAAATGAATGTGTAGGAAATAATATGTCTCACTCTTAAGCAATAGAATGAAAACATTAAATATTGAACCTTTGTTCCAGCTTGGTCTGGTGACAGGATTTGAATTTACTGTATTGTATGTTTGGTCTTGGGCACGAATGTCTTCATTTTGTCTTCATTTTAGTCTTAAATTGATTTGGGTTGTCTTCACAGCCCTAAGAGGTTCTCTGTAAGTGAAATATATTTCAAATGACACAAATGATTACCAACAAGTTTTTAATCTCCACAACAGTGAAACTGCTCCTTCTGGCAACTATAAAGAAAGACAGATAGTGTGATATTCAGTTTTGTACTTGCATGCTTTCAAGCCTTGATGTCCACATTATGTGCAGAGAAAAAGGTTTAAGGTTTTTTCCAACTTTTGTGCTTCTTAGCAGTGTCTGAGTCAGGAGAACACAGGGCACGAAGTTCAGTGCATGTTTTTGGCATTTGCAGGGACATAAATGTGTTGTTATGCTGTTAGGTATGCTGAATTTACATGCTTCAGCAAAGTGAAGTCATTTCATGCCTTTGCCTGTTGTGTCTGTACACAACAGAAAAGCACTTAAATTAACTTTGTCTCCAGTGACAAAATGCAGCAAATAACAGACCGTGGAAAGCAGAGCTGAACACAGAGTTGAATTTTTGGCACACCTGCAACAGGATCTGCTGCATGTTAAAATGGTCGGTCTATTGTGTGAGCAGCTAATTAATGAGCAATTGTTAAAATAAGAGAGGATATCTATTTCTCAGGGCTTGAGAGTGCCAGATAGGCAAGCATGGCTGAGAGCTGTGTCTGGATTGACTGCCCGGGGGAGACGCAGGCCCAATATTGCTTTAACTGGATTCTGTCATCATTGCAGCACAGGCAGCTGGAGAAACTGTGAATTAAAACACCTTTCTGCTGAGCATCCTTCACATTCAAAGGGGGCCACCTTCTTCTCTTGCATGTCATGTCAACTACCTCATTCACCCTGAACCCAGAAGAAGAAGTTCTTTTACTGGGGGCACTTGACACTGTTGCTCCATTTGGATCTGGGGTGACATTATACCTTTATCTTCAGTAAACAGTGATGTGCCCAGATCCTGAGAGGAACTCAGTCTGATTTCCCATCATTAAAATGTATTTATTGCTTAATAGGCAGCTGAACAATCCTAATACTAAACTGTATTTTGAGTTGTGCTCTAACCTCTCTACTGTTATGGAACTCCAAGAAGGCCAATATTGAAATAAATAGCTATGACATTATGAGTAACCATATAATTAAATGTCAATGAATAAAACATTTACTGTGTCAATGATTAAATCTCACATGCCATTTTTATTAGTATTGTAGGTGTTGGAATGTTTTTGAATTTTACATTTTATTATTTAGCTAATTTATCCTTTTCAGTTTCTATTTTACAAAAGCAAAAGCAACTACATGCCAAATAAATTTTAGAGATGGTGTACTTCTATACACTGTAAGCTACAATAAAGTTAACTAATATGTAAGTGTACTGTATATAAGCAAAACATGAGATAGGTCTTACAAAAACGAGAGATATCAGACTGGGACAGATATGCTCGATTAGTAGGTATTTAGCTAGCTATATTTAGAGTTTATCTGTGCTGACTGCAAAAATCATTAAGAGGTCAAAATCATTCAGGTGGAATTCACAGCAGCCACTTCCTCATCATTCCCAACAACTCACCTTTCTCACCAGCCCCTGTGGGCCAGTACAACCAAAGAGAGAAGCTACTTTTGCTTTCAGCAAATTGACTGATTGTGTTTTTCCCAGAAGAACATTTAAGGTGAAAGAAAGACACACTTCTAAATTAACCAACTATTCTTTGTTATGACCAATGGTTTGCAGTGGTGAGCCTATGCTCTGTCGGGTCCCAGACATGTTTCAGCGAAACAACATGGAAAAAGTGACTAAAAGCGGTGTTTGTAACAGAGGTGCTAGTTGGCAACATAGCACCTTCGACAGTCCACTTTGATGCATATTTTTGGTCTGCATGCATATAGAAGATTTAAGGGGTTTATTTAAGGGTATGTTACATACTGTATATAAATGAGGCCCTTTGTATTTCCATACAAGAAACAACACACTATAAATCGTTGGTTACGTATTGTAATCCCAGCTTCTATGAGTATAGGCGTAGCTCTCTAAGAGCTGTCGCTATTGGGTTTATCCCCACGCGCATGCGCAGTCGTGAAGAATTCTTTCGCTACCTCACTCAGGTCAGCCCACAGAGTATAAAAGCCCTGCATGACCTGAGGACTGCTCCCCAAGTCAACTTTTACTTCAGCCGACAGCCAGTGAGGCCCGCGTCTTAGAGGGCTACGCCTATACTCATAGAAGCTGGGGTTACAATACGTAACCAACGTTCTATTTCATATAGGCTTCGCCCTCCAAGAGCTGTCGCTATTCGCTAAGGGCGAAGCTGCATGTAGTCAATGCCTCACTGGACCACCGGAGTCCTCAAGCACCAACAACACCAGTCCACCCAGACCAACCTAACAAGGATGTTAATAATCAATCCAACAAGACCCTCTGCAGACCCGTCCTGTCTAACACAGACGGCGTCACTCATATGACAGTGTCAAAAAACATCCATTCTCATAAAGAATCAACACACATCAGTGAAAGACACATGTTCTCAGGATGTGCTATGAGAATATTCCAGTTCACATGAAAACACATCACGGCGGCGCGTGTCCGAGTGTTGCGCGCTCTGCACTGACAGAGCTCCACCAGTCGTCATGCACGCTCACCACAGAATGAGATAAGGAGGATACCGACGTATCCCGCAAGTAAAACATATATAAGGGCACGGGGATGCCCACGATGCCGCTGTACATATATCATCCACTGCCATACCTTTGAAAGGGGCTGTGGAGGTGGACATGGCTCTAGTGGAATGAGCACGAACATTACGCGGAGGCACTTTACCCGCTGACACATAAGCCTGTGTGATAACTTCACACAACCAGTGAACAGCCGTTTTAAGCGTGAATGCCGGATTAGGTCTGAGAATTGCAGAGGTTCCATCTTCCCTGATAACAATGCAGGAAGGGGAGACCGACAGCGCACACAGATCACTCACTCTCTTAGCTGAACACAGGGCAAAGAGAAATGCTGTTTTTAAAGAAAGGAGCCTGAGAGAGATTTGCGATATAGGCTCAAAAGGAGGGTTTTTCAGAGCGCACAAAACCAGTGGCAATTCCCACTGAGGCGTAATATTACGAGTCGGAGGCTGCTGTCTCTGAGCACCCTTTAAGAACCGTTTAATCAATGGATGCGCAAAAACAGTTCTCTCTCCAAAACCCTCATGGCAAGATGAAATGGTTGCGGCATATGTTTTAACCGTAGACAGAGCCAGCTCCCGATCTACCAATTACTGAAGAAAAAACATAATTTAGGGAAGGGAGCAGGAAGTGGGATCCACGTCCTTCTCCACACACCATCGCTGAAAAGCCGACCATTTTGCTGCATATGAGGCTGTGGTGAGCTCTTGCATTCTGAATGGTGCGAATCACTGCAGGCGGCAGACCTAGGCTCTCTAAACGTTCCCCTTCAGGGGCCAGGCCCACAGGCGCTGACCTATCACTGGGTAGTGGTGGATCGTATTGTCCACCTGTGAGAGTGCGTCGCTGCACCACGGCAGCCGCCAGGGATCGCCCGACAACAGCTGAATCATTGTGGGACACCAAGAAGCACTGGTGCGCTCCGGAGCCACCAGAATGACCGACAGACGCTCCTCCTGTACACGTATCAAGAGACGTGGAATCAGAGGTCATTGATTTTCTAGTCGCTGGGCGATGGTCCGCCTCGCGACATCAGATCCGCGGCTCGGATCTCTTTGCCGGGAATATAAACCGCTCTGATGGAGCGTAGCTTGGTTTGGGACCACAACAGCAGATCTCTGGCTATTTCCAGCAGGCGGGCTGAGCGAACACCGTCCTGACGATTGATGTAAGTGGCAGCTGTTTTGTTGTCGGTTCTCACCATCACGTGATTATTCCTCAGCAGAGGAGCAAAATATTTCAGCACTTTGAGCACTGTGGAGAGCTCCAGACAATTTATGTGGAGAGATGGTGTGTGAAGCGCTGCAGTTTCTCTGGAGGAAGCCATCAGAACCAGGTCGTCTAAATAAAATAACTCTTATTCCCCTCCTGCGTAACGGTTCCAAGGCTGTTTCTACACACTTGGAGAACGTGCGTGGAGCCAGTGAATAACCGAAAGGCAAACGGTTGTACTGAAACTGAACCCCGTGGAAAGAGAAACGCAGAAATAACCGTCTTTTAGGTCGCTTGACGTGAACCAATCGCCGGGACGAACACATTCCATCACATGTCTTATGGTGAGCATGTATAACGGTCGCTTTATAATGCTTGTTGAACAGAGACAGGTCAAGTATGGGTCTCATGCCGCCCTTCTTTTTTGGAACAAGAAAATAGCGCTAGTAAAAACCCTCGTTTATCTCGCCTATAGGAATCTCGGAAATGACTCCCTTCTCCTGTAGTTCTGTCAATTCCGTCTGCAGAGCGGCTGTCTCCGCCTGAGACGGCATCACAGTCTCCACCACTCCGTTGAATGGAGGAGGAGGAGAGGAGAACTGGAGAGTGTAACCTTTCTTTATTACACTGTTCATCCACCTGTTTAGAGGAAGCAGACTTTGCCACACCGAGTAACACTCTGACAGCAGGCGAGCACACTTTTGCGGAGCCTCCGTGAACATGGCTGATAACCAGAGGAGAGCCCTCTCCGCCGCTGCAAGAGCTGAGTGACCGCTCGTCGCAGCCTATGGGAGGGCGGAAGCGAAAGGGCTGTGAATCCAGAGAAAACGAGTCATTGCCTGAATCACGCCAGAGAACCCCCGCTAACACGTACAGGAGGGTCAGAGGTGGGGGGGCCATATATAGGAAATGTGTGTGGACGAGACGTCAAGATGTCAGGAGAGAGAGAGACGTCTCGTCCGAGCCAACACCGGAGAGGGAAGGGGCAGAACGCATCGCTGGCACAGAGTGTGTGAGTGCGTTGAAGTGTACCTGTGAGTGGGAAACGTGTGCGTCAACATAACTGGCCGCCAAAAACTCAGAGGAGACAGAAGCTGACTGAATGTCAGGAAACTCCGAAGCCTTCAGCTTCCCAGGATTCTGACCAGCCTCCGATAGGAAAGGGCGGAGGGCAGGAAAAGTCGGCCATAGCAGAAGGCGTTTAGCCTCCAGCTCACTGCGATAAATGTCGCCGACCATGTCGCTGGGAGCAGGTGCAGGCGGCTCTGGAGGCAGAGGAATACCCTTCCTGTCAGCCGCTCTCTTAATAATCTCAGGGAGGTCCTGGAGAAGAGCACCGCAGGCAGGCGGGAGAGAGGAGACGGCGCGTTGCCGTGCTGGCTGAACAGTCCTGTCGTCACCCATGTCTTTCACGAGGAAGAGGGGAGAACCAGGAGGGGAGCCAACAATGGAAGGAACCGAGTCAGGGGACTCTTGCCCTACATGGAGCTCGCCCTCTTGACCGGGGGGTCCATGCAGTCGATAGCTTCTCCCATGTGGAAGCTAAGTGGCTTAGCCCAGCTGTCGCCTTCGTCGTCCTCCCGGAGCACCGCGAAGGCGTCCACTCGTCACTGCTTCTCCTCCAGGGGCAGACGTGCACAATAGGGGCACGTGGCTCGAGGAGTGAGGGCTAGCTCGGCATGTTCGGGGCCGGGGCAGATTTCCCAGCGAGCATGGTGGTCGTCGTCTAGAATGAAGGCAGTTTTGCATCCTGGGCACAGCCGGACCCTGCCGGTGGAACGTAGAGTAGAGCACATCTTCTTATCTTCACAAGGTGACTGCATAGCACGTTGAAGTAAATAGGCGGAGCAGTCCTCAGGTCACGCAGGGCTTTTATACTCTGTGGGCGGACCTAAGTGAGGTAGCCCTGTGCTGGCACAGGGCGCGAAAGAATTCTTCACGACTGCGCATGTGCGCTGGGATAAACCCAATAGCGACAGCTCTTAGTGGGCGAAGCTTATACGAAATAGAAGCAAACAAACTAGTCTCTTTCACTAGATTGAGTGCTGAGAGCTTGTTTGATATCTTGACCATGGGATTCTGGGCCCTAAAATAAACAAACAACATGAAGATGGACAAAGAAGCAGCTGCATCGCTGTGCATGAAGTTGAGTCAAACTGACCACGTTTCCCAGAAGTGAGGACATCTGGATATATTCATTTCTCAACACTGATTCCAACAATCCCACAGTCACACTGAAGGGAGCAGTGACATTGGAAACAAAACAGCAATTAGACGAGCACACTATAGCACTGTGACATTTCACTCACTGAAAAGGATTCTTGTGTCAAGCATTATTTTAGTTTCAAGTGAACAAAGACACGTGATTCTGTGTGGAATCATTTGAAATTGAACTATAAAAGCGCTGTCTTATGTGAGCACGGCAGATAAGCACTTTTAATTATTTTCCATTTACACTGAAATATCAGAGTGGAATTAACAGGATTGTCTTCACATGTGCTTGTGTTTTATGAATAATGAGAATATTGAGGCATTTGACGTTTGATTAGTTCTGTCTCATTTTCTGTTCTGCCTGTTATATTACTGCAAAAAAAGTTGATTTTGTTTTAATCATGTTGTTCACTCTAAAGTTACATTATCACACATCATGTGACCCATTAACTGAAATGCAATGCACCAAAACCTCTATTGTACCTACATAACTAAAAACTAGAGCAATAAACCAGACAGAAATGTGCTTAATAAATAAAACTGCATCCTTCTCCCTTTGAATCTCCTAATTGTATCGCAAAGAAATTTCTGGTGTACTTTCTTGTCTTCTAAAGAACTCATTTTCATAATTGCGACCCAAGGCAGTTTAAACACAGGGGAAATTTTGTGTGGAATGATTACTCTTTCTCCAGTGCTTTGCATTTTAAAACTTCACCGGAGTTGCAGGCAGACTCCAGCAGGATTGTGATTATATCAACAAAATGGTGTCAGGTGCAAATGGCTTTGAGCTGCCCCACAACAATACCAGTTGAATTTTCAACACTTGAGATTTCCTCTGGGACAGCCATTCCATATTACTGATCTATAAAAAGGAGCAAATTGCCTGCTTGCAAAACCAAACCGCCTTTTAACAGGGCTTCTGGACTGTCTCTCATGGTGGCTATTAAAGCTCTGGGTGGTGTTTTCCTCCAGGATCTGACAGGCAGACTTCTGACTGCCCCCACCCTGCTAGCTGGATTCCAAGATCAGAATGCACACAGTCCCACCGGCTGTGGATGACTTGTTCGCTTCTTACTGACACAGCCTGAGAGGTGCATGGGAACAAGGTATAACTGTGTACAAGTGTTCCCAACTTCTTTACACATCTCAGCAGTGTGTGGGACTCTGGTTAAGATGTGTAATTCAAGCCTAGAGGGAGAAAACACTGGGAGAGGAGTTAAGTGCTGCCTGCTTATGAGGACATAGGATGAATGTTTAACAGATTCCTCTGGAAAGAATACAAATTTCAAATGTCTGTGGCTGTGCTTGTGTGCCTCATCCATTTTTCTGTTGAGAACAGAAAGGCAAATATATTGAATCTAAAGACAGATATAGAATTCTTTAAAACCCACTAAGGAAAAACAAAGTAGAGCAGAGTAAACTCCCCCTGTGAGGACTTTACCTCCTGATAGCTACTGATTATCATATACACTACTACCAACTAGGTTGGTTTAGTATCTCAACAAAAGCTGTTGTTTGTTTACAGGATCCAAAAGGTACCAATAGCCAGAAAGAAAGTACTTTTATTAGAGACCCATCATTCTATTGTTAGTCTTACAAGAAGACTATTCAATGCTAGAAATTAAGAGGAAACTTAAAATTTCTAATCATGCTGTTAATAACTACTTTCAGAGAGCAGCAAAAACTCTACCTCTAACAGGGACAGAAAAAGCAGTGGGAGGCTCTGATGCACAACTGTACAAGAACAGAGTGTGAATGTGACAGTGTGTAGTTTAAGACAAAGACGCCTCGCAGGTCCTCAACTGGCAGCTCCACTAAATCACCAGGGTTAGCATCAACAGTGAACAGGAGACTTTAGCATGCTGGACTTCTTCATTGACAGACAGAATTGCCAAGAAAAAAGCTGCATCTTAGACTGACCAATAAAACCAAAAGCTGAGATGGGCAAAAGCACAGACATTGTACACTACACTGTGTTGTTTACAGATTAGTCCAATTTTGATGTTTTTGGATCAAACTGAAGAACATTTGTGAGACACAGAACAAATGAAAAGATGCTAGAAAAGTAGTATCATGGAGGACGTCTGATGGTCTGGGTGTGCTTCAGTGGTATGATAGGAGATTTGTACAGTACAGACTGGAAGGGACCTTGCAGAAGGAAAGTTATCAAAATTGACAGCTAGAATGCTTAAAGTCTACCAGGCTGTAAATGCTGCAAAAGGTGATTTTTTTTTTTTTTAATAAAATGTAAAGTTTGAAGAACAGGGTCATCATTTCCGTCAAATTATTATTTATAACTGACAAACTCCTGTTCTTTTGCTATATTTTCTATTCAGACTAATGTCCTTGGAAAACAAAATATTTAAGTGATCCCAAATTTTAAGGTATCAGCTAATGAAGATTAAAAAAAAATACATTAAAAAAATCACAATCACAATTCCGGAACCAGTATTTTTTTTATAGTTTTGTTAAATGACCAGCTGACAAGGAGGACACAGCAACACTACAACCAGTTTAAAGTTTTATTTTAAGAGACTCAGGTGGGGAAGAGGGGAAACAGACAAACCAAACAGAAAGCAGGACTGGTGAGCCGGAGGTTCTGGGTAATGTATTCGGGAAGGGATAGGGAACAAAGGACACAGACAGACAGTGCAAGGGAAGCTGGATAATGTAGTAGAGGGATCCAATTCAGAGTGGCAGCTAGAAAGGCAAGGTAGCAGGATATTATGTACTAAGGCTAGAAAGTCGCTTAAACAATGAATGCAAACAATCTGGCTTGGAATAGACCGCTGCAGACCTGCTTATCAGAGAGTGTGTGAGAACAGGTGGAACTGATCAGGCAGAGTGAGAACACTAATCAAACCATATATGGTCATGGCAGGAAGTGAGGCTTAAGAACAGAGTGACAGAAGTGTGGCCAAGTAAGCATGGGTGAGAGGAAAAAACTGAAAAACAGAAACATGTGACAGGGCCAGGCAGGGATTGTGACAATTTTTACTGTAATCATCCTCAATATATTTCATTTGTACTTTTAGGACAACAGAAGTGAATATTTAAAGAATTTAATCATTATGTTAGCTGCATTGTAATGCTAAACAGCTAATGGTGCTAACGTTAGCTTCTCTCAAACTCAGCAGCAGGAAGAATTTCAGGCTAATTACACAGTGGGACAGTCAGAATGTCTTAAAGATGTCATGTGAAACTTTTAAAACTATTTTAATAGCAGTAGTGAATTGGATAGTGGTAAAGTAGCAGAGTAACAGCAGCAGTAAAGTTTATCTGACACCATCATAACTTAGTGCAGCTTAACCGTGTCTGCTGCTACTACAGACTGTCAACTACTACCCTACTGTCAAGGCGCAAAAAGGGCATAATATAGGCACTTTAAAGAAATATGGTTATTGGAGGGTTTTGCACCCAGCTCCAAAAGTAAATCTACAGGACACAATTCTGGTCACTAGCACACTTTAGTGACAAACTGTGTAGAGTGATTTTGAATGCTTAAATGAAATGAAATTACATTACATTACATACAATTTCATTTACATATACAATTTCTTATACATTTGAGCTGAATTATTTTAAGTCCTGTGAGGATCTCTGGCAACTGTCAAATAATAACTTCCCATTTAACAGAATTGTTCTCTGGTTAATCAAACACAGAAGACTGAAAATAAAGAAACATTCAATGTCAAGTTAATGTGAATTTAACAGCAGCTTTCATTAACTCTGTTTCTGCAGGCTAACTGTTGTAACAGATGACTGATGGTGGTAGAGTGATTGGTGGAGAATTGGTGTGTCCTGTGATGGCCATAAGTTAAATTGTGTCTGTTGTCAGTGATATCAACTGGAAAGTCTTTAAAACACTAACTGGCTCCATTAAGTGTGTGTCAGTCCACAGTTTGCAATAACAATTTGCTTCAGCATGCAGTCTTGCCACAGCTGCGTCTTGTTGGAGGTACTCCCTCGTCACCATTGGCTGATACGACAGAGCAGTGACTGATTCTAAACAAGTTTGAAAACAACTCATGTGTGCTAATATGCAAAGTTTAATTTCTACAGTGGAACCATCTCAGTGACCTTATGATGCATGTTGCACATTTACAGTACACTTGTTGGCAACAACAAGGCAAGATGCTAGCAGCTTCGCTCCCATCGGTGCTGAACATAATACCTCTAATGCTCAGTGCCACTGAGGAGGATAACAGGAACTTATTAATTACCGGACACCATGGCAACTGTGTGGATGTTTAGGTTAGATGCAATGTGGGGAAACAGTGAGATATCTCACATTAATCAAGCAGTCACTGCTATAGTGAGGGTGGTCAGAATGTTAGAAGAGCGACAACGTGAATTCTTCATCATCAGTTTATCTTCTGTGCTGTGTGCCAGTGCAACAAAACTATTACTATACAAAATAATTCTCATTTGTTCCAACCTAATATTTATGGCCATAATCTCTACAGGTGATAATGAGATTGCACTCCTACTATATAGCTGGGCAACTGTGATACCAACTAAAAAGAGATTGGACATGAAAGGTATTACAGTTCAGGATTGCCTGTTTCTCGATTCTATAACTTCTATTACTGAGCAACTCAGATTCTGATCAATCATATGTATATAGGAACAATAACACTTATTCTGATCTAGAAAGGTCTCTTCCATTAAAGTTTATGCACATCATGTCAAATCAGAGATGGATGTCCTTCTCATTTGAGGACTCGAGTGCTCCTGAGTGCTTTCACTTGTGCTAAAGTGTACATAGCAATCTTACTGAGTAGTGGAAGATGGGAGTCTGGCCACCAATGGCAGCACAGAACACACTATGCACACATTTCATAGTTCATCACTATAATGAAATTATAATCTTTAAAAATGACATTGTTACTTGTTAAATTTTTAAATGAAACAACACATACTTTGGTATATGATTGAATTGAAATTTATTGAAATGTCAAAGATTAAACATGCTGCGTCTGAGGGACATCACATTAATCATTTCAACAACACACTCATTGTGTGCGTTTTGAACTAGGTGCAGTTAATGGTTGCTGCAGCCACTTTGTTTTCAGAACTGACAGAAATTATGGCAAACTCTATAAAAACAAAATGTAAAATCAGAGTTCAATTCAGTTTTCGAGAAATCACAACAGAAGGCATCTTAGTGCACTTATTGTGTACGTATAGTGTTCAAGGTTTAAAACCTCACAGAATATAATTGTATACTTGAGTAGCACTAGAGAGGAAAAACTCTCTTTAGAGGAAGAAACCTCCAGCAGAACCAGGCTCATGGTGGGTGGCCATCTGCCTTGAATGGTTGGGTTGAGTGGAAAGAGGGGAGAGAAGAAAGCTGTAAAAAAACACAGTGATCCTCTCAGAATAGGGGAAGTCATTTCGCTTTAACATTTAAATATTGTTGATGTAAAACTCTTTGAAATCCCCTCAATCACACAGTCTTTGCTCCAAGAGAGTACTGATATAGTGATGGTGTTATGCTGATCATTTACAATAAAGGTAACATTAATCCAGATTGATTCAACAATCTGAACTCTGCATAATAGATGGGTCAAACAAACAAATAAAAACTGAAAAAGCAGAGGTAAAGAAACCTTGAAGTGAGTCCTTGTCTCCATCTGTCCATTTTATGTACACATTTTATTAATCAATATTTGTTAGCGATAATTACAGCTGGGTTTGCTTGTTAGCAGGCAATGGAGATGAATTAGTGACCTGCAACAAATGCTGTGTGTAGAAAGGGTAAATTAGCTTAGCTTTATGCTTGGGTTTCTAAATGATATGCCAAGTCATATGAGAAAGTGAAGATATTAATTTTAGACTTTTTAATTTTGTATGTTTTTTTAAATTATTGTTTGCTATTTGAGATTCCGTCTTTAGGGTCAAAGTCTGTCAAGCAGCAGAGCAATAATGAGTCAGGTCCTGTCATGTGGATGGCCTGTCTCAGTGGGACCTTCCCCTACTTAAGGTGACCTTCGGCAGATAAAAACACCATTTAATGTCTCGCCATCAAATACTATAGCTGTTATGAATCTAGGAGCTGAACTCTAAGGCTTTTAGGCTGAAGTCCTGAATTCTAATTGCATCTTTCTATCTTTTCAAATGCTATACAGTACGACACCTATTATATGTTTTTCCAGCTTCAAATTGCCCCCCCCCCCAAATCCAAATCAAGTTCTTTTCCCCAGATGCTGCAGTCCTTGATCTTTGACCAACAAAATCTCATCAATACATCCTTTATTCCAATTTGATGTTTATGCCAAATTTGATGAGATTCCTTAAAGGCATTTTTTAGCTATTGCTTTCACTGGTTTAGAACTGAGACAGAGTCAAATGGAAAGACAACATGAAAACATAATAAAAACTGTACAGTCAGTTACTCTGTAATAAAAGACAGATTCTATTGACAGTAAGTGCAAGCTATTTAGTGTGCTGCAAAAATGTTGACTTTCAAGATGTAGTGTTGGAAATATCTTTATTTTTTCTTACACTTTCAGATACTTTTACTTTACTTGAGTATTTGCATGTTTTCTCTAGTTTTGATGGATATATTGTACATTTTGTTTTACCTGCACATCTGCCACAATTATGGTTCACATTAGGTTTAATGTGGCCCTTTAAAACTATACTTGGGTACCCTTGTAATGCTTCATTTGTCAGTGAGTTGTTAGCAGCTTCACCAAAGACTCACATGTGAGTAATGACAACGAAACAAGCTGTATGTACTCATGCTTCACTTGATTTTCATTTGCCCATTCAATGTGCTTTGTTGGTTCTTTAGGGTGTTTATTGTGTTGCACCTTTTAAGGACTTTTATTACTAAAAAGAGCTGCCCTCTACCTCCTCGTCCCTCCTGACCACCAACACACCAATACGGCTGGGCTACTACTAAGTCAATTTGGGATTTGGGAATGATAAAGGGATCCAAATACAGTATAAAGATAATTTCATCATCATGGAAATATAAATATAGTGTGGTCTAAATATCCTATCAATATAGACAAATGATCATGATCTCTGCACAATAAGTGTGAGATACTGTGTGTTTGGATGGAAGACCAATAGATATAATAAATATAACACTGTGTTTCTCAAATCTCACAATGAAGAGATTAATATTCAATAAAGTTTCAAAGGTGACAACATGAAAATAAAACAAACTTTACAGAATGAGGAGCCCATTGTTTTACACTGGTGCTGAGTAATACTTCTCTTGGCACCGACTGCTGTGGAGGTGGTGTGTGCTCTGTGTGTGTGTCGAGACACCAACTGGACTTGAGCATCCTTTGCACTTTTCCTGAAGAAAGCCAAAAATATCTGATCCAACTTGCGATAACACTTTGTCCGCCGAGCAATAACCCTCCACCACCACCCCACCCCCTCCAACGCCGAGCCTCTCCGCGCACCCATTGGCCTTTTATTTTCGTGACGCTTCCCTCTTCCGGTTACTATTGGATAATCCTTCCGCCTGTCTCATAGACTGACATCTCCAGAGTCAGAGTCTCCTCCCAGGAGCAGCAGACGCTATTTGAGTGGGAACCAACGGATTGTTGTACATAGAGCTGGTTTAGAATCGTCAATGGGAAGCACACGAGACGGTGGCAAAGCGAGTTACGGTCTAGATTTAAATCCACGTCTGCACCATGCTGTCCAGGCCTATTCCGTGTCTGTGGATTACATTTTGCCTTCATTTATGGTGTTGCATACAGAGCGCTGAAGCACAAAATGCGAAGGAGGGTAAGTTCTTAAAGTTTGGATTCTCTTCCATCCCGTCGCATTTGGAAGACATCTTCATTTCTGACAGGGATGTGTTCAATCGAGCAGGGCGGTTTTTCTCTCTCTTTAAATCTGACGCAGTTTTTTAGACGTCAAAATGGGCAAATTGTATGGTTACAGCGTGGTCAGATCGGGTCGTTGCAGGGATGACAGCGCCGTCTGCTCCCGGGCTGTTTGCAGCGACCTCTCGGTGTTTTACGCACGTAAAAACAAGCCGTAGCCTACCTTACGGATTACCACGCAAAAGCTCCTGTTTTATTGTACTACAACTCCTCTGATTTATCGGCATAACTAGCTCGATTAACAATCTCTCACGACAAACTAGATAATATCTGCGGATCGATCGTACCAGCAGGCTTGCCTCGCCGGGAAAGGAGTGAGCCGTCTATGTGGACGGAGCTTCAGATGGTTATTTACTGTGGCCTCGGCTCTGAACAGTCCTGTCTAGTCTTGTTTCTTGGCAGTAAAAATAAAGCATTTGGATGCGGAGCCGTAATCTGCGTCAGACACTGAAGTTAGCCATACAAATAAAATGAAACAGCAAAAATAAAGGTCGATTTAAATCCTTCTAAATTGGAGCTTTTATTTAACGAGTAACACTGTGTAAAACAGAAAACCACTCCACAGGTATGGATTTTCTCACCACCTACGGAACGCGCTGTGGATGTGATAGTTGGTATTATTGGTAAATGGTCGTGTTTATATGGGGATTTTGCAGACATTCGTATCAGACTCTTATGTCTAATCTTTTTTATATATAGTGATGCGTCCTACCGAGCGTCTGCTGATGTTAAATACATTTACATGTTAAAAAAGTAATATTTTAGTTGTATTTTTGATGTAAGCCGCGCTGCTGCTTTGCGCTCTCGCACGCATCGAAATCGTCAACCTGGCAGTTTGGCCGAAAATCCCTCGCTGGTCAAATTTGCGAACAAGCCGCCTGCTGTGCGTTTTGATCTGATAGAGACTGAAGCAACTGCTGTGACCTTAACGCAGTTACCCCAACGGGTTTTAATAGACCGATGCGTAAGGTAAATTAATTTACATAAACGAAACCCGCTCACGTGTGATGCTTGTCATTTTCGACTCTTTTGTCTTTTATCCACACTGTCAGTGTTTTAATTTGTCTCCTCCCAAAAAGTTTCCCTGCTGACACAAGGATATTGTGCTGCACTCATATATTCTTATTGCATATATATAAATATATTTCTTGCTTTAGCTGCTGTAGCTGACGGTAAAAATTAGGTCACGAGTATATACGCTATAGATAATAGCCAGCCCCGGTGGCCCGGTGAGATTTAACCACCTGTCTCTTGGTTTTCCTGTCACTAGTGATTCTGCTGGACTCCAAGGCACAGCAGACAGAACTGGAGTGGATCTCCTATCCTCCCAACGGGGTAAGTCTGCAGAATCTCTGCATGCCAGGCGCATGCATTTGTTCCATATCTGTATATTTTCTATTTCTCTGATGTCCCACATCTGTGATGGAAATATTTAAAGGATTGAAATACACATAAGGACCAGTACCATTTAATATCTGCACTCACAAAAGTCTTTGTAGAACAAAGCAGAAAGAATACATGAGTCTGTTTCTGCTTCTAAACTCCTTTTTACATTTATACGTAGATGAGCAGATAAACTGAGCACAATCATATTCAGATGTTTCTGTGTGATACAAATTCGTAATGCCCCTCCATCCAACTCAGTTTATTGCTACTCTATTACATTTTGTAGATTACTACTACATTACAGAGTAGTAGTCACTTTCAGTTTGGTTTGATTATTTAACATTAGATGTCTATCTAAAATTTGATTGATTTAAATTCAACATGATGATATCCCCTAATGTATGTAAGTATGCCATTTTCTTCCAGTGGGAAGAGATCAGTGGCTTGGATGAGAACTACACACCCATTCGCACTTACCAGGTTTGCCAAGTCATGGAGCCCAATCAGAATAACTGGCTTCGGACTAACTGGATAGAGAAGGGCGATGCCCAGAGAATTTTTGTGGAACTGAAGTTCACCTTGAGGGATTGTAACAGCCTACCCGGTGTGGTGGGCACTTGCAAGGAGACGTTCAACTTGTATTACCAAGAAACAGATTCAGAGGTGGGCAGGAGCTTACGGGAGAACCAGTATGTAAAAATTGACACAATTGCTGCAGATGAAAGCTTCACCCAGGGCGACCTGGGCGAGAGGAAGATGAAGCTCAATACAGAAGTGCGTATAATTGGCCCTCTGTCCAGACGGGGCTTCTACCTGGCCTTCCAGGATGTGGGGGCGTGTATCGCCCTGGTTTCTGTCAAAGTTTATTACAAGAAGTGTTGGTCTATTATTGAGAACCTGGCCACCTTCCCAGACACAGTGACGGGATCAGAGTTCTCCTCACTTGTGGAGGTCGAGGGCATATGCGTAAGCGATGCAGAGGAGGAGGCCGACAACTCACCCAAGATGCACTGCAGCGCAGAGGGGGAATGGCTGGTGCCCATTGGGAAATGTATATGCAAAGCTGGATTTCATCAGAAAGGAGATGCATGTGAACGTGAGTGCCTGTACATTTCTCACCCTACTTTACTATAACAAAGATATTATTAGTAGTCATTTACTTCCCACAGTTGCTTCTTGTTGAATTTTATTGTATGTATTTAATTATGCAAAGCAGGTAAATGACTTTTTAGGCATCAGTGACTGAACAGTTTTGTTCGCAAATAGGATTAAAGCAGCTGATATGACAGTTGTAAAGATGGATAAAGTACCGAAAGCCAAACATCCTAAGTGTAATAATTGGAACCCATGTTAATAGATTACAAGGCTCCTAAATCATAGCCGTGATTATGTTGACACTGGGATTAAATAATAACTCCAGTTTAGTTTCACATGTCTAACACTTCCACTCTTTCCTACTGGCAGGGAGCCAAGACAATCACTAGCAGAATACACAGGTCTAGACGAGCCAAATGACCCTGACATGGAGAGAAAACAAATAGCTGCCCTACTGTGGCATTTAGGTCTCAGGATATTTATGAAGGTGCTGAACAGGAAAGGCAAATGCATCTTCCCCATGGCTAATTTATGCGTGGTTGTGAAAGCTACAGTTACAGTACAGTTAACAAAGCTTTCAATCACTCTAAATGGTCAGAGGACTGTTTTCACCTGACTTGAAAGATGAAAATCACTATGGAATAAAGGGCGGTCACAGAACTTAAGTGGCCTGTCTATTTTTTTGTCTTGACAGCGGGCAACCGCAATCTAAGCAGCTTACGAGAAGCAGCAGCCAGTAATAATTGAACAGAATGCGTCTAAGAGCAAATTAGTGTCCCCGACAGACAAGCTTTTATGCAGCGCTGTCATTCATTAGGGACCCCTCTGAGGGAGGTGTGTTAATGAAATATATTAGGCCGTGTAATTTAGAGCAACTCAGCCTGCCTCAACTTGTGCTATGTCTCTAATGTTACCAGGCAATCGCTGATTCAACCCCACAGAGCTCCTTTTTTATTGATCATGTTATTTAAACATGCATAAATGTAAGAATCCAGTTTTGCCCTTAGGTGGAAAGAAAGTCCACAATTTATTTTCACAGGAAGAGTGATGCCCAACAACAGCCAAAAGCTCTGACTTGTTAAAGTAATTCTAACTATCTTTTCTTATTATATCTTAGTGCAAGGACTGTTGCATGTCTTTATTAATTAATCTGTTCATGTGTCAACTGAAACAAATACCTGTAGATATAAGCAGTAATGCAGTCAACCTACCCTTAGAATATTTAAAGCTTGTGGAAGAAGGTTCCTAAAAGTGCATGTAGATTCAATTCCTGTCTTGATGCTGCACCTTTATGAGCTTTATCTCCACTGAGGCATGAGAAGCCTTTGTATTAAGGGGTAGTTAATCTAAATAAAATGAGAATCACGGTGCACCATCAGCACTTCTTCCAGTGGCTCCACTGACATTAAATTGTCCAGTCAGTAGTTTCCCTGCAGAACAATCTAAAAGCTATTCAAACTATTTCTTTCAGCTCAACAGCAGTTCAATGAGTCCAAGTGGCTGTGACCATTAAAATGGGATCATGGGTTTTGGACACTGGACAAGCTTGTCCTAGTGCAGTGGTAGTGCACAGTGCTATGACTACAACTCCTATATGTTTAATGCTGATAGTTTAGTATGCTACAAACAAATTTGATTATATAGTACTAGTAAATAAAACTACAGGAAAAAACATTTAACAAACAGGCATAGGCACTAAGCAGCCACTACATTAAAACCAACATAGACCTCCTTACGCAGAAAGCTGCGATTGACACTTGTCAAATATGGGCAGCAGCAGGTTCAGATTCTGTTATAGAATCCAACAAACAGTACTGATGCCATTAGGGATTGGATCCACTTTTTTTTTTTTTACTTTTCAAACATATTTTGTTGATTTAATCTCAATGGAAGACCCTCATGAAAGATCCTCATAGAAGTAATTGGTGGTTCATAGGCTCCTGTGTTGCTGTGCACTTGAAAAAAACACTTGATATGAAGCAAGCTGCCTCCTTAAGACAGTTTCTAACTGGCTTATTTTAGTATCTGCAATGTGCTATGATTATAACATGGCCAGCAAGTAAAATATTCAGAGGGTGGGTGCAGGTGGAGTAAGTGAGTTGAGCTGTCAGTCATGTCATTTGAGGAGCCCCGTCTGTGGACTCAAAACCCTCCACCGAAATGTGTTGTGATCTACTCATTCATCACCTTCAACGAAGAGGGACTCCCTGTCTTTCACCCCTATGGCCCCTGCTCCTTCTGTCTCTCTTTAACTCTTTGTGTGGCAGCCTGTGGCAGTAAATGTCACTCTTTTCCCCTGCCTGCTGTGTTCAGTGGTTGTAGTGTAATGGGTGTTGAAAAAGAACCAGTTGAAGTGTCTCCAGCAGCCTGCGCAAGCTTTATTTTGCGAAGAAGTGTGTGTTAAAAAAAAGTACCCATTTATTTGCTGGTCCTGTTAAGTGCTGGCTACATGCTGCAATGGAGCCACAGATTTGTTTTGACAGACAGAGGAGGACATTGTTGCATTGTTTATTCCCGGGAATGTATGTTGTCCAATTTTGACACATCTCATCATCGTGGTACTAAATAAACAGTTCTTGAAAAATGATTACCTGTTGACCCTTGCCCAAAGAAAGGCAGAGACCTCTATGAAGTGAGAAACAGATAAAACAGGCAGTTGGTGCATGCTAGCAAGAGCATTAAAGAGAGGATACAACATCATTTAGAAGCTAGTGCCATTCATCTTGACTGTCAGGGAGTTACACAAAAGTTAGTTTGAGACTGATTGATGATTGAGCCCCCCTGAGAGATGGGACTGAGCAGTCAGGGGCTGACCACGACAGCTAGCATGCATGGTGAGGTGACCGGGGCAACCAGGGCTAGCTCCGGGCTTGGAAAAAACCTGCGTTTAGCATTTCAAATGAAGCCAGGAAGCCAGGAGTCAGGAGGTCCTCATACATCTTTATGCTCCTCTGATTGATAAGGTGTGAATTTAGTACACCAAATGTTTATTACAGCTGGTCCAGAGCTTAATCATGCAAATGACAGGTGTGCACTGATATCCAAATTGATCTAAATCTCTCAGGATGGAAATACATTGGTGATGGATGGGAACTCGTCCTGTCATTGGCAGTGTCTTCTTCCTGTGCATAGTAGCATTCTCCCACAGTCCAGAGCTTTTCCTCCTTGTTGTCTTGGCCTGGCAGTTAACACTCAGACATGGTATTCTCTGCTTAGGATGTTACAACCCATACAGCTGGCAAATCGGTCACTCGGGGGGTCTTTAATATATATATTATGTTGAAGCTGAGTGAAAGGGATGAGATGCATCAATCAGACAAAACAAAACAAGATATTGGAGAACATCTTCACAAAAATGCATAAACATAATTGAAAATAATCCTCTTATTTGCAGACCTATGCCAATTATTTTAAATCATTGATGTATGGAGTCATGTCAAGATTATGTCTTCAAACCTTTTTTGTTTAACCACCAATACAAACCCTGCAGATACCAAAATAGGGCTTGATATTGAACAATTTTGCTTAAGTAGTTCAGTAGTTTAAAAGCAGTGTGGATTTTATTTTTCTTTGTTCAGTAGCAAAGACTTAACTTCATATTTATATATTTTGCTTTTTCTAATCATGTTAATAACACAAATGGTCATTATAGTTGTGTTTATTGCAATAGGATCAGTTATAAGATGAGCCTGTCAAAGCCTGTAAAACTAGATGGTAGATTTAGAGTAGTAGAAACTAAGGTAATTAACTACCTAGTATTAGTTTCCTACATTATATTTAGTATCTACCCTCCAAGAACAGGTTATTTGTGCTTTAAATATAAATGTAAATGTTATATGCTGTTACAATGTGGGCACTATAACTATAAAACATGTGACTAAGTAGTATGTTTCAGCAGAAGAGAGAGAGCAGTAGCTGTGTATTACATAAATTGCAAAAAGGTCCAGTGGAACTACAGTTATATCTGAGTGGAAATTTCAATACTGAGCATCTTATGACCAGAAGTTATTGGTACAGTATGCCTGTGCAGTTCTTTGCTCTATCCTTCTCATTACTAGAGACTGACCCACAGCGACTTCCTTATGGTATGAAGAGAAGACAGAATGTTTGGCAGTCTGTGATGTAGAACATTTATTTTATTATTTACACATTCAGCATCCCTATGTAAACATACACGTTAAAATGAAATGTAAAAGCCAGAAGTTATGTTTATTCCCTGGTCACATTTGAGAAGGTGTCAGAGAAGGTACTTTCTGTGGGATCTGGCTGCCCTGTCAACACGTCAACTTAAATGCAATGCCTCATTTTTACTGGGGAAGAACTTTCTCTGATTTGTTTGGCTTGGTAAATATTTGTGTCAAAGTTATAGTCATATACAATTTAAGCTTATCCACAGGCTAAAGCGAAGGCAAGAAAACAAAGGGCCTGTCATAAGTAGTTATTTGCTCCAACCGGTTCCCCTGTTTGATGATAAGATGCTGGGGTAAAGATTGATCTGAACACACAATCTTAGCACAGTGAGCTGAGCCTAAAGAGGGACAGGAGGCTCCTGGTGGCTGGTCACTGGTAATGGGTTTGTCTCTCACCTCTGCTGATAAGCTGCAGCTACTGACTCATGCATACATGAATAACAAGCAGCTGTTGGGAAAGCTCAATCCACTCAACTGTTGTGGGTGCGCAAACCTTGTTCAAGAAACACTGCTGAGAGCATCACAAACAAATCTTATAGATATTTTCCAGATATGAGCAATCTTGTGTTTCTTTCCTCTTATGTTTTAAACCCAAGCCTGTCTTTGACATTATTTACAGGCTTATGCTCCAGTCACAAGGCATGGTATGTATTGTCATTTCCAATCTAATGCAGCGAGACAGGGAGTAAGGACCACATTTCATGAACAATTTCTACACAGACTTTTTAATCTTAATGCATATTTGAGAAACTGATATCACTGGATACATTATGCTGATGCCGGGAAGGTATGTTTGTGCCTGTGTCTGCACACATTCTGGTTTGACTCACTCTGAGAAGAAACAGTGTGATTTTTAGCTGCACATTGCACCATCCTCCTAATAAATGCTGCTTCAAGAGTGAATGAAAAAAAACAGGAGCGATGATCAGTGGAATCTGACCTGTCAGTCCAAATCTGAGACCTTACGTGGCATCATGTGAAAAGGCAGAATCCAAGTAAACATTACTTATTCTTATGCAAACAAAGCCATATGGTCAGCTATGCTGGTAGGGCACTTGGTTAACCCTCTAAAGTGGGACCTTTTGGACTTTGCATCAGATAGCGTTATTTCCAAGGTGACATTGTCCACATTGGGCCATGTGCGAGGTCAGTGAATATTAACTTCATTTACACATGGCTGCAGACCAGTGCAATGCCACAATGGAGGTCTGCCTGTTGTTTTTAGCAATATGAGCACCTCAGCTGACAGGACACTGTCAAGACGGAAGATGGATGATCGAAGCAGTTGACCCCTGATCGCCAGCAGAGTCACCTCTCTGGCCCCCTCTAACTGCATGACAAAAGAGGCCTCCCCGTGATGCAGCAGCCCTCATCTCCACTTGCACTAATAGGTTCAGACATCTCCATCGATCCCTGCTACCATACTAAGCTTTTGCCCTTTTAGCTATCCAAACAGTGGTCTTTTTTTTAATTGCTTGCCTGCTGACTGGTTGAGAAGGATGTGATCAGACAGGCGAACTCCATGTCAGAAGACAATGTGTTTTGTGATCTGTGTTGTGTCCCTGTGGCATGAGGGTGAAAGTGATATGTGACTGAGGTCTCACCACCTTTAGAGGCATTAGGGAGGGCTTTGTTGTCAGCAGAGCGGCTCCTCTCGGGGCTTCAGACCACTGGCTCTGTACTTCAGTCTTGCTTTAAGAAGAAAATCAATAACTTATTACATAACTTTACACTTTTTCCCACTTAGATCCAGAGCAGTGGAAGCAGGACTTAAAATGTGCTGAAGATGGCTGTGTTTCAGTAAACTCTGTTTCTATTTCTTCCAGAGAGCTGTGTTAAAAAAAGAACTATTAGCTGCAAAACAGGAGTACCAGTGGGGAAGAATAAATATATATTTAGAGTTGCAACCAACAGTGCTCTTGTCTATCTGCCGATCATTTTCTAGATTTATTGTTTGTCTGATAAACTGTCAAGTTCCAACAGCATGTTAAAATGTACACATTCCCTAACCCTAACCCTTGGCATAAACAAGAAAATATGCTGTTTTATATTTGGATAAACCAACTCTTTAAGCACAGCACCGGTACTCCTGAACATCTGAGTCTAGTGAGTCTTTGTTTTTCAGGGTAAGCCACAGGGGCTTGGATGCAGTGATGAGCGGCTTGTTTTACATTGTTCCACTTCTTTCTGTCACAGCTTTGGGACCAGAAAAGGGGTTGTGGTGGATTTGGCTGGGCGGGGGCTGGGGTCAGGAGGGGAGGGCTGATAGGTATTAGCACAGTTCAGAGATAATGCTCAGCTGCTGACTGGGGACATTTTCAGTGCTGATTTCTCCTGGGCTGCATGGGGCTTTGGATCAGTCAGACCTTTGGACTGTGCTTTCATCCCCAAAATGCAGAGCCTGCTTCATCTGCGTTGTTTTTTAGCACGGCTCCCTTTCAGAGCTAACCAACTCACCCATTAAAGGTAGCTGTGTGGCTGGCCTTAGGGACCCTCTATCCTGTTTCCATGTGAGTTAAATGAACTAAAGAAAAGACGATTAGGCAGGGACATTTTCCATGTCACTGAGAATCCATTTCAAAAACCTTACTCCGCATGATGACTTAAAGAAGCAAAAGGCCTCTTAGGGACAACTGTGCATGGACACAAGCTACAGCTCAGGCAGAGTGAAAGGCTATAAATTCACTGATGTAATGGATTTAATCTTAAAATGCCTGTCATTTTGCAACCCTAGATCTGTGCAGTAAATCAGATGAAGAGCAAACTAGTGTTCATGTCTGTTGTTTGTAATTTGTATTGTCTTTTGTGATCTCCTATATAGTTCACTCATAACTTTAGTATGAGTATTTGTTAGGTCTCAGCTTATATAAAATCTTTAAAATTAAAAATAAAAAAACTTTATATTTACTGGCCACATTTTTCAGGACTGACTTCACTACCATATCTTTAGTACATTTATATAATTAGAAAAAAAGCTCACAAATATATAGTTTGAATTGTTTAAAAAAATCCCTAACCTGTAGAACACCTTAGAATTTTTTAGCAACCATTACAAAAACAGCAAAATACTACATTTCTCAGGAACTATTTCAAGCTGTGGATTAATGAACATTTGATACAACTGCAAAACTGTGCAGATAATGAATATCATTTGTAGAACTCAGGAGCTAATTTAAATGCATTACGTTTTCTTTGGTCAAATTGTGATCCGTGAACTGTATGTCTCTTAGTATTTTTGCTTGAACTGAGCCTTTGAAAGACCAGTGTGGTTACTGGTCACTAAATATCGGTACAAAGCTAAAGTTCATTTGCACAATGAGGTTTATCTGAACCAAATTACAGCTAGTGACATCTTAATCTGGAGCTGATAACGGGTTCCTTAGTTCAATGTTTTAATTCCAAATTGTCCACTTTTAGAGAAAACATAGTGGTTCGCTGTAGCATTACTCCGAGGAGCACAGTATGTTTTAGTATAACTTAATCAGTGTCTGGCTTTGATCTCTGCTGTGCACAGCCAACCAGGCACTTCCTTTGGGTTTTCCCTGCTTAGAGGGCAAAGCTGCGTGCCCTCAACATAGTATAAGGGAATGCTAATCTTCTTTTTGTTTCTCATGGAAAGCTACTTATCTCCTGCTAAGCACAGGTACCTCGGTTGAATGGGCTGCTTGTCTGTTTGTATGGAGTGCAGCAGCAAGAGTCATTCCAAATATGCATGAGGTGGAGGGAGTATTCAGCACAATATAACATCAGATTCTTTAAGCGTCTCAACTCAACAAATGTTTTAGTGGCTTGTTTTAATGTGACCGCTCCTTTTTAGCCTCATGATCAGCACGTCCTAGCCCCATGCTAGGGGGGTTGAAATTATTACAATGAAACTCTAGCTCTGTTCAATTAAGGGATTTTCAGCACCACCTCAGTTCTGTTCCTATTCTTTGTGTGTTCTGCGACTGTGTTCTGCCTCTCATAGGTGGGAGAATAACAAGTCTGTGGATAAAAGGGAAAAAAAAACAGCAGCTAGAGAATCTCTTTACTGATTAAAAGAGCTGGGATATAAGACAGTGCACCCAGCTAGGAGGAACTAAATGGACAGGAACCTTTGGTTTCTTTGTCTAATCCTGTGATTAGACTGAGAAACAAAACAATATTTGAATATGAAATTATAAAGCATGAAAATCCTTCATCATAAGATAAAAATTCTGTGAACTGTAAAAAAATTCTGTGAATGCAAAGCTTTAAACAAAATGTTAGCAGACACTGCAGTAAGCGTAATAAATAACTCATGGCTTCCTTTAAGATGCACTTGATGTCTCCAAAACCTTTGCAGCTACAAAAGTCCACACATCTCCTGATGAGATCAATTGGGCTGTCTTTTGGCTTTTCAAGTCGAAGAAATATACTCAGCAAGGATTTTTCTCAGGTCTGCCTGCTTGTGTTGCTCTAAAATTACTCACAAGATGTACTGCCTCTTGCATTGCAGGGGAAAACACCACAGGCTGTAGTCCATAAAAGCAATGCAGCTGTAGTTGAGCATGCATAAAATGCAAGTAAACAGGGTCTGATGTATGTCCAGACTGAGCCCTGAGGCAAAGACATAAGTCATGTCTAATCAGAGTCTAAACAGATGAGCTAATGCTACGTTAATGATAAAAAATTCTAAGTGGGCTATTGACGTCTTTTTCTATAGTCTTAACACATAGTCATGGTCCTAATCATATACCCAGAAAGTAGAAGTGAAAAACATAAAGTGGGAGTTGGATTTTTAAATAGCATTTTATGGTTGTCTGAACATCCAGCTATTTTAAAATGGATGACAGGGAATGTTTATGGCAGTGTTAACATTGCACTGCAATGGAACAGAAGGGAAACAAGTTTGATGGACCCTCTGGTTTTTCACGAGTAACAGCAATATGTGTTTTGGTACCAACTGAAATGCATTTGCAGCATCTATCAACTATGAAGTCACCCAGAATGTCTTTATTGAATTATTGATTATTTATTTTTTCACTCATAATTTAATTTATTTTACTACTGCTTATGTATAGACAGCATTTAACATTTGCAGGGTGGCTGTGGCTCAGGAGGTAGGACAGTTATCTACCAATCATAGGATCGGTGGTTTGATTCTCACCTCCTCCTGTCACATGTCAAAGTGTCCCTGGGCAAGATACTGAAACCCAAGTTTCATAATAAGTTCAGAACTTCTACTATTTGAACATGGACAGATTAACCTAACAAGAGACAAGGAATTAGCTGCCTGACACGCATTAAAGCTGGAATTCTAAGGGTCTGGGGCAGTTGGCCATTCTGCGTGGTTGCAAATCCAGGCTTGCATATGGAGGAGTTTGGCTTGTTCTGTTAAATGACGAAAAAAATAGCTTTGTGTCCAGAGCCACCATGCCAATGTGAAATTGCTTTAGTAGAAAAATATTTCTGTAATCAAGAAATATTGTAACAGTACCATTTTGTTATTGGTACAAATCGGCAACTGAGTACAGAAACAGATATAAATATAAGAACATTTTAAACAATACAAGGCTCCTGGAGGACAGTTCTGCACTGGATGCCAGATTCAGACAGAGTCATAGACAGGGAGGAAACAACACTGGGAGGAAACATACTCATATAAACCACAGGCGACAAGCTCCACAATGTACCAGGCCCGTGTTTAGAGTTTATATTTATGAAAACATTTCCCTATCGGAGCAGCAGCAGCCATGCCAAGCATTTTACGGAAAGCAATGGTGTTTTTTGAAATAAAAAAATAAACTGTTTCCTTTATCATGCTTGACCCGTTTCACCTGGCATTCATCATGACGGGACCTGCATGTTGGGCCTGTCGGCTGCTCTCCTCCCTCTGCCTCTTTTATCAATCTAATGGGGTGCTATCTCTATGCCGCTCTCTCTGAGTCTCCACAGCCCCGCTTGACTCTTCAGCCAGCATTCTTTCCACATCCATCGTGACACACAGGCGGATTTAACACATAATCAGGCCGGACGGGAGGGCAGCCGGAGAAGAGGAGAGGCCCGGCCCTGACAGCACTCATCATGCTAGGACTGTGGAGACAGAAAGTCCTATACTAGTCCCTTTCTGGTTTTGGCAGTCTGCAAAAAACTGAGCGAATCTCCCACGTTCCCACACTGCAGCTCACTTTAAGCTTCACAGTTACATTGAGACAGATGGAGTTAAACTCTATATCCCAGCTACCCTGCTTGGACAAGTCAGTCCCCTCTGTCCTCAATAGTAATTATAAAAAGATTATAACCTTGATTGGATTTGTAAGCAAGAAAGAAAACTCAATTTCTGGTTTTCCTAGACAGGGGGTAGTGTGCATTAGTAAAAAGGTTGGCTTATCCCATTTAAAATTTATATCCCTACTCCATGTTGTTGAGTGGCTCCTCACGGCTCTGATGTTTAACATCCTTAAGGGCCAATTATTAAACACAATACACTATTACACTTACACCAGGCATTCTGGATAATTTCTCATACCTCCTTAACTCAAGTGTTGTTGTTGTTGTATGTTTTACATATCCATAACTCATGATTGTGAGAACTGGGGCACTCTTACCCTACCTATTCACATGAAAACTAAAATTTTGTCTTAGGGACAAGGGAAAATGTTCAGATTAGGCCTTTTCTCAAGGGCTTGCACTAATGACTTCACAGATATCTGCATACAGCCTGAAATATACAGTACACATGGGTCATACGCACTTCTCAGACCTATGCGTTTAAACATCTGCCTACCTACCTATCTGATAGCGTCGAAACTCAACACACAACAGTTCTTGAAACTTGATCTTAATAGCACTTTTCAGTACCTTGAAAATTACTGAGTATCACTAATCTATCTTTGTGAATAGAAAACTACACACAAGACAGAACTGGAATATGAACAGTCAGCAGAGGCGTAAGGTTAAAATAGTGTCAATAACCTTGTTTTGCTGGGGTACTTTGTGATACCTATGCCTCAAAATATACGTCCTGCATTAGCACAGCCACGAGGAGCTACATGGAATAAACATTAGCATGTGCACGGTGTCCTGGTCCAGAGCCAAGAATTCTGGTTGCTTTATTAATCAGCCTCAGTAAATGCATAAAATACTGGACTACAGTACACAGAAAACTAAAAGGTCCAAGATCCAATCGCCATAGCCTGTCAGCAAAGGCACAAGATAAATTGAAGGAAGGAAAAAAACACAGATTCCATGGCATCATGGAATAATTGATTTCTATTTTGACTGGGAAAGGCTGACTGTCGCATATAAAGTCATGACACTGCCAAGTCAAGAGTGATGTAATTCAAGAATTCAAATTAAGAACCTCAGCATAGAAGAAAAAGAAATAAACCTAAAAATACACAAAAACATTTTCTCCCATTTTTGTGTACGTCCACATAAGATAAGGAAACTTTGTTTTAATCTCTGGTCCAGTGTGTGCTGTGATTGAGACACTTTAGTCACAGGAGTATTTGATTATCTCTGTCCCACTATGACTATGAAGACCTCTCATTTCTCAAACTCTTCTTCCTCTCTCTCAAAATATTGCCGTCTGAAACATATACCCCCACACATCACTGAACAAACGTGCTTGACCACTGGAAAGAAAATTACAGATGCTGTCTCTGTAGCCAGCCTAGGAGCTGGCTGGAATGTAAGCCTTTTTCTCTCTCCCTCTGTTTAACCTCTGCGTTCTTTTCTAAGGACTAACTAATTTCTCAGTGTTGTAAAAAAGCTGTTGTGTCTACCCCTGAGCATGTCGACAAGCACAAGCTATCAGTTGCTCTTTATCTGTGCCTGAAGAAAACCAGACTAACATAAATGGGCCTTTTTTTCCACACAAGGCCCTTACAAATGCAATTACACATTGAACTGTAAGCTTCTTGTCAAAGTCAGTGCAAGGTTTTGTACAGTGTTTTAACATGTTTCAGTGTCAATGTTTGGTAGTAGGGTGTCAGTCATTTTGTCAGTCAAGAGGCTACTGGGTGAACAGAGTTGTGTAATTGCTTTGTAGAT
The DNA here is from genome assembly GCF_900324465.2 of Anabas testudineus. NCBI lineage: Eukaryota > Metazoa > Chordata > Actinopteri > Anabantiformes > Anabantidae > Anabas > Anabas testudineus. Next base: position 253,474 of record NC_046632.1, read on the forward strand.
ATTTAGACTTGCAAGGAAGGTGTTGCTGCAGGGACAGTTGACAAAGAACCTCTCACTCTCTATCAGACCATTTCAGTGTCTCAGAATAAGACTGTCTCTTCAGCATCTGGTGCCAGGAATGGGAACTCGCCAGCAGCGAGTCGGTGCGCTGCTGCTGGGACAGGAATGCTGGGCTGGGAAAGCTGTGTTTGTACTTGTCACTCTGCACTGCCAGTGGTGGGGAGAGCTGCAGAAACACTTAGTTGCCCATGTCATACAAGCATTTGATTTTTGAGGTCTCATTTGCCGCCTTGTTGATTCTGTAAACATTTGCAGGTGCCAAGCCTAGTTGGATGCAGTGATAAACACATGGGCTGTTATAGAAGGAAGAAAAAATGTTAAAGGGCATATACAGTACCTTATATTAAAATATGAGTCCTTTTTAAGTTTTGGCCATCTCCAAGTTATGATAATGCTGAATGTAATGTAATTTTCACATTACATGACAGAGGTCAGAAGTGAGAAACATGGTCAAGCAGACAGTTAGATTGCATTATAGGCTATTCTGTTCATTTTCTATGTGTTAAAATACTGCAGATACTATGCTGCTCCCTGTGTTTTGAAGTGGAACTGGTAATGGCACCTGCAGAGTAATTGAGTAATAAGTTACTAAGTTTAGGTTTGAAGTGCATGTCTTAATGTAGCTTAGGAGAGGCTAGGTTGTTGAGGGGACAAATTCTGTTCTTGGCTTGAGTTTGAGTTTGTCAGAATCATTATTAAAGGAGAAAAATCACAAGAATATCAAATACAAATACTAAGAATTCTACTAATGTATAGTGAAATTGTTATGAACTAGTCTTATACAGGTTTGCTTATGCCCTCTCCTCCTTAGCTTTGTACAAATGAGTACAGATTTTTGATGATCTGCAATGTGGATCCTCTTGTTTGTTGGAGTAGTGGTCTTGGTGGGACACATCCCTAGTCCCCCCCAGGCTTTCACCCTCTGCACCCCCAGCATATGATCTTTCAGAAACCCAAAGACAAACAGACAAACTTGGCTTATCAGAATGTTAAACAGCCTGGCTTGGTGGGAGAAAGCAGCTTCTTAAATGGGATCTAGCCAGTCTTTAACCTGTTGGAGAAAACCCCTCGTTGTCATTATCTTCATCCATGGGGGAGTGTTTACACAGTGTATCAGACACTGCAGACAGACATGTTTTACTTTGCTGTTTTTCAAATGTTATCGCTCATGCATACAGTAAAAAGCAGCTAAATATGATGAGTAAGCACTTGTAAACTGATTATGTTTTGCCTGGTCAGCTTTCAAGACCCACCACTTGCAGCCTCCTCGCGGTTTTCTTTTCAATTATCAACTAACTTGAGGTAAAGGTAAAGAAAGATTAGATTATTCTTGGTTAAAAAAAAGGTTTTGTTTCACAAGGCTGTGTCAGTTTGATACATTGAGAATGACAGGGCTTTCATGCCGCTAAAATGGGGATATCTGGGCCTTGACCCCCACCCCCTTCATGCTGCTCTAGAAGTGTTGGGACGAGAAAGCTTGGATTCCTATGTCCTTCTTAGTCTGGACCTGTCGCAAGATGTGGTGGCCACAGAAAAGAAACAGCAGAATGGAATGGAAGAACTACAATGGTGGGAACCCAATGTGAAAATCATTGCTCATTTCCCCCAGTGGCTCTGGAAAAATGCATTTTTAGTAAGCTATAATTTGATAGTAGGGTTTGTATTTGAGTTTATGTATAGATTGCTTGCAGTTGTTTAAGCCTACTTTGCAGGTTTGCACCAAGCTTACGTACTGTAGCTCTGCTTTGCAACTGGTCAATGTGGATTAACTGACCTAAAAATAGCCAGGACCCGAACAGACATCATTGCTTGTACCTAAACATTAATTTAACAAACACAAATGCTTCACAATAATATCGCCATGAATCTCTTTATTTCGACTGTGTCATCCATTTACTTGTCATTCCTTGCTGCTATGGCTCTTTTGGGATCTGAGCATCATTTGTAGCTTAGCTGAGGAAATAATGGGTGGGGAGTTAGTTGGGTTTAGGAGTGTATTTCTTAAAATACTGTCTCACAGATAGTGCAGAGTCTTTCTTTATTAGTCATATCAGTCTTAGGTTTATTTACCTTCTTGGATAACACGTTGAAGTGATGTGCTTGTGCTCGATATGTGCTTATCTCTCTGCTTTACAGAAATATGTTTCCTCTCAGAGATAGGCCTTGTTATAAACAAGTCAGATCTTTTTTTTTTACTGATCCAAGGATTCAGCACAATAAAAAAAGCCTTGTTATTTTCTTTTTAAAGTGAGAGGTTATAGTTGGCGAATACTTCAACATGCTGCTGATTCATGGCTCAGCCTACTTGATGAAGCCTGTGAGGGCAGGTTCATTCAAATACTGTGGCTGTGAACACAGCAGTTTGTTCTGTCATGCCCTCTGCATCATGGGAATCCAGGTGTGAGACGGAGACTTTTTCAGGCTGTTTGCACAGGACTAATATCACCCTGAGACATTCAGTGATTTGTGATGACTGCTAACATCATCAGTGAATATAATTCAGTGTGAACCTGGTTCAGGTGGGATTGCTAAGTCAAAATGGCTGTGAAAATTCTAGGCATGTGTTTAATTAAGTGGTGGTTATCTTTTGAAAATGGCATGACCATATTGGCACATTAGGGGGCCCAAGGGTAAAAATTTAATGTCAACCACTGTCCTCCAGCAATTTAGATTCTTTCTTCTAATGTAAAAATATTTATTCATTTACTTTTGTGCTCACTTAACAAATGTAAAGTAAATAATGAAACAATTCCATTGTTGAGTTATTAGTGGGTAAAGCGACTATTTTTGCTATTTATTAATCAATAAATAGCAATGTCACAGTGTCACATCACATACCTACACAGACTTATCACCTAAATCACAATTATTTTCAGCTCATTGTAGGTCACACCATGATCAGCAATGCATCTGTAAAGTAGTTTGGAAGACAGTAGTTAAGATGTCTAATAGATTATTTATTTTATTAGTGCTTTAATGTTTGCACTCTCAGAGTGTCAGTTTTGACCACACATATCAATCTAAAGCATTGAAAGATTTTTAACAGAACAGGATAGACATGACTCACTGACATTATAAAACCTTTGAGAAGGGGATGAAGGCAGACTGTTATTTTAAATGTTTGCAAAACCAAAGGTTATACAGAGATGTAATCATATAATTAACTAATTTGTTTTACTTTGTGTTCTCTTTTCATCCCTTCCGCAGCATGTGGTCGGGGTTTCTATAAGTCCTCCTCCCAGGATCTTCAGTGCTCTCGTTGTCCAGCACACAGCTTCAATGACCGCGAGGGCTCCTGGCGCTGCGACTGCGAGGATGGCTACTACAGAGCACTCTCTGACCCTCCATCTGTGGCCTGCACAAGTAAGTCTTCCATGCTGTTGCTAGATAAACATTGCACATATTACTTGCCTGGATCTTAATTCAACAGTCGCACAACAGTCAGGGCGGGTCAGGGAGTAGTTGTCTGCTCTACCTACATCATAGGATCGGTGGTTTGATTCCCTTGCCATGTCACATGCCAAAGTGTCCTTAGGCAAGATACTGAACCCCAAGTTGCCCCCGATGAGTCACATCAGTTGATGAGTCACACTCACTCATCACTCAGTTGATGAGTGTGTGCGTGCTTGTGTGCGCGAATGGGTGAATGAGATGCAGTGTAACGCACTTTGAGTTCCAGGTAGGTAGAAAAGCGCTATATAAGTGCAGACCATTTACCATTTACATCCAGGAAAAAAAACAGAAAACACTGTAGCCCCCTGGGAAGACCTGACCAGTCAGTTTACAGTGGTCTTGTGAAAGCCCCAGATGTGTTCCATAGTAGGTCCTCTGCCTCTCAGTATGTCATTATAATTATATTTGCAGGCTTACATGTCTGTTTTCTGCCTTAGCTGGTTGCTAATGATGAGTAGAGCAATTTGCCATTTCCTGTTTGAAAGATTACAGTCAGCAGCTGCAGCACAGGCAAACCCCATCCAACCTTGAACACCACGTCTTCATTTGTCCTGGCCAGTAAAACAGTTATGTGACTGCTATTATTGGCTTATTTACACAGAACAGGGGATTCAGTCTGAAGGGTGGGGTTTATTTGCTTCTAAATACAATCTCAGTACATTCAAGGTGCCACATGTTCTTTGCCTTCAGCTACTTTGCATGGTGAGTGGCAAACTCTAACAAGGCAATGTTAGCACTCTGCTCTATTCAGAGGTAAACACCACCTGTAAACACAATCTCAGCAACTTATCTACACTCTTTTCTGCTGATAATGTTTCCTTAGACTCCTGGATAGGCCAGCTGGCTTTCATTCTATTTTGTGACATATATCATAAGCAGAAGAGTGAATGAACAATGATTATGGCAATTTATTTTGTACCATTTCTATGCATTTAAAACAACACATTTGCATATGTGGGAAAATCAGCATGCCTAGTTCACACACAGAGTGGTGGTGCTTTTTCTCTGAACACCCAAAGTAGGTCAAGAAGAATCTCTAATGTGTGTGAGACAGCCAGAGACTGCTGCTGAGATAATATGCAAATAATAGAATGTCATAGTGCTGCATCAAGTTGTCTATGCATTAAGTCAGAGAATCAAAGAGGATTAAATGGATTGAAGTTTGCATTTAACATTGTAAATTTCATGTGAGAGATGATTCTTTGTCATTTATGGGTGTTTGTAAAGCAGCTTGTTGAGCAACATCTCTGTCTGTGCCTGCCCCAACCCTCTTTCCACTTACTTTAACACATTCTCAGTGCTCAGGTGTGTTTACACTGCCAGAAGCTTGTGCTTCACTCAAATTATTTAGCAAAGGCCCTGAAAAGTTTTCACCTTTTGCATGGTGAGTTACATAGTTTTAATGTCTATCTCATGAAAGAATAATATTTCTGTTAATATTAACGGGACGAAAATTTGAGGTTTGCAAAAAAGGTTACTATTGGAACTCCTGAAAGAAAGTTGTATGTCTCTCATTATTAATTAAACTATAATTTTTTCAAACCATTATCTGTCTTCATATCATCGGACCTTTGCACTTGTGCAATTTAGCTGGCTGCTTCCCCTCCATTATTGTCACATTTGCTTAAATTTATTTGGGTCTGTTTGGGTCTAACTGTCCAGAGAATCAACCATTTCCCTTTTTCCTAATGATAAAATGGTTGTAGAGGCCTGGTTTTACAACCTCCAGTAATACCAGAATATACCATCACATACTACATAGTGTACTTCAGTTGCTATTGTGCCATTGATGTTATTGGAATTGTAATTATAAGATTTAAAAATTATGATCATCATAACTCTAAATTGATGAACACGGTAATGTATTAGTCATCATAAACCCAACAGTAGTAGTGTTACTTTAATTATTTTTGAGCTAATAATATTCTTGCATAACATTTCGACTGCAGGACTTTTACTTGTGATACTGTATATTTCTTAACTATGGTTACTTTCTGTTAGTACAAAACAGGAAGTACATTAAGACAGCTCAACTAAGTGTAGAAATCTGTGTAAAATGCTGTGACCTAGTGTTTGTATAAGCATTGATTACTGCTTACTGTTACTACTGTAATAATATTGGGAAACACTCAATCACTCTAACTATAAGCTAACAAGTGTAAAACTGCAGTTTTACTGATGAACAGTATGCTCCGACTTAAAGTAACTGATGCATACAAGGTATTTCTTTGATTTCTTTAAATGCATTTACTTTATTTTAGCTCATCTTTAAGGTGAACCTGGCCAAACCAAGAAAAGTTAGCAGACATTTTAACAGTTCCCCCTGTTGATCTGTGGAGAGACAGCACAATCCATAGTTTCTTATCCTGGGTAAACCATGAACAAGTTCCTTACCAATCTCACTGTCTGTCTATTTAACTCAATGCTCTCAATACTGTGTGATACAAACAAGGACATAACTAAAGCTAAACTAGTCTGTAACCAACCACCGACCATAAACCACCAATGTCTCTGTGTAGCTCAGAGGCGTACAGATCTAAGGGACAGGTTCATTACTCACATCTTCGACCAACCTAATCAGAAGTTAACTCTTCACTCTAACATCTCTCACTGATCGAGGGCAGTACACACATACAGTGGTAAAAACAGGAGAAAGTTCCCACTTCTTTGCAGTGTCCTTTGGCTGTTCCTTTCTGGATAATCACCCTGGCCAAGTAACAGTTGCCTAATGCATACTTTCCATTATTAATTTTCATTAACTTTGGTGGCTCCATACCATTAAATGTAAATATGTATTTTTAACTAGTATGCACAGCTTTGCCCTCCTCATTATTTGGGAATTTTTGCACAACATTCTGTACATGATTTTCCTCATTTATTGCTGGATTAAGTCAGTGTGACCAGTCACTGTGATTTCCTTTGTTCAGGCCTCATCCAGACCAGAAGTGAATAATAATTGAAAATGAATTTGTGCTGCCCTAACATATAGCTTGATTGACAGATTTTGTTTTAAATTGGAGTTTCTAAAGCTACCATGTCATAGGCCTTAGCAAAACAGTGAGATGGATCTCTGGCACACAGAGATTAAGAATGTGTCTGTGAGGATTTGAGAGAAAATGAACTGATGAAGATGTAATGTGGGGACATGAAAAGCCAAATCCAGACTGAATAAAAATGAGGAGCAAGTTCCAAAGACATATCGCCAAATACATTGTTTCCTATGTGGTATGTGTTGAGAGAAGGGAGGGGGGAGTGCAGAACGGTTTTGTTTGTTGAATGTTTATCTGCACCATTCATATGCAAAGTTGTGAGAAAATGAGATGTATAGGGACGGTTATGAGGAGGCTTTTTCTCCAGAGGGAAGTCACAGAGTAGAGTTGTTGACACATTGGGGAGTGGGCATCAATCATGCAACAGCTGTGAGCAGTGTTGGTGCATGTGAGGAGCTGAAAAGGGCAGTTGTGAGCGGTTGTCTCCGCCTCCCAGCCCCCATAGCCCCCTCTTAAAAATGTGCTATCTCAACAAGTTGCCGGCATAGGGTCCATCCTGCCTGGAGTTGCTGGGGGACTGTTAAAGCCCTGTAGAATGTAAGGGCAAGTGTTCCTACCACATATCAGCACTAGTGTTAAGTTCAGTAGCTAAAAATCTTTTTTCATTCTAGTCTCAGACTTTATAGGCCCATTGTGCACTTATGTTTTACATACATACATGAAAGATTGCATATTTTCTGAATCCTCATAGACTCTTCTAGGTGGTCAGAGGCAAAACAATCCAAATAAGTGCATGAAACATGTCATTTGAGTCCACTTCTCTGGGATGACAATATTTTATACACAAAACCAAAAATGATTGATCATCTTTCTTGCTTTACAGAGAGCTTTTGGACAGTTAGTGTTTGTGTGTTAGTATCGTTTTGAAGGAAAAGAAAAAAACGTGTTGATGTTATCGACATTAAATTATAGATGACAAATATTGTGTAAATCATCAAGACTTTTACCTTGAAGGAATTTCATTTGATTGACAACATTATATCTTGTCTCCATGTTTGTTTTTGTGGAGAATAAACTCACATCACTACAGTTAGACATTCCTGGGCCAAACTAGATTATTTTTGACACTGAAAATGTATAAGAGTCTGTGACAATTCAGGAAATATCTTAGAAATTTGGGTCAGTGTTGTAAAAACAACTTAACTGAGTTAGAAATTGTTGTTACGCACTGTATTATGGTGACGCACTATGACTATGACACTACAACAAATGACAATGGCTTAGATTTCTTCACCTTGTGTTGCAATGTGACAGTGCTCCCAGATTTCAACAATAACTGTAACTGAGGGAGGATTCCTCAACATGGAGGAAGCCCTTTTTTTTGACCAGCAGTTTAAAAATGTGCACTAAAAAGCAACTGATATTCCTAAGATGATAGATCTTGATTTTGCAAGGCAGGACCTCTTAAAATGTATACCGGTTATAGTAGTATAGTAATAGCACAAATTACAGGTAAAAAAACACAGATATATAAAAAATGCAGATATAATCCCTTTATTATTTTGTCTCCATTGTGCTTTAGTGGACCAAAAAAATGTGCAATTTAGCAATTACCACCAGGCACAAGTAAACTGAATCCTCTATGCTGGGAAAGCAAGACATAAAATTAAAATGACTGAATTTGAATGCCATTCTATCCTTCACTTTGATACAAAAATGTATTGTTCAAATAAACAACCGTTTTCCATATTCTGGTCATGTACATGTAAATGCAATGTACATGCAATGTTTCTTGTCCATATTGTTTTTCGATACAGTTTACGCAAATATAGATTGGAGCAAGTTAATTCAATAAGATTCATCTCATGAGATGTCATAGAGTTTACATAAAGACTGATTTTGTTCAAGGGACATGATGAGATAGGCCCAGCACAAAGTAACACCACAGTACCTTCATCATATATTCTTAGGCAGCTTCTGCTTTTGCACATTGTTCATAAAGAAATCTCTGCGCTCTTAGCTTGTGCGCATTGTTCTAACACAGTCTCATGATGGTTTCCTCTCCTGTTTTTTAGTGGCTACTGTATCTACATGCTGTATTCCAGACCATGTGCTATCATGCAGCACAGCTTCTCCAGAGTTACTACAAACTTAAATGGGATTTCAGCTTGTAGTAAATTCAATATTAAATTCAATGTTGGATTGTCCTGTTTGAAAATTTTGTTATTACAACAACAGCAGTTGGGGGCAGTTTAGCAAAAAAAAAAATGTCATAACTTCAAGCTCTTCTATGCTGCATGGCTTCACTCATGCTGCAGCCACATCATTAGAGGCTAGGTCATGGGGTCACAACATACATTTGTAGAGTGAGGATTACCTCATGGTCGACTTGAATACCATTCACCCTTGCTGCCCCTCTTCCCACAGCTCCCCAATTAAAGCACAGCCTGCTAATAGGCTGAGGAGGGTTAAGGCAGCACTGAGCACCTCTCAAGCCTGATAAGAACTGGTTTCTTCTCTCCTAAGCTTAGGTTTACCCAAGTCTCACAACTCTGCACAGAGTTGACCTGGACTTTGAAGTATGACCTAAAACAATCTACTACCATACTATGTATTCTATAAGGAAGATGTATTACATGGAGTGGATAACACATTGCAGCTGAAGCCCTTCTCACAATTTTTCCACATTAGAGCTCATTCCACAGAATCTCAGAATCTGCTTTAGAATCTGTGCTATGTTATCATGCAGATGATGTAACAGGAAACTATGCATGCACATTTTCGGTATTTATGCATGGCGACAAATATACTATCACACACACATGCTCACTCATGCTTGTGGCAGCATTGGAGGAAAACTAGCAAGTGATTGAGACATTTCAGGCTGTGCGGGCTGGCAGGCTAATCCGTGAAATGAAACTTGACTGGAAGGAGGGGTGAGAGCAGAGAACACAAAAAGATAAGACAGAGTGGGGGAGTGAGAGAAAAAGAAGAAGGGAAACAACAAGCCCTTGAGCTATAAGGATGAGCAGACAGACAGCAGGAGAGCTCAGGATGCAGTGCAAATCTGTGCTGCAGGTGAAGTGGGGGCAGAGAGTTTCTGAGTCCAGACATGGCATGTTCAGAGAAACAAAGAGATGCCAACTGAACTGGGGTATATGATGTGTCATCTTACCATCTTATAGGAAAAATGTGTTTAGCTTTGGTAAGTTATAATTCTCAAAAGTTAGGCAAAGTCTTCTTCTTTTTCCACCCACCTTTTTAACAGTCTCTTCTCAAAAAGCCTCCATGGCATGCATGTGGTGTTCTACATGAAGGGAGTTATATAGATTTGTTTAATGAAAAATTATAAAGCTCAGTTTTCTTATTTAATTATCTTATATTTAATCATCTATTTTTTAGGTTTGTAGACCATTGTTAAAACAAGGAATGAAGGTAGCAGTGAGCATGCTTCGCGTGAGTGCACATCGGTTTAGCAGCAGAGAGCTTGAAAAAGATGAAACCTGATCTTGGTGACCAAGCATCAATCCAGAGAACTTTCCAGAAGTAGTTAGTCTGGTTCTAACTTCTCATTTGAACATCACAGATGATTTGAGATAGGGAAACCTTAATATCAGATGATGATTTTCCAAAATCTCAAGACAGCTCTCCCCAAGTGCAAGTTGAGATCATCCTTTTCATTGGTGATTCATTGATCATGCATTTGGATACCTATGTGACCCCCTGCAATTTCCTGACTCTTCCACAAAATGCAAGGCTAACACGTGCCTCAAAGTTTGTCAAGACTTTATCAAGACAGTTAATGAAGGGCTTGCTGGAAAAAAATATTTCCTGGAGTTCTTTGAAAATCTGATGCACAGATTGCAAACGTGCATTGACGTTGGTGGTGATTATCTGTAGAGGTAGAATAAAAAACAGAGTATATCTCTTGTTTATGTGAATGCAAATTAACTTTTGGAGCCCCCCATGTTAAACTCTGCTTCACAACACTGAACACTGTGAATTATCTGCTACAAGTCACACCTTTTAAACTCCATTCATCATTGAAAAGACTGAGACAAACTGAAAAAGCACCTTATTTGGAATATACTAAGATGTTCAGAGGAAGAAAGACATCTTGTAGGGCAGCATCCATCTGAAAAACAAGGAAAAAGATAAGGGTTACACAGAACCAGGGTCAGTCTATTATAATTTAATTTTTGTCTTTTGTTGCGGCACAAATCACCGCTTTGATCTGTGGCATCAGAAATGAGAACAGCAGGGGCATAACAAAATATTATCATCACTAACTGTAACTATGAATAAAAAACTTGCTGAGGTTTGGGCTGGGAGTAGGGAGGAAAGTGCGTGGGCATCTAAGCAGACACATTCTCTTTGTTGGAAAGAAAGTCTGAGAAGACGGTGTCGAGTGTCAGTGTGAAGGCCGAAGTTGAGTGGCGCTATCAGCAGTTACTCCTCTCCACTTCACCTGCCACAGGTTGCTCTTTCATCTTTTCAGTCTACAGTCTCTTATCTTTCCTTGATAGTCACTAATGCGGATGTTTTTGTTAAGCCCTAGTTTCTAATGGGTAAAAAAAGGGAAATACAACTTTGCTGTATTAATGAGACTCTTTATTAATGAGCCTGAATACTGCAATAGCAGTTTTAGCTCAATGCATAAACATGATCTGTTTTGTTAGTTAATGTGACAAATTTAATGAGTTAAGATCCCCACACACCAATCCCTTCTCCCCTAGATTCCCTTAAAGAATGTTTCCTGAAAAAAACAGTTTAAATCTCCCAGACAACAAAAGGAAGATGTTAAAGCTGACAGCCTGGAACCTGAAAGATGAAAGGAGCAATTTGTTATTCATTGTTTTATTAGATGAGCTAATCTTCTTGCCTTTATGTGAGATTTAACAGGGAAATGGTCTGTGGTCATGTGCACTTATGATGCCATAAATGCAGTTGTTTTTTTGTGTCAAAGTGAAACCATATATGACAGTTACAGGTGATAATCCAGGTTGAAATCTTCTTCATACATTCTGTGGGTTAGCCTGTTGTTGTTGCTGTTTTTTCTGCATGTTTGGAGAACACTAAGACTTAGAGAGTGGCTGTCTGACTTTGTCACCATGTCTCAATTATTTCCATAGCAGCTGCAGATTTTGTGCTGTTAACAACAATGGCTATGTAAACAAATCCCTTAGTCCATCTGGATGAATCAACAGCTACATTTGCATGCACATAGAGCACAGTATTAAAATAAATTAGGTTGAATTAAAATGAAAATATGATGTACCAGTTGCCTTAAAGATATTTTTTATCATTATATTTCTATGACAAAACCTCAAAAGTGTACTGTGAAAAGGATAATTTGTAGTGACCAAGCCAAAGAAAATGTTAGCACCCCTCAGCTCTACAGATGTTTTTGGCATCATTCAGGCAATTGTTTTGTTTGCCTCACTCCCACCGCATTTCCAGCAGTATCAGTCAGCTTTTGGCTGATCAACCCATTGTACATTACCTGGCCAGCATCAAGCAGAAGTTAGCTGATTAACATAGTTGAATGTTTAGCAGCTTTCCAAAATGTAAAGGTGACATACTTATTGCACTGACTGCTTTCTGTCAACTTGAGCAAACTATCTAGACAAATTCCAAAAGTTGAATGGTTATAACAAGAAATTTGCTAATAAGGTAACTTTCATTGTTATTGCATTGTTTTGTTAGTAGTTACAGTTTCAGATCTCATCTCTTACAGTGTCTCGTTACAGGTGTTGCTGTGCTGCTAGCTGCTAGCTGCTAAACAATTTCAGGATCACACTGAATTGCTTTGAGACAATAGAGAATAGTTTGTTCTATTGTGTTCTAATTTAAATCCTGGGTTCCCGCTTGGAGGGCTAGCATCTATCAGTAGTTCCAATAGTGGAACCAAAACATTATAATGGTGTATAAATAGTACAATATACTTTCAATAACAAATAGTATTATGATGTAATTGAAGTAGACATCAAAGTAAATAATATAATAATAACTTGACAAAAACATTAAGACATATAAACTATATTGCATGAACTCAGATTATTACTCAAATTATTCGTCATTTGAAACTGGACTCCACTGTTTTATTCCACAACCTTCTAACATTGACCTTCGTGCCTGTGAAAGCTAACTTTCTTTCAGTGCGCGTACACTATTTGTTCTTTCAGGTTCTGAGTTTTATTATAATTGAGTGTCAGTGTTTTGCTCTAGGGCTTGATCTGGCATGTTCCATAGTGTTTTTTTTTCTTTCTTACAGAATGGTGAAAGCACAGATTCAGTCCCACTCTTGGCTGTCACTTTCATTGGCACTCACTTATTTAATTCTGTCTTCCTCTGTGTCTACCTCTGACAGGACCTCCCTCTGCGCCACAGGACCTGCTCTACAAAATCAACCAAACCACTGTTAGCCTGGAGTGGAGCCCGCCAGCTGACACAGGTGGCCGCAACGATGTCACCTACAGGGTTCAATGTCGGCGCTGCAGCTGCGAACCTGAGGAGTGTGTTCTGTGTGGGCCAAACGTGGAATACTCTCCCGCGCAGTCAGGATTAGTGGACACTTTCGTGACCATCATGGACCTTCTTGCCCATGCCAACTACACTTTTGAAGTGGAGGCTGTGAATGGGGTGTCGGACTTGAGCCGCACTCAGAGGCTTTTTGCAGCAGTTAGCATTGCTACTGGTCAAGCAGGTAAGATCTCATTTTTCAGAGTGTTTATTGATATTATTGATGTTTCTTGGCATTGTTCATCTTTGGCATATAAGAGAAATGTGAAAGTACCAGAAGCACTTTGTGACCCAAAGTAACAGGTCTAACCGCTGCAGGACAAGGACTGAGTTTTGTACTTAACACACAGAGATTAGACTGATCTGAGGCTGAAAAAAGTGAATGGTCACATTTGCAAAAGTCTCAAACTGAGGTCAGTCTATGCACAGTTTACAAGAAAAACCTCTCATATGCAAACTACAGTAATGATTCCCCATTAGCATTAATGACTATAGTCTGCTATGATCCATAATATTTTTACTATGCATATTTCCTAGATTAATTTAATGTGTATATCAGCACTACAGTGGCAAACATTATTAGCTTAGCAATGATGCAGACTCCCAGTGGTACCTAAAGACCCAGTACTGTATTTGCTCTCAGTCTTGAGCAAATTGACTGTAATTTAAAAGGTTGTATTTTGCAGTGACAAACTCTGAAGCTTGTTTTGGTCATTATTTCTATGGATCTTTGCAACAAGATTCCTCTTTCATGCTCGAGCATCCATGAAACACAGTTGGCCCAAAAGACTATGGTGATTAACAGAAGACTGCAAACAAAGCACTGAGGCTCTGTCTCTGGCAAACTATGTCATGTTTGACTTCTGAATATACATACATGTTAATGGGGAGTGGTTTGCTACCAGAAAGGGTTTCTCAGACAATAAATAGCTGTTCATACGTTTGTGTATCAGTAAGAGGGAATTCTGTTGTATTAATGTGTGTAGGATATAGTGTTAGGGATAATGTACATTGCTAAAAAAATTAAAGGAAAACATCGGATTTGAATGGGGAAAAAATCATGCTGGATATTTATACTGATAGGGACTGAGTGATGTGTTAGGGATTAAAGGATACCACATCGTTTGATGGAAATTAAAATTATGAACTTACAGAGGTCTGAATTCGAAGACACCCTGAAATTAAAAGTGGAAAAATTATGCAGCAGGTTAGCCAATTTTTATCATTCCAGCAACTCATAATGGTACTCAGTACTTTGTATGGCCCCGACGTGTTTGTATGCATGCCTGACGATGGGACATGCTCCTAATGAGACGACAGATAATGCCCAGGGGTATCTCCTCCCAGAACTAGTCCAAGGCATCACTGAGCTCCAGGACAGCCTGAGGTGTAACCTGGCGGCATGGGTTGGACCAAAACATAATATCCCAGAGTTGTTCTATTGGATTTAGGTCAGGCGAGTGTAGGGGTCATTCAATGGTATCAATTCCTTAATCCTCCAGGGACTGTCAGCATACTCTCACCACGAGGCTAGACATTGTTGTCATCAGGACCCAAGACCCACTGCACAAGTGTAGGGTCTGATAGCTCGTCCAAGGATTTCATTCCGATACCTATTGGCACTCAGCGTGCTTATGTCAGGCCTGTAGAGGTTTGTGCATCCCTCCATTCCAACCAGTCCTGTGGCTGGGTTAAGGACCTTCTATGGTTCTATTCTCTAGCTCTGACATCAAACTGTAAAACCATTTTTGTTTTAGGGGTCGTCTCATTGTTGCCCCTCTAGTTCGCCTGTTCGAATTTCATTAACACCAAAGCAGCTGAAACTGATTAACACCCTCCTCTGCTACTTAACTGATCAGACGTTTAAATGACATGCTGTTTTGAAGTCATTCATAATTATTCCTGGCATGTTGACAACAGACAATTACTCAGTTAACCCGGTGGAATTTTTTGCATTAACTGCTGTGAAATGTGCCCTGTTTGTCCAAGACGGTGCAATTTTATCGTTTTGAATAACTGGTAACGTTTAACTAGCTAAAGCACTATAATCAGAGTAAACAGCCAAAATGGATCAGCTTCCAGATAATCTTGATGATTAGGTATATTCATGTTAATACAGTATTTAATAGTTTATGCTAGTGCTACTATATATTTGATCATTTTAATTATTTTCATTTTTTTTCTTTATGATATTAGGGTGCAATAGCCTCTGAAACAGTATTGAGACCATGATGCAATACTGAAACTCCTCTTTCAAATCCAGACTAATAAAATTCCTGCAGGGTTAGCAGCTCTTAAAGACAGGATGACCCAGTCCGTCTGTTCAATAGTACCGTTTCTGGGACATCAATAATACCTCTGAAATGAAAGCTACAATGCTACACAAAGTAGCATTGAAAAGAATAAATTAATAAAAAAAAAAAATCTGCATATATTTATGAAGACTTTGTCATGAATAACATAACTGAGTGATCTAACAAACAGAATACCTAACAGAATATATTTTTGCAACTGCCATAATAACAGATTATTGGCAGAAGGTTTGGTTTGATTGAGAACAATTGAAGTTTGAATGACTAAACTTTTAAACTGTATCAGACAGACTTAATACTAATCAGTACTTTTTATAATAATATAATATTTTCATCATGAGATGTATTTAACTTAAGTCCCATTGTGAAAGGAACCCTTTCTTATATTCTTATAATATAATATTTTCATCATGAGATGTATTTAACCTAAGTCCCATTGTGAAAGGAACCCTTTCTTACTCTAAACTTTGGTTAATTTGAGGGAATAATAGTGGAAACTAGTGTTGCTTTGTTGATCGATCCATCAAAGTTTTGTGGCAGGTCAATGATCAGCATCAGATAGGTGGATACTGATATCCGTAGAAGGGTGTCTCTTGTTTCCCATCTTGAGCCGACATTAGTTTCACCCTGTAGGACTCATTTTACTGCTCACTGGAGCCTCACACTGTCTAGCGCTCTCTGGGCTGTTACAGAATGCTCGAGCGCTTTATAATTGGAAGGTCAGCACTTCCTAAAACATCACCCCTTCCTGAGTGAGCATGCAGGACCACTCATTAGAGAATGACTGCATTATTAAAGCTTTTATGGCTCATCATTCAGAATTGATTAACCTTTGTGTGCCGAGGCACTGGAGCCCCGTAGCACTGAAAGAGCTTTATAAAAAAGGGAAGACCTCACCTCCTTTTGTCCCATCTCCACGTCCTGCATGATAATCAGCATGAGCATAGACTTGTAGCTGGGGACCGGGAGAATAAACACGCAGTGTGCACATACAGATGGTGATCCATCTGATGAGGAATTCACACGTCCCCTAATTACACCAAAGGAAACATCTGGAGCAAAGCTGGAACTACACAAGGTGCTGAGTGCTTATTGTTCCCAGAAACCTAATTACCTCTCAGTTCTGACTTAAATGAGTTTAAGTAGAGGTTGTAAATTTGTAAGTCTGATTTCTCTAGCTCTCTCCTCATAGTAGTTGAATAAAAACTGGATTTCTTTGCTGTCTTTGCTATCACCACATGTAAGACTCACTGGAAGAAGTGAGTGTGTTTCAATCAGCACTCCATTGTGAGTCGACAGCACAACAGAGCCGACCTCTGAGGGCCTGCCGCACCTTAGCTTTCCTCAAGCGCACTTGTAAACAAGGTCTTTTGTTCTTCCAGAACACTTCTGAGTGGGCATAGCTCATAGAATAACCATTAATATTTATTCAAGCACTGTGTTTACATCTCTGAGCCAGAAAAATCACTGTGGAGAAAGGCACAGAAATAGGACTGAAATTGGTTATGAGAAAGGCTATAGGACCTGTGTGTGTGAGTGTGTGGGTACATGCTGTGTGCAAATTCAGCTTGAGACCAGTGACATGGGGTTTAGGTGACATTATACAAGAGGCAGAAACAATATAATGAGTGGAAGGAAGAGCATGTGGAATTTGATTTGAGTGTTGTGCTGATGAAAACCATTTTTAGACATGGAATACACAATATTTCTGACCATGTCTGTCTGTTAAAGCATTGTCTTATCTGCACTTTTATCATGCAGATAAAAGTGTGCCTTATGTAAATATTCATCATGACAGGGCTTTTATGAAAATATGGAAAGAGCCACATTGCTCACATAATATATTTCACCTAGCACACCGAGATGTGGGTTTGATAATCTCTTACAGGCTGCTTTGCTGTTGGGTATGCATTTGCAGCAGAAAGCTAAAGGAGTAACTGCCATAGACCTGTAGTTACAGACTGACTGTTAATGGTTTGCATTGACTGAAGCTTCTTTTTTACTGTGTGAAATTTGAAATCATTAACAATGACTTCAGATGTCAAGACCAACATGTGAAATTACCATCACATTTACATGAGTTTAGATGACTTGACTCTGAGTGCCACGAATGCCATTCCCATTATTCCTCAACATCTGATAAGCCAGGGCCATAATATCAGCCTTCACATATTTTACATTAGAGCAATCTGGGAAACAGCAAATGGAGCTCTCTTTATTTTTAGCCATTCTTCGCTCCATTTGTTGTGTAGCACAGTGTTAATGTAGGATGATGTTAGAGTCCCCCTCAAGTACAAACCTACTTAAAAGAGAACAAAAGGGTATTCCCCTTAGTACAATCTCTCAGTGCAAAAAGAAAACAAGCATTGAGGGCACACCACAAAAATGTAAGATAAGCATTTTCCTTTGATTTGAAAAGTGTCTGCAGCCTCACACTGTGTGACTGCTTCAGTATTCACATTTAGTTTTATTTTAAAATGTGCTTTACTGTCCCCCCTACTGTTTGTCTGTTGAATGGTTTCATAGTTATTGCCAAAACAGCTTTGACCAGTACAACTGGAAATGTTCAGTGGTGGAAGCTGAGCCCAACTCAATTCAATTCAATTAAATTTTATTTGTATAGCGCCAATCATCACAAGGCACTGTACAGTGTAAGGTTTAATACCTTACAGAGTGTAATTGTATAAAAAATACATGGAAAACCAAACAGTTCCATTTGAGCAAGCTTTAAGCAACCTCCAGCAGAGCCAGGCTCAGGGTGGGCGGCCATCTTCCTCGTCCGGTTGGGGTAAGTGAAGAAGAAAGAGAAAAGAACAGCAGGCAACAAAAAACAACTGCATGCATGCAGTTGTAGCATTTAAATGGATAGACGAGAGGAGCTCAGTGTATCAGTAGAAGTCCCCCAGCAGACTAACCTATAGCAGCATAGCGAGTGACCTGAGCCATCTCTAACTATAAACTTTATAAAAAGGGTAAGTTTTAAGTCTAGTTTTAAATGTCTGCTGCCCTAACCTGAACTGGGAGCTGGTTCCACAGGAGAGGAGCTTGATAGCTAAAGGCTCTGCGTCCCATTCTACATTTGGAAACTCTAGGAACCACAAGTAGACCTGCGCTCTTTCGTTCTGCTGGAAAAATATGCAACACTTAGGTATTAAAGATGGGAGGGAACTTATTATTAAGTGCTTTATATGTGAGGAGAATCATTTTAAATTCAATTCTGCATTTTACAGGGAGCAAATGGAGAGAAGCTAACGTAGGAGAAATATGATCTCTCTTGCTAATTCCAGTCAGAACTCTGGCTGCAGCATTTTGGATTAACTGGAGGCTTTTTAAGGAGTTATTGGGACATCCTATTAATAATAAATTACAATAGTCCACTCTGGAAGTAACAAATGCATGGACTAGTTTTTCAGCATCTCTTTAGGACAGGATGGTCCTAATTTTAGCAATATTCCTCAGGTAGAAAAAGGCAGTTCTAGATACTTCTTTTATGTATGTAGGAGACCAGGAGATATGCTGGAAAAAGATAACACAGATATTTCTCACAGTGTTACTTGAGGCTAATTATAAGTCATCTAGGGTAAGAATGTGATTAGACATAATGTCTCTGAGATTTTGAGGACCAAACTAAATAACCTCTGTCTTGTATGAATTTAGGAGACGGACATTTTTTAAGCATGCTTGAAGTTTGATTAATTAATTTGTTGCTTCTGCTTTTATAGATACATACAGCTGGGTATCATCTGCATAGCAATGGAAATTTGTTTCCTTATAATATTGCACTAAGATCTAACATAGCGAGTATAGAGAGAAGTTCTTTGTCTGTGGTAAGTAGCCTGTTAGTAAAAATAGATTGATCTGATTTAATACGGACGTGCTGATCAAAGGTAAGACATCTTTGAGCAGTCTAGTCGGGATGTGGTCTAAGAGACATGTTGATGGTTTCAATAAATTAAATGATGGTAAATGGCAAATGAATCTAGAGCTGTTGTACATACTGTATGAGTCTATCCATGCCGTATGCAGGGAGAATCTGATAAATGTTTTAGTTATGATTTTATTTGTAAAGAAATTCATGAAGTCATTGCTGCTGAGAGTTAAGGGGATATAAGGCTTGACAGAGCTATGACTCTTTGTCAACCTGGCTACAGTGCTAAAAAGAAACCTGGGGTTGTTCTTATTTGCTTTTATTAATGATGAATACGACATGGTTCTAATTTTACAGAGAGCTTTTTTTTATATATTATTAAACTATCTTTCCAAGCTAGGCAAGATTCATCTAAATTAGTGCAACGCCACCTCCCTTCCAGCTTACATGATCTCTGCTTTAAGTAACGCATTTGTGAATTGTACAATGAAGCTAGCTTCCTCTGATTCACTACTTTCTTTTTTAGAGGGGCAACAGTATCAAGTATTGTTTGGAGTGAGGGTGCAGTTTTATCGACAAGATAATCAACTTGTACTGGAGTAAGGTTAGGATGACTGCCCTCCTCTGTGTTATATGGCTATGAAATATGGCTCCGAAATAAAAGATCTACTGTTGTGAAATTTTTCTTAGGTAAGGTAAACTTCAAGGGTGTGATTAAAATAGTGAGTGGGTGTATTCACATTTTGAGTAAAGCTAATGGAGTCTAATAGTGAATTAAATGCGGTGTTGAGGCAGTTATAATCACCCACTATAATAACTTTATCTGAGAAATCAGTTAAAAACTCAGTGTAGGGGACAGGACGATACACAATAATAAACAGGACTGTTTTTTATGAAACACTCATCTTGTGTTGGATTTGATATATGTCATTCAGGTGATCGGGAAGCAGACACTGTCTCTATGGGGTTTTGGTAGTTTTGGGGGGTATAGGGGGTGATGGCTTGAAAGAAACTGCAGAGAGGCATGTAAGACGCGTATCTGCATCCTGGGCTCCACTCTGAGATGTCAGGGTTTAGGTTGTCTCATAAACTTAGCCATATTGATGGATGCTGGATGGATGCTGTCTCTTCTAATCAGCCCAGGTTTTCTCCAAAAACGTTTCCAATTGTCTATGTAGCCCACATTGTTTGCAATACACCACTTAACAACATGTCGTCACTGTTCAGATTGGAAAGGGGTCCAGAGAAAACTACAGTCCGACATTGTTTTAGCAAACTTACATACCAATTCCACGTTAAATTTGTGCCTTCCAAATGGCGTAATCAGGCGTAATTAACTCCTGTGTGAATTATTATCTTACTGTATTCACGTTCATACTTACACAAGAGTTTTAAATAGGATTCGACATCGCCCGCACTGACCCCAGGATTGCACTTGACTATGGCCACTGGAGTCTCTAACTTCACCTTTCTCACTATAGAGCTGCCAATGACCAGAGTAGGTTTCTCAGGGGGTGTGTCGCTAAATAGGGAAAATCGAATAGAAACGTGAATCTGATTGTGGTGAACTTTGGGTTATTGTTCTTACAAACCGTCACCCAGCCAGCCTGACTTCCCAGCTGCTTGGGAAATGCCAGAGGACAGCTAATGGGAGCTAGGCTAAGTGGCACCGGCTACTGGGATCTGACTAGCTGGCTTCTTTTCCATAGTACGGAGCCGACTCTTCAATTCGGTCAGCCCCTCCTCCAATGCTGCAGATAACTTACATTTATTACAAATCTGCTTATCACTAAAGAAGGCAGAGGAGCAACTAAACATAAGACACACAAAGCAGGTCAGAGCAGGAGAAGCAGAGGGATAAAAGAAGAAGCCATGGCTAAAAGATGAGCTAGTTAAACGATAAGCTAGCAGACCTCAGAAGACAAGAAATTCAGAAATTAGGAGTTTGATGAACAGGTCCTTGAATAATACAAGTGATGTTACGACTCTTACTCTTACTCTCACTAGAACTATGTATTTAGTTTTAAGTTGCTTAAAGCGTTAAAGTAAGGGGTACACAGCACAAGTGAATAGCAAGTTAACTCCTCACTGGTGATTTATGTAACCACTTTATTGACTCTCTATCATCACTAAATTGATAAAATTCAGTGTATTTGTGAAAGTATGCCTGGGGAACAATAAGGCCATTGATTTATCTCCTTTTTGTGTTGTGATCTGCCAAGGTGGTCTTAAACACAAGGCCTGGCTGAATCTGAGGAGTTCCCACTGACCAGTGGCAGTCATAGTAATTTTCTAGTTAAGCGGATCCTTCTTTGTAGCATTTGTCCCTGGTTTTACGTTACCTGGGAGACAATTCTTTTTGGACACCCCCCACCCCAACACACACACCCCCCACCCCAATGCTCTACATGCTTGCAGTAATATGATGAGAGCTGGGCAAAGCAGTAAGATTCAACAGCTGCAATAAAACTGTGGTGGTTTCAGAGCAGCAGCTCTGAGCACTTAACCTGTAGCTTTTCTGTAAATGCCTCCTGATTTGTCTGTCACCCAATCCGTCAGCAATGAATAATTTTCATGGAAGGTGCACTTTAATTACTTTCCCATTTAAATGGCATTATCGTGGCCTATCTAGGTAATTAATCTCACCAAGTATCCTGTTTCAGCCTTTTATTGCTGGCAGACGAGCTCCCTAAATCCCCCTAAATCTGCCGTGCTTGAATAAGCCCTCCCTCATAGAAGCTGGCGTTGCCGCTTTGCCTTTCACTTGGTCCCTATTGGAGCTGTTGGACAGTCCTTTCTCTCAGTGCAGGCATGCTGTCAGAGCAACAGGCTGTATTACTGCTTTGGAGAGGACACAGGCAGACACATCCATGTAGGGTAGTAGTCAACAATAGCCTTGGCTAAGAGGGCTGGTAGCAGCTGGTGATATTCTGTTTTTCTTACTGTCAACAAATCCTAGAAATCAACAAAACCAACAGTCAGTGTATCCATCCAAAGCCTTATATAGTTTATTCATCTGTGCCATAGAGCTCCACTGTTTCCCAGCGGAGGGTATTAGTCTACAATAGTCAAACAGCCACCAACAAGTGCTCTATGTTATTCTGACTGAGTAAAAACTTTGGCAACCAACTGTTGTAGGAAACAACTAAGTCTGTTTTAAAAATAAAACTATATCTGTGAGACATTTTGTTAAATGTATGTAGGAACCAATGAGCTTTGGTAAGAAAAGTGTCGAGACAGACTTAAACATTGCTGGTTTATCTTTTTATGGGACCATGTAGACCATATAGAAAATATTCAGCCTCACACAAAGTTTGACTATGTTTGTGTCTCAAGTCTTCCAAAAATCCAGACTTGATTTTATCCAATCCAGTGAGGGAATACTTCCATAAAATTCTCTTGGTTAAAGCTGAGGTTTGACTGGATAATAAGGGCAAAGGCTTAATAAATGATTAGTGATAAGTGAATTTAAAGAACAAATTTAAATTGCTGTAGGTATGCTGCAGGTTGGTCAGCCACGGCTAGTGTTTCTGTAAGAGAGTGAGAGAGTTATTAAAGCTAATATCATGTAAAAATGACATAATAAAATCACATTATAAAGCATCACTGTATCATTACCTACTAGACATTGATGTCATTATTTGAAGTCATAGTATTACTAATTGCATTTAAACAAACTCTTCATTAATGTTCTGTTTGTCTTTAACTCTTGCTTGTTGTCTGTGGACTGCTTGTGTTGATTTCCAAAGAAACCCTGTTTGCTTTCATCTGGATGCTGTGTTATTAATTTGGAACATTTGCAGATAGTGAAACTTTGAAAAATGTCAGAGAAGTTACAGCATTCTGATGTTTTTGGCTCAGCTGGGAATATGTGCAAGTTGAAAAGAGAGCAGGGATATGAATTCGGCTGTGTTTCCCCGGAGCAGACACACATACAGACACACACACACACACTCACACACACAGCTTTAATTATTCAGACCTGTGCGAGGCAGCAGAAAGAAATTGATGAAACTTTTTTATTTATTTATTTAATTTTGGCAGTCAATTTACTGTTTACCTTCCACATAACAGCTTAGCGTTTCAGTCAGACATTCACCTTTCTGGATCACTTCATTTTCTCTTACATTCGCCAGCCTCCCATTTATCACCTCAGACATTTGACAACAATTTTTATTTCTTTTTTGGAAATGTTCTCACCATGGGCATTGGTGCACTTA
The DNA here is from genome assembly GCF_900324465.2 of Anabas testudineus. Taxonomy (NCBI): domain Eukaryota; kingdom Metazoa; phylum Chordata; class Actinopteri; order Anabantiformes; family Anabantidae; genus Anabas; species Anabas testudineus. The sequence continues at coordinate 276,899 of NC_046632.1, forward strand.
TCACAACTTTTGGAATAGCAAGTGTGTGTGAATTTTATTATATCTTAAACTCTATTGCAAACAAGAAAGGATTGCAGAAAGCGGCAACACTGAACTGCAGAGTGCAGACTAGACAGCAGCTAGCTCTACTGAGCTAAATGTTACCCATTCGCTTTACAGAGCAATCTCTTTCTGCTCTGTCGTAGCAAGTCACTCTGGATGAAGCAATTGGCCAAATGCCTCAAATGTCCACAGTTATCAAAGTGTCAACAAGATTTAGATCATTACACTCTTTCAGCGTATCTTTACAAGGAAGCTAAAATATATATATATATATATATATATATATATATATATATATATATATATATATATATATATTTGAAAACTGGCTTTACAAATTCTGATTTTTTTAGCCTATTCACCCTCTGTCTCATCTGTATTTATTCATTTATTCACTGTTTTTGTTAGCTACTGCAGCAAAAAGGTAATATAAATTTTTATAATTTCTTTTACCTATTATTATCATATTTATTATTATTATTATTATTATCAATCCTTCCATACATTAGATGGACTGCATTGCTATAATAATGACATGTCAAAATGTATCCAAACTATGTTTACAGGGGACTATGGTCTACTGAACAAATAGTTTGTGAATGTCTCGGTTCTGAATCATAGAACACGGACATAATTTTAAGATGTAGTCCTTCAAATATTACACTTTTATATATTCTGTTTTATTTTGGTGTTTGCTCTTAAAGCTTGAGGTTGATCAGCTGAACTGCTTCACAAGTAGATTGGCAGCTCAATAAAACAGTTTGGTTTTGGAATTTGGGTAGAGCATCTTGTGTATTTTATTGAGCTTGCTATGTGAGGAAGCGTATGGTAACCTTGATAAAAAAGCAAAAGATACATTTTACCACATAAAATTTTCATGTATATGCAGATTAAGGCACCTGAGCTTTGTCCATGTTGCCATCACAGGGTGACAGATCACAAGCAGAGAGCTTCGCTCAGTAAAATTACAGACCTGAGGGGTAGTTGATGAGAAATATCACTGTCGACAAAAATGGAACTCTAACATATTCCATCTTAGGTTTGTTGAACACTTATTAATGTCTCTCAGTGAGTGCCACTAATTGAGGTAGTCAGTCCGGTGCAGCAGCTGAAGTGTGGGACAAATAACAGTGTGACCTGAGAACAAAAGAGCTGCAATGAGAATATACATATTTAGCAGTGCTACGAAGCACACAGAGCACATGGTGTTCTCCAGTTGAGCAACAAAGACCACACTAGCAGAATAGCTGTAGCAGAGTGATGCCCTCGATTATTCATTTCCCTTTTAATGTTTCTCTCCGAGAGCATTTAATTTCTAACATGATTTCTAGCCATAGGAATCAGATAATAATAAAGTTTGGGAGCCAGTTGATGAAGCGTTGAAAGTTTTATTCACTGCTAGGCATAAATCACAGAAGCAAAATGCAAAAGCACAGCTCTTTTGACATTGAGAAAGAAAAGTACATTATTTCTGTTACAAAATAATATAAAGTTGAACTCTAAAGCAATAAAATACACCCTTGCTCAATTCCACACTGCTCCACAGCCTTACTTGATCTGACCAGATGCTAACAGTTAGGATACTTTAGATGGGTTAACGTGCTGTAGCTTTTCATGCATTTTAAGCTAGCAGAAGAGGTTTGCTTATGTTTCTGGCTAAGAAATGTATGTAGTAAATGTGCTGTTGGGAGTAGATGGAGTAGATTTGACATAAACTAAATACTATACCTAGACATGTCCAGTAATTAAGCAATTACATAATCATTTGAAAAACAATTGTATAATTAGTAATTTCAGCTCAATTCAATTCAAACACATTGCACATTGAACACATCCCCCTGGGCTAACTGTAGATGTTAATGACATCTATATAGCTTAAAATACAATTTATAGATTGAATAACTGATTACGTAATCAGAAAACTAATTAACAGGTGATCAATAATGAAAGTAATTGTTACTTGCAGTGACAGAGGCACCAACAAATTAAGAAAATCAGCAGTCATTGTCCTTATTTGTCTCCCTCAATAGTTCTAACCGGAAACTCAGCCTTGACTTCTATATTTTAAATTGCCCTGTGTGTTTTAAGCATTGACTCATCAATGAAGGCAGATTGCTGTGACTGTGGAATGCAGCAGCTCTCCACAAAAATACCTTCTTTCCTTCTCTTTCTTTATCTACTCACTTCGTCGTCTGTTCTCTTACATACATTCATGAAAACGGGTGCACACATACCACACTCGCCCTGTCACCATGCACCTGTGACTCCCACAGACTCTCTTTATATGGAACACATGCTCGGGATTGCCACGGCCCTTGCTGCAAATGACTCAAGCACTTTGGCATACAGCCATTCAAGTGTTTCATTTCCTGCCAAAGGAGTTAAAATAACCTTCACAGGTAATAGCAAGCAAAACAGGGTGCTGTATGCTTTATGTTAGATGCTGTACTTCCCCAGGAGCAGTAAATTTACCCAACTGGGCAAAACATGTAAACAAAGACACAGCTATACCAAATCAATAGCTGAATGTTGTCATGTAAAGGAATTGTTCAAACAGTACATAGTGTTAGCAAATTAGCCACAGAAGTCATCTCACATTTGACATTGGAAAAATACAATATAATCTGCATATTGAGCATCTGCAAACTCTCTTAGCTTGTTCTGCTCTGTTGTAAGCATCAGGTAGCAGTTTTTAGTAGAAAAAAAGTGATATGTTAAATATTGTATTGTATTGTATTGAAATTATAACACAATTATAATCAGATTTTCAAAATTAACTTGGGCCAACTCCTGACATACGTTTTAGAAATGGTTGTATAATATAGCATTGTTCATGATGACCAGTATATGTACTGAAGCTACAGGCTTATATAAATCCAAAAAGGACAGTTTGGACTTTCTGTGTGCTAAATGTCACTGGAGATATTCAACATTTTATTTCAATGTACTTAATGTAAACAATTAAAAGCATTAATTTGAAACTATTTAGTAAATTACAGCAATACAGAATATGTGTCTGATAGGCCACTCTTGAGCTAAGAATAGATGATTTAAAAGCTGCTCTTAAATTGATACTGTAAGTATTAGTTTAAGTGAATGAATACACTTACATTGAGAAACATTTGCACCCCATTTTACACCCTTTTTTTTTTTTAATCTGTGGTGTTTAACATTTTTATTTATTTTTCATCACTCTGACTGAACATGACCTGGATTATGTTCACTGGAAAACATATTTTTTTCTCTGTGTTTTTCATTCCTTCTGGATGTCTCTATGATTGTAGAACTGGCAGAGGTTTGCATTGTGTAACACAGCTCTGCATTGTGGTTGCACAGAGTCTGGGTGTTTTTTTTTCTTCTTTTTTTCTTGGATCTGAACATTAGTCACTGGAGCTTTGTGAGATGAAAGAATTGGGAGAGATTGACAGCTCTGCTTTTTTCTGTCTTTCATTGTCTCATCAGCATACTGTCTCCTGCAGTGAGGAAAACTAATTATGTCTTCAACCCCCTGCTTCACCCCCCCCCCCCCCCCCCCCCCCCTTTTATTCAGATCATCACACTTGGAAATCATAATGAGCTTGTGGCAGGCCAATGTAGCTTTGGAGCAAGGAAGGGGGAAAAAATTCAGAAAGTCCATTTGCCTCCACTCAAACAGGCTATCGACAATTACAAACAACCTTTTGACCCTCGAAAGCCGTCGCCTAAATTCTTTCAGGGCCTGACCAAGACTCAGTTCTGCACACCTGCTAGCTGCCTCATCTGTATTGCTTTAAACAAACACTTTACCAAAATACCTTTTTTTATCAAAGCAGAGAGAATTTATGGCTGGTCTCTTAGTGGGAAGTTTGTTGTCTGCATATAGTACCACAGGTATTGCTGACAGAAAATAATAACCCATTTAACCATGATTACTTTAGACTGTTGAGAAAACACAAAATGTGGATTTTACTTTTGATGGTGAGTGTGTATCATTTTCAACATTTTCCCTCCCGGCATTAAACACACTGTGTCTGCTGCTGTTGTTAAGTCCTGAGCTAGAGGAGAGCTATTCTTCTGTGAGCACCACGTATTAAAATGTATTCTCTGAAGAACGATTACATCTAGATGAAAGTTGGAAGAGCTTGTATCCTAAGAGACTGAGCTAATTAAATTTGTAAATTTCTCCCAAACCATCTCCATATAACTGTGATGACTTTCTGTTGAATTATGCCAAGAAGTATGTCACAAAGTGTTAAAACCAGTATATTTTGGCAGTAAATGTCTAGATAAGATAAGAAATGAAATGCATGCAGAGACCCCTGTGTTTTCAGTAGGTTCAGCTTTTGCTAAAAGATTCCTCCCAAGAGGACAGATAAGTTTTTAATGTCATGACGTTATTCTGTCTTATATGCAAAATTCAGTTACATCTAACTTGCAAGATTTAGTGACTTAATGTATTGACTGGATGCATTTCAGCCGAATAGTCGTGTTAGACTGTTATTAAAGATAACAGCTTGTGCTTTGTGGCATAAATTAGTTGATAACCCAAGATAAATTTGGTGTGGAAGTCGGAAGTGTAACAGCCGCAACAGATGATTGCATACTGCAAAGTTGATACCTCCCACATACTATTAGTGCTGCATGGTGTCCTTCAGGCTTCCAACATGGCTTGTTGTTTTGTCATCTGAAGCTAACTGAAGAAAACCTGCTTTAAATTGTGTGAACATGCCTGGTATTTGCATTAGAATTACTCATGGCTCCCCAATTAACTGGTGACAAAGTGGACTAGAGATACGTAAACTTCTGAACATCTGATACAAAGAGGCAAAGACTGCTGTCTGTTATTCTTCTAGGAGTAATTGGGATGGGGTTTGTAAGCACACTAAAAGTAAAGCCTTAAGCCTCATCTCCCTTGCTGCCTATCAGACAAAAATCACCAATTACAATAATAGCAAATACTGCAACCAATACACAAAAGCTGACAATGATGTGACACCTTGCCGACCTACGTCAGCATGTAGTGCTTTAGCTCTCAATTTGAAAGCTCTTTGTCACATGCTTTGTTTCTCAACTTTAAGCTGCTCTGGCCCAATTTCACATGGAGCTGTTCTGCTGTTTGGATTTTGTTAGGAGAGACACCATCTGTATATTCCCACAGCCATTAATTCGTCCTTTCACTTCCTTTAAAAAACGTCTCGGCCTGTCTTTGCAAGTATGTGTGTTTGTATGGCTATCATTGTGACCATCGTGAATTTTTAACCTTTGGACTGAGGACATTTTTACAAAGTGAGGACATTTTAGCCAGTCCTCACAATGAGAAGGGTATTCAAAACTAGATTTTAGCGTTAGGGTTAGGGTAAAGTTCAGGGTGAGGCAGTTAGTTGTTAAGATTAGGGTTAGGGTAAGGGTAAGGCAGTACATCTGATCATTTAATCAAATCGATATAGAGTAGAACAGTAGTACAGTAGGTGGGCTAGGGAATGCATATGCCAATGAGTGACCTCACAAGGACTGCCATACAAAAATGTCTGTATGCACGTGTGTGTGTGTGTGTGTGTGAACAGCACCGTTTAAAAAAATATATATTTTACATCATTTGGGTTAAGTCAATTTGTTGATCTTCTATAACGATGGATGTTTGATGGATTGGAGAGCCCAAGAAATCCAAAACGGAGTTAAATTATTTCACTCCATAGCAAGCCAGCTGGCAGCTATGGAAAGTAACTGGTACAACTATTAGTTGTTGATATTTCTGTAGTACAGTATGTGGGGGACATTCTGAGCAAATGTGAGATAAATAATGAGAATACAGGTTGTTTTTTAAAATTTAAATATTTAACAAAATAGAAAAAATAATAACTCAGTAAACAGGGAGTATTTTATGCTGTCTTTGGGTGCTGAAGATACATGAAACATGATCTGGCCACTCAACATGTTACATTTGCTCACAGTGGAAAGGTACTGACACATAAGGTTACTCTAGATCAAGCAAATCAGAAGGATTCTAGAATTTCCTTAACGCTCTTCTTAGTGCAGTAATACATATCAATCTTTGTAAGAAAGTTGTAATGCAGCCCTAATTCACTAAATTAACATCAATGATTTCATCATTGTTTTAATCCAGGCTGAGGCATGTTGACACCTATGTTGTGTGTTGAGTAAAATGCTAAAGCTCCTTCCATCACATCAGCACTAGACAACATTGACTCGCTGATGTATGACTTCTACAAACCAATATAGTGTATGAGTGTATACATGGGTGTTTTTGTTCTACACTGCTGGTGGTCCATTGTTGGGGAATCTGCATCACAAACAGCCAACCCACTCCCACCCCACAACCCCTGCTGTCCACAGCACTGCCAGGCTGCAGCACAGAACAGCCGCCCGTATAGATATGAATGGTCGCACCAACTATTCTTGAGTTTAATGAATGATTAAGCCAATTCAGACAGGTTTACAAAGGACAAGCTGGGGCAGCTTTTCTTAATTGTTCCTGTGACTAATGAAAGTTGTGTTAGGCTTGACAACAAAATGTGCTAAACGTGTTATCTGCTGGTTATTTTCATGTGGAGGCTGAAAGTTTATTCATGCAGAGCATGCTGTTTCAAGCAGTGATAGATTGATACAATTTTATTCAACTTTCATTTTTTTCTGTGTAAAGAACCAGTTTGATTACTGCTCTTTGTGCTGCACCTGCTTCTTTCATTCAGAAATAATATCCTGACCATAAGGAAGAAACTGTATAAACACAAAGATTTATTTATTTATTGATTTTCAGGCCAATCTCCTAAGTTTTTTCAGTCTGCTGAGTTCAAGTGCATTGCAAAGGGGTCTTTCTTACTCCATTGGGAAAGAAATTAATCTGCTCAGGCCTCACTTTGACATGACGTTTCCATAAGCTTGCCACAAAACAGCCAAGACGAGTGTAGATGATACAGTTAATAAAGCTGTTCCAAATACACCTCTCTGGATTGCTCAATGCCACTACTGTATGTGCCAACTTGAGCAGGTGTCAACTCATACTAGTGTTCTGAAGTTTCCCCTCTAAGTTAACTGATAATCTCTGACATCTAATTAGAGCATCTGTTATTTGTTTTACCAGCACAAAGGCAAAGTGATCACGCTGAATATTACGAAGTAAATTTCTGTAACCAGCCGAAGAAGAAAAGAGTCATTATCCGAGTCCAATATATAGTTGGCAAAGACACAAAGATACTTTGCTGGAAGGAAAAAGTACAAGCTATGAGTTTCTTTCCCAAGATACATTTTCAAGGCTAATTATCTCGCAATAATGACATCATTATAATGATAGTGAGCCGGAGCTCAGACTGGTGAAGAATGAAGCTTTGTTCTCACAGCGCTTACACACAGACTGCCATGTAAAAACTGTTTTGTTCACCTAAAAGAAATAATTTCACAGACAATAAAAATATTCAAAGAAGCTGCAGGTGTGTTTATTAAAACAAACAAAACATGTCTGCTATGATATATGACTTAAACTCTAAAGGAAAATAACACCCTCAGATACTCAGATGTCACCTCATTTACGCTGGGAATTTATTTGATGATGTATTATTGTTTATTTTTTGGAGTACTCACAGTTTTCCCTCAGCCTGACTTGAGTAAGTGATTTGCTACATTTCTGCAACTTTTGACACCACATTGAGAGGTGGTGGGAACTTATTGCTGTCAGCTGTGGGTTTTATGCACAGGTGACGAGAGCAGCAGAGAGAGAAAAAGTCGAGTTGGGAGAAAAAGTGAAAGTCACGACCCTGAGTGAGATGAGTCTTGTGGCTAAAATTTTGATGCATAAAAAACATGTCTTACTGAATTTTCCTCATCTTATGCACATTTGACCAGTTTTGGAATAAAAAAAACAAACATCAACTAACAAAGCAGAGCTGAAAACATGGCTGGAGGTGAATATTAGGGGGTCAGGGGCAGAAAATTGTGCCTGGGCCCCCACCCCAGAGATGTACTCATATGCTTGATTAACAGAAATGTAATATGTTGCCTTGTGGTGTGACATGATGCAATTCTGTCTCCAGGTGTATGAGGCTATTCTGGAGGAGTATGTTATGCCAATACTAGATTTTAAGTTAGTTGGTTTGCATCAATATGATGAAGACATTTTTCAGCTACTTAATTCAACGGCTTAGCCAAAAAACATCCTGCCTTTTTTTTAAATGGCACTTAATCTGGCACTTAAGTGTTACTTCATGGGCTGAGAAAATATTTTCAAAATTCAAAAAACTCTCTAGATTGTCTGGAAAATAGAGCTTAACCCCCCAACCTCATATTGAGTATAGAATAAATAAACTTGACAGAATTATCATTACAGATGTTTTAGAGCAGATCTTACCTATAATTTGGAACTACCCAGTGGTAAACAACAGTTTCTCCCACCTTGGCAAGTTCTCCGGCAGCTCTCTGTCCTCAGTAAAAGGTCATAAAGAGTCATTCCCAGACGTTGGCATATTTAATTCTCTTCCCCCAGAAAAGAATGGGAAAGAGGATTTGGGCCCTGTTTTTCTCTGGGAGCTTGCTTGTTTATCTGGCAGGTGTTACAGCATTACTGGACCTTGTTCTATAAAATGAAACTGACTGTGTGCCCAGAAATCATGACCAGTCACTTACCCTGGAAGCCAGTAGTGATTTGGAAGGTAGGTTAGAAAAAGGACAGTTGGACATGTCTTTGTAAGGTAGAGGGTGCTTGGAGCTGATCTGTTCTTAATTCTGCCAGGCAACCTGAGGGCTTGATTTCGTCTCTGCAAGCAGCCAATCACTCAGCACTGTTTCAGTTAAAAACTTTTCGTAGAGCTAGAGCGCAGGCTGTGCTGTTCTGACTCTGGGTATAATCAGCTCTTGTTAGATTCTGCAGCCTTTTAGCACCGCAAACAGCTTTTACATGACACTGCATAATAAATTATAGTTATGAATGTGACGTAAACTGATTGTTACATGCACTTAGTTGTGACAGATCAAATCTGAAATTATTTCAAAAGCCTAATATGTATGAGACTGTAAGTTCTACAATATCCATAAGTCCTGCAGATATCGAGTCAGTGCTTGTCTCTCTTTGTGTTTAGCAGTCATTAATCATAATCAGTTAGTTGCTGTCATAAGTTAACAGAACATAAAAAAGTAAATATGGGTCTAAGGAAGTTCAATTAAAGGATCAACACTTTCTGTGCAGTATTACACATAAGCTCTCTCCACTGTAAAGTACTCCTCCAGGGGAAATGTGCCTGGTGTATGTTTTTAAGGCGTGTGAGGCGACACACCCATTTGTAAGTGTTGTGCCGCTGTCTGGTTTCCTTCACGTGCTGCCATTTTTCCTGTGCACAAAGAAGATGTCGCCAGAGTTTATAGGAGACAGATGAGCGAGAGAGGAGCTCACTGCTGATGACAGACACAAAAAGTCTATCCCTAAAACTACAGTCAGCCACTAAGTAGTGGAACTTGTGCAATCTTTTTTCCTCCCACATGCCATCTGGCTGGAGGCCTGTCTGGAGTGTCTGGTCGGAGTATTACTCATCACAAGCATTGCTGCCAGCATCAGACCGTACCCTTGATTACAGGGCTGCTGCTGAGTCGGCTGGGCATTCCAGTCTTATTCCTTATCACCAGGTGCATTTACTCCAGCTATGCCCTGCTTGATTTCCTGCAGATGCACTCAATTGACTCAAACCAAGTGTGCAGTCATATAAGTTCTATACTTATCCGTGTAAGGTCATTATCACCACCCAGTTTCTGTTTTCTCAGGCAGAATTAGGTGTTGCTTGGCAGAGATTTGAAACAGGGTCTTATTGGATCAGTGTGGGATTTAAAAAAAATAATCAGAGCGTATACCTTACAACTGCCAGTGTGAATGTGACCTGAAGTTCTTTCAGCATGAGATATTTTGAAAAAAAGAGACAAAATCACAAGGGCATCAAGAGTCATTGCTTTACTGCTTTCTCCTAATGTGCTATCATTTATTTTCACTTTAGTATTTTAAGGCTGTTACAATAATGTTATTCCTTGTTGTCTGACAGTGTCCTAAATATTCTGGATTTGCTTGTGTGAGATCTGGGCCCTTTTATGACTGTATCTGGGCAGAATAACATGAGCACAATCTTTTCTGCATATAGTATGTGCACCTGCTTAATATATATTAGTTGTATTTACAACACAGATAGTAACAAAGTATGCCAGTCATGATTGATATGCTTGTTTTTTTCAACCTAAAATCCATAATCAATTAACAATCCAGCAAGTCTTCTCAAACGACCTGTAAGAGCATCTTTATAAATAACAGCCCTATGGGAGCAGAAATTACAGAAATTATTGCAACGTAGAAAATAGCGAAGACATTGGACGATGTGTTCTGTACAATGTTATCTTGGATGTTGAAGAGTATCAATCCAGTTGTTAAGGTCTGCATTGTGTGATGTGTGGGGCCCGTAGCTATGTGCTACCTATAGCACAGGCTAGATTTAATGCAGAAGCATAAAATCAAGCTTAATGGTTGGTAAAAAAAAACCAAACAGGTTTTACAGGACACAGTAACGTTATCAATAAAGCAGCCTTCTTCTAATTGGCTGTAATTTGGCAGTAATTTTGTCTTCTAGCAACATGAAATATCAAAACTCCAATTTGTTGCTTAATTAACCAAACTTGGAATGTGTGGCTGCCACATCATATGGCAGCATACTGAACTTGTTGACATATTCAAGGTGCTCTGTAACTCAACTATGATGCTAGGAAGCACATTTTGCACCTTACACAACTGTCCACAGTAGCATGAGCAGGGTCATTTCCAGCACTTGTCAGACGTGTCACAGACTCCGAACTGATTTAACTGTGTCTTGGAGAGCTGCAGGCCTGGCCTAGATCTGTTGGCAATCAGCAGTGTGTTGGACTAGACCGCTCCATGCAAAATTACAGAGGCGGATGAAAAGGCCCTGGTTACGATTTCCCTGAGATGGAGCCTGTCCAAGACTGTGATTAAAGAGCATATGAGCACTGATTAATATGATCATCTCCATGATGACAGAGGTATTTCTATAATAAATGAATGTTGATGATGCCAGCCCTCAGCGATCATATGTCCCCACTTTCTGCAAAATAGCAGCAGTGTTTTTCATTTGAAATTGGGATATTTCTCATGTTTATTGCTAAACATTAGACTTATTTGCTGATGATGGGAGTGTCAGGAGCAGCTGCCCCTGTTTGAAGCCACAGTTAAGTCTGACTACATGGATGGAAACCTCATAATAATTACGTACCGTAATAAATAAGTACCTCAGGATTCTAACCCGTTGTGTGCCATCAGTCCACAGAGCACCACATTTTGTGAATTATCTCACTTATCAATTCCCATTGAGCTCAGATGTCCAATCAGCGTTTTATATTGGAAAGCAGGGCCCTCAGGCTATGCTTTGACATTTAAGGTAGGCAGAGAGGTGGAAGGCCATTTGGCTGCTTAGCAGCTCCAGTAAATATTCACAGTTACTGTGCTGCGCTCTCGCTGTAATCGGCTGTGTGCCTTTTCACTCTAGTCTTTGTTTTATTAAGATAAACGCTAAATCCACTGCATATGCGCACTCATATCTCTGTTTAGCCTGGTTGAATATTTGAAAAGACATGCCTCGCAGCTGCTTGTAGCAAAAAGGTCAGTGTGGCAGTGCATAAGCAAAGCCAAGCTTGTACATAACAGCTTTCATTTTTCATCTGGCCTGTGTCTGTTTGTTTCACCATGCATTTTCTTTGACAGTCCATGTACTGAGCTGGAGTTAGATAGCATCATTATAACAGAGCTCACCAGCAATAGGGATTTGAACAATCATCTTTATGGCTACATCAGGCTGTCTAGGCAATGAAATGTGCAGATTTCAGGATATTAAGCAATTAAGAATGAGGATATCAGGCTGTACATCTTATAACTCGGCTGTCCTTGGGATATACTCTGATTAAGTGGGTTCAGATAGAAAATCGCCTGTGGAAAAAAAAGAGGTTTATGTGCAAAATCACAGAGCCTTTCCTCTGTTTGTGATTCTGTCATTTATGCTGAGCAACCTCCCTGAAACAAGTCACCACATCAAAGCGTTTAGCTTCAACGCACCATGAGACCTCACATCATATTTCAGCCAGCACACACATGCAGGCCTACTGTGTATAGTCACAATAATTAAGATTGGCAGAGAAATTCTACAAATGTTGTTATTTGGCAGCCTGGGATGTATTTACAGACAACGCAGTTGTTTGTTTCTTGTGTGAACAGTTAAGGATTTTAATTCAAGATGCTCAGTTTTATGTCTGTTGTACATATTCGGTTTTGGCACAATCAGGCTGCGGCACACATTTAATTTATGTCCCATGTCATTGTTTCTTGTGTCATTTTGCTGTTTCCCCATCTGTCTCATCTGTCTTGTCTCACAGCTAATCACTGTGACCTTCTGCAACATAACCTGGTTTCTGCGAGACACAGAAGGAAATTACAGCTTATACTTAGCATTATGAGAATACATGTTACTTGACTGCTTGTCCTCATATTTGCATCACTCATATTTTCATTACCTGTGGAAAAACTGAGAAAAAGAATCATATGTTTGAAATAGGAGTAAAGCTAGAGAAGAGGATTGCAGTGGCTTCACTGTAGTCTGTGTGGTCACATGCATCCCTAAGCACCGCAGAATTTGGCTTGAGCCTTCAAATTTCAATGAGCCCAGCCAGATTTTCCCTACATGGCAAAAAACCTGGCTCACTCTGTGGGATAATGATTAGCTCTTTTGCATTTTCAAAGTGTATTCCAAACTCTTTTCACCAGTAGATGACCATTTTAGTTGATAGATTAAGTGGTATCTAGTGTGGTAGTGTGGTCTTAAAAAAATATTTTTTATTTATTGTATGTAATAAACAATATTATGTAGTAGTAATTTCTCAATCAACATTTGTCCACCAGAGATAACTGATTGTTATTGAGATGACTAATTGTAAAAGAATATATTTCTATCAAATCTTGTCAATATCAACATTATTATCCTATTCCTACAGGGTTGGCTCTGATTGTGATGTGAAATTACTTACACAACATTTACACATGTAATGATTTTGAAACTGAAACCACAACACACATATGTGCAAACTAGGGGATCCAAATGCAAAAATACGGTATTTTCAAAGGTAGACTGGATGCGATTCAACACATTTATTAACAACTAAACTCAGCACAAAAACAAGACAGGCTGAAGAAATGCAAATGACAAAACTGGGGAAGAAAAACAAAACTAAGGATGTCAGCAATGCTGGCAAACTAAGGATATCTAAACAGTAAACAAGAACAAAAATCGCTGCACAAAGACAGGAGAAAAACACTGTAAATTTGGAAAGCTAAGAAAACTAAATCACAGCATGAGGCTGGAACTAACAACGGTCTAACAAATGAAAAATAACCCTAACAATTGCTAAGAAAACAGGACTAAGCAGAGAAACAAGACAAGCCCTTATCTGAGAAAAAAGTCCTCTGGGAGGCCATGCAGGCTAAAGACATGAGTGGCTGTGAGAGAAGAAGTCACAGGGATGCATCTTGTTGTCCACTTCTGCTTTTTGTGAAAACACCTCCACTGCATGGACGTGCTGAATGTGTTCTTCAAGGCTGCAGGGTTAGATCAAAATGTCATTGAGGTACACAAAAACAACCTGATCATATCCCTGAGAACATCATTCACAAGTGCTTGGAACACTGCAGGTGCATTAGTTACTCCGACATGTATGTAACATGTTATTCTCATGTCCAGAACCGCAACATCTAAAAATGTGACACAATATGCTGGAAATTTTACATTTCATTAATTTTTTGTGTTTTTGTGTGTGATTTATGTTAAGAAAGCAACACTGTGTCTATATAGAAGGCAGAGCTTAAGCATACGGGCTCTGAACTGTACAGTGGATTAACTGATGTCATTCTTGTTTTTTTAATCTTTTTTAAGACTTTTTTGAATCTGATGAAAAGTATAGTTGTGAAAACCTGCAAAAGCCAAAAACATTCGTACCCATATGTAAATCTGAACATTTATGAAAGAGCCATTTTAGTGCCCAGTATGAACAGGGCCATTATTTCACTATTACTGCCATATAATCATGTAAATGTAGGCCATGGTACAATAGAGTTGACTATTTCCCCTCATGCAGGGCAAGTATAAAGATGGCTATTTCAGACCCAATTCTAGCTAACTTGAAGAAATCAGGGAGTGTGCTAAGAGCCACTGATGATAGGCTGCCAACTCTGCTCTCTAATTTGGACACTGACACAGGAAAGCTGAGTGCTTCTTTAATAAACGGGGTCCCTGCTGGCTCAACAATTATGTAACAAAGCTGACCAATGATTTCTGCATCTGCTACACTATTGAATGGCATTTTGATATTATATAAGAACGTTCAGTGTGGAACACCACTGTGGGTTTAAATGAAGTCCCTGTCAGGTGGCATTAGGGGGGCAATCACGCACAGTGTACCTTGTATGTGCATGTCAGTGTAGCATGAATGCAATTTCCCCCCACCAGCCTTCCACTGTAATTCTGATTCCTGGCTTCACATTTACGCACAGGGCTATACTTAAGCTGTTAGGTGTTGTTGATGCACTCAGCAAATCAAACACCAAAAAAACTAAACATTTACTCGCCTGAGCGCAGGGACAATTCAAGGAGGGATTCTATTAACAGAAGAAATTCTCAATGACATCTAAGGCACTTTCTTTATTGGCCAAGCGCATTCCACAATTATTTGATAAGCACGTCTCCATCTAGACCTTGCTGTTGACTGTTACACATAAGAACAAAAGCACTGAGGCAAAGAGAATAGGATTTAATACCTCCACTGTTGATCCAAGGAATTGAATTGAGGAGATTTTTTGGATGTAGTGAGAGAGGACATGAAGTTAGTCGGTGTGAGAGAAGAGGATGCAGAAGATACGATTAAATCAAGGGAAATGATTTGCTGTGGAGACCCCTGAAAGGGAACAGTTGGAAGGAAAAGAAGAAGATGAAGATATGACACTACGAAAAGGAAAAATAATGATAGGGACTGTGATGGCTGTGTTGAACTGTCAGCAGTGAAAGCATTAAATATGTATTAATAAACAGCTCATCACGTGTAGATCTGTCAGCCCTTTAGAACATGAAAGTTCCACATTAGGTCTCCTTCAAATTAGGCCTAGCTAATTGCTATGAAACAGAGCTGCCTTTGACCTCCCTGCATGGTCACTAAAGGTGTCCCTGCCTCGACCAGTATTGTAATGCAGCAAGCATCCCATCCGCTGCCAGGCTCTTCAAAACTCTATTTTAAAACACACTTGGTTCAAGGGTATTTCATGCACCTCCACCTGAAGTGTTAGCAATGAATAGGACTATCAAAATGTTCCAAAAATATTACTGCTATCTCTTTTATGGAAGAACTCTGGAGCTGTCGTCAGTGTCTGGCCAAAATGCTCATGGTCTGTGTACTGGTGAGCTTTTCTTCTATGGGAGTCACAACATCAAATAAAAGTAATCTTGATCATGTCATACCTCATTAGTGTCAAGTCAGCCGCTGGAGATGATGGGTTTAAAAGCCTAAAGTCTGATCAGACTCCCCAGAACTGTAAATATTCATCTCTGCAGTGATGGAGAAGAAAACTGAATCAACCTGTACAATATGTTAAATGCATCAATAGCTTCCATTGTGTGAAATACCTGATCTGACAGAGACCAAAGCAAGCAGGATTCTAAGTATATTAACTGGATTCTTGGGTAAAAAAACAAAAAACAACCTTGAGATGGTGAAAGAACCTTTAATAATGTGCATGATGAGTTAATAATAATTTTTAAGTTTTTTTTGTTCAGCAGATAGTGTTAACTGTTGCAACAGAAAGCTCCAATATGTTCTAATGTCTGCATTAGTTCCTCTGTCGCACATCTTTCATTTCCACAGTTTGTTATTGTAGGTTTAGGTTTTTCTACATGCTCATCTCTGGCCTAAAATTCTTTTTTCACTGAGACATCAAGCTAAATCACTGTTAAAAACACCTTTAAAGTAATGCTAATCATCAACAATCATCTGCACGTCAACACAGATGGTGCCATAGGCATTAGGACCACAAGCAGTATTTGAAAACATCAGTAATTATATGAGTTTATAGCATTGGTACGGTCCATGAGGTGAGCACAGAGGCAGAAAAAGATGCTTATGTAATGAACTACCTTCACTCTGCTTTTCTCCTCTAAGACAAATCAGCCTGCTGAGTGAAAGAAGTGGATATTAAAAATGCACTGTCTAATGTATTCATGAGATATTCAAATGCAGTGCACGGTGGTGACTGGTTTCTGGATCAGTTAGCCTTACAGAAGGTTTCCAGTGTCGCTAACACATTTTCTAATATTGCAAAATGAATGCACAAATGCCTTCCCAAACAGTCCTTTTTAAGACCACCATAACAATTATACAATTTTCCGCCGTGCTAAGCCCCACAGGTATGTTAGAAGCCTAAGAGTGGCTGGCTGGTTCTGGTCTCCATGATATCAAGTCAGTTATTAATGACTGTCACACTGTGCCGCCTGAGTGATCCAAAGTGGGAGAGAGAGAGACATATCCAGAAAAGCAGGTTTTTCTCAGTATTCATTCTCAACTCTGGTCTTCATTTGCAGCCCCCAGAAATGGAGAACAACTGCTTTTCTATTCTGAAATTCACCTTCCTGCAGTGATCACTTAGCCAGTGAAACACAGCATCTGCTAATACTGTTCACTAATCTTATGATCTCTGTGGAAGCACAGGGCCTAGGCTCCCTTTGACTTAGGGCTGGGTAAGGGAGTAAAGAAGGGGGTGGGGTGGGGTTGGGCTGAGTCATTGCTACTGCAGCCGCAGGCCAAAGGGGGTTAAATGGGGCAGATCTGATGCCTGAGCCTGCGTCACACTCTGGAGGGAGAAGAAGCTGTGTGGGAAAGTAGTTCATCATCCTCTGCAGTGTCTCTGTGTCTCAGGCAATATCACTACTGCCTCTTACATCATGAATAAAGAGTGCTAGATCCCACTACAGTATTGATCAAACTTACATGAGGTATGAAGTTCTTTGGCAGATGTTGCTCTTAGTGGACAGTTGATAGTAAAGGGGCAGTCAAGAAACAAGGAGAGAGAGAGGCAGAGGGGCATTTAACCTCTTAATACCCGAGCTCTAATTTGATACGCATTTTTTATTTCTCTTAGCTATTTGGGCTTATTGGAACCTGAAAGTATAAAAACTAAGCATCATCTTTTCACAAACAGTTTCAGGAAGACATCATATGCCTACGACAACAAATTATAACACATTCAAAACATTTTGCATTAATAACTAGCAATGCCCTTTTCTTTACACCTATTTGTGAAAGGCTGTGTAACAGTTGTGATCAGCTGGCACACACAAGAACCCAAAATCTGATGTAGATGCATGTGTATGCCAGGTCCTAAGAGGTTAATGCAATGAAGGCTTTGTGCTTGTGTGGCATGTGCTGCCACCATACGGCTACCAATGTGCCCCTTTGATACAAACTTTTGGAAGACGAAAAGAACAAAAATAATGGTACTAGTGCATGACAGGAAACGTGTCTAAAGCAGAAAAAATGGTACAGGCGCGAGTTTAGGGGCAGTATTTTAAGACCCTGGTTCAAGCAAAACCAGTTGCTTCATGGCGAATGTAGGGTCCAACATGTTTGGAGCTTCAATAATACTGGCCTCAATTTATGTAATACATAAAAGTCACAAGCTGGTGTATTGAGTTTTGAGTTTTCCGTATTGTTGTTATTCTGTATTAATGTTTGTGTGGATCTTTTCTAATTGCGGTTCAATATCTTTCCATCTGTGTTACAAACAATTGTAACAAGGCAAAACAATTTCCCTCTGGGATTAACAAATTTTTTTGGAATCTTGAATCGTGAATTGAATCCCCATATTAGGGAATAGGATGTCTCCAGTATCTCAGGATATCTCAAAAACCACATCTTAGTCTGGGATAGGTAATTTGAGGCATTACCAGTAGAAAGAGGCCACAACTGGGTTTTGGGTGAGTAGTTTGAGACTCTCATTCCTTAGGTCTATTTAGGCACACTCTTTTACATGTTCTTTCATTCCCCCATTTTTATGGAGGTCCAATAATGAACTGGACTGGAGTGTGTATTAGTCCATGATGAGGTTTAGGGTATTAGATTAAGCCTTATTGTATTTTTAAATAGTCAAAGTGAAGCTTTGACTACCTTAACTAGTGTATCTGCACATTCAGAACTGAGAAAGACATCTTCAGGGCAAGCAAATGTCACATTAAAGTCATAAACATAGACAAGAAGCATTATTTAGCACCCATAGACCTGAACCAGAGTTAGAAGCAAGAAAATAAAGGTCAATATTTCAAGGATATTGTCTGGATGGGGGCAGGGAAAGCAGCCAAATTGGATGAAGTTAAGCTGCACTAACTGCTTGTTGTGACTAGGAGAATACTAAATCGTCCTTTTCACTGTCCAACTCTGCTGAGAAAGGATACATTGTTCCTGTGTTTTGGGTGGATTATGAGGGGACATGTCACAACAGCAGATTTCTGACAAGGTCTTGGGTGCCCGCTGTCGTTTTCATTACCATTGGGAATGCTGATGAGACCTAATGAGATTTTAATCCAGTCAGAGTCATGTGTGGTAGGTCATCTAAAAACAATCTGGGGTCAAGCTGTTATAGCTACAGAGGTCCGCTTCCACTGGGTCACTGAACATTCCACAATGTTTCTGCTTGTTGAGGGGATGTGCCTCTTGTTGGATGTTGTCCAATATCAAAAAGTATCTTTCATTTCACTCAGGGTTCCCAGTGTACAATTTGCCAATTTGGTGTACCAAAAACAACATGAATCATCAAGATTTCGCCATATGTTTGGGATGTTTTTATATATAGTACAGATTTGCAGTAAGCATACCTTTTGAAAGCATAATTTCCTTAGGGTGAGGATTAGTAATGCAAAAAAGCTTGCTCTCTTAAGACTCACTGGGGTTTTTAAGAAAGGTGCTGTAAAAAGGATGGTGAAAGAAATCATCTTAACTAAGATAATTCATATCTGCAAACTAAAATGTGAAGCAGCTTATTAGACAAAATGAAAAAAAAACTCAGTTTAGTTTTACGAAACAACATGATGTTACAACAAGCAGACTTTTTTTTACTGTACTGTAGAGCGTCACTAATCACTGTTCTTGGCCTATCCTGAGATGTGGCAACAATGTAGAGTAGGAGTACTCTACACAAGGATTTTCTGTTCATTTCTTTTATGTTCTATTAGCTTCAAGTATTAGTAACTAAACATGTTTGTGCTGTTTGGCAAATCTAAATGTGGTGGCACTTAATCCCAGCAGCCAGACACTTGAAGTGAGTCATAATTGTGTGCATAAGACTGATGTCAAAAGGTTGCAGGTACACACTCCTTCATCCATGAATAGCTCTGTCATTAGGGGGGCAGAGTGCCGACTTGTTCCACTGGAAATTAATTGAACTATAGTGTCATTCATGATCTACATGTTGCTGTTTTCCACTGGCTGGGGTAATGCTTTCTTCCACTGTTTGCACTGTAATTGAAATTTCGATCATGAGGCGTAAACATTTAGAAGCATCCCTGTGAATATTCATCAGCTAGTGAGGGCCTTTGGAGTGTTGTCAGAGGACGCTGTGCAGCTGATTTGTGGCTGGCTGTATGCATGTGCATGCAGAGATAGTTTGCCCTTTGCTTATTGACATGTTCTTGTCTTAACAGCTCCATCCCAGGTCAGTGAAGTCATCAAGGAGAAGGTGCAGCAGCGCAGTATCCAGCTCTCCTGGCAGGAGCCCCATCAGCCCAATGGCGTCATCACAGAATATGAAATCAAATACTATGAAAAAGTGAGTTTGCATTAGGTTTGTTTGTCTCCTTCTTAAACCCTCCCCCCTCCATCTCTCAATTCACATTGACTTTGGCCGACTCTTCATTTTATATTATGTATCTGCATGCTGCTGTGAGTGGAATTCATAATATTCTGAAAGTACCTTCTTTGTCTCATAATTGCAATAATGAATGAGATGCTCATAAGATTTTAATCAGGCTGTAGTCCTCTACTGCCGCCCCCACACACACATTAGCACACACACAATCCGTGGCTGCACCACTGCCAGAATTAGCAATCAGCTACACTCCCATCCTTCCTCCTTCCACATACATTATACCTCTACGTTCCTGTGTTTTAGCTCTGAACACATCAGCTCTTTACAGCAAGGTTTAATGGAGTGAATTTAACCCGGTAAATCAAAGGCAGGGTAGCAGAGCTCTGATGCCAGTTCTGCTGGCCACAGCTTCCTGCACACTGACGAATCAGTCTCCTGTGTCACGTTCTGTGGCTGTGGTCTGCCCAGCTGTAAAAGTGGAACACTGGAAACAACGACTACAACCCAAACAGACCCTGGTATTCCATTTGGGATTTTGCCAAGCAAAACATTTACAACAAACAACAAAGTAAACAATGCGTGCAGATTATGTATCCAAATGGATTCCTTGACATAGTAGGTGTTTTCATAAGTTTTTATGTTGTTTCTGTGTGTCAGAATGCCTGAAGGGAAGAGATTGCAATTCAAATGTCAGCTATCCTATAATCTACAGTCAGTGTAAAGCATAATTAGAATAATATGTATATTTTAATTCTTCATATTACAGCTGAATAAATAAAACAAAAAAACATAGGAAATCACTTGTACTGTACTACAACATAAGATGTAGTACAGTGTAACAAAAACAATGATTTATTTAGTAAATCAGTTGTAACTGTTTCAATATTTCTGTGTTTTAGTTAACCAGTATTCTGGTTCTATATTGTCAACTATACAGTCTCTGTTAAACCTTTCCTCCTAATTACATTTCACATTAAAAGTCTACAAGACACAGGTGGCACTGTGCCAACTAATAGCCACCGGATGGCTTTTAATGTGCAATACTTGAGCAGGAAGTCTTGAATTTCACAGATGATAAAAACAGCAATGTAGAAACAATTTATGAAATAGTGCATGAAGACAGCATTTCTTAGAGAACAGAAATTCAGAGTAACAGAGTAGTAAGTATGAGATGACTTAATTGCTTCACTGATGGATACTTAACAGTTTCCTTAGTTAATCAGTTATAAGAAAGGCAACGTTGTTTTTTTTCAAGCACTGGTCTACCTTTCTTCCTAAATTTCAAAGAAGTCATCAGAGTTTCACTAATGGTAACTTAGCGGTTCCCTCATTGGATTCAATATTGTCATTTTATAACAGCAATAATAAGCAGAAGCTATTGAAATTAAATAGTGTATGTATTATCTAGTGGTGTATGTATTATATGAAAACACCCTTCCTTGGAGCGGTCTTATTCCTACAAGCTTGGGTCCTGCGCAGTATCTTATATATATATATATATATACACACAACACACACACACACACACACACATATATATATATATATATATATATATATATATATATATACATATAGACGGTCTAAACCTGGCTCACGTTCCCTATTAGTGGTTATATATAGTAGTTATAAATATAAATATAGATATGTGTATATATGTATATGTATATGTATATATATATGTATATATATATATATATATATATATATATATATATATATATATATATATATATATATATATATATATATATATATATATATATATCACCACAGATCACCACTCTGTTTTTTTAAATGTTAAATCACATTCATTACATTAACAGCAGTGCAGGTAATTATATAATCTGAAGTATAACTACAGTATTTAGTATAAAGCAAAGGCATTAAAATAATACTTCAATAGGACTCTATTATTAACTAGGTTTTCATACAGCAGCTGGTGTCCTTTTTTTTTGCCTAATTGGTAAAACAACGTTGTGGAATCATTTAAAAGATGATCTATTCTGTGTACAGGATCAGAAGGATCGGATCTACTCCACAGTGAGATCCAAGTCCACATCAGCTACAGTGAATAACCTGAAGCCCAGCACGGCTTATGTGTTCCAGATCAGGGCCTTCACTGAGGCAGGATACGGCACCTACGGCCCCAGACTGGAGATAACAACTAAAGAAGAGACCACAGGTAAGAAGCTGCAACAACAAACACATTTCCATTGCATCTGCTGCACTTCTGCATAATATGATTTATGTATGGTAGAGATGTAAACACATACTTATGTCTATATTTTTCATATATACAGTATACAGGAAAAGGGCACCTATCAGATACAGTATAGACAGCACCCCGTTCTGGGCAGGGAAATTCATTTCAATATTCTAAAATTCAACATGTTTTATGGAATTCCAGATAGAGTGACAAGAACGATGCTTAACTGATGGTTCAGAATGAGATAATGATCCAGTATGAGCCAGTGGATAAGACCTTTACATGTTTAATTTAGTGGCCCTATCATGTAAATTAGCACTTTCTGACAGTGAAAAGTAATAACAATAATTTTTATTTCTAACCAAACCTAACAAAGCCTTTTTTTTCTTTACTTGTGCATACCCATGAATTGACAACCCACTGAAACTGGTGTCGATGCTGTCTTTTCCTTGCAGCTGATACACAGCTACATGCCAAAGTCCCAACAGAGTTTGACCTCATTTTGGAGCACAGGCTGATAACTCTAGCTGTACGCACAACCTATTAATGTTTCAAGCTACTGTAGTAATAACTCAGGGAAATTATTTGCTTTCAAGCAAAGCAAACACAAATTGCTTTGAAAAATCACTAAGCACAAGGACAAGCTACTGTAGTATCATGAGGATAAACTAATTTAAATCTAATGAGGTACTTTAGCCATGAGTTCTGGTGAGGGGTGCTTGTGTGAGCTGTTTGTGCCGAGGACATAATGTAATATAGTACTGTATATAGCATAAAGGTATTTTAAACATAGAAACACATCAGGTTATGTCAGGTTCTGTCTTTGGAGTTTGTGAACTCTTTTAATCCCTTAAGCCACAAAGACTGTTAATGGTCCATTATACTTTTGTATAGTTTAACCAATAAGTCTTATTTTATTAAATTTCAGTAAAAAGCATTGGATGTGCTGCATTAAAGGACTAACTGAATTTAAGGATATATGCTTATTAACCCTTACTCCTTGTCTCAGAAGCCACCCTGAATCTGCCCACAGTGAATAAAGAACATACCAACACATACAAATGTGATAAATTGACATGTTGTAGCTTGTTTGTTTAATATGCATACAAACAGAATGTTGACACCTGGCAATTCAGAAGTTGTAAGTAGAACTGAAAAACAAATGAACAAACCTCAAACTAAAACCAAAACTCATAGTAAAGCTTTAGTTTCAACTTATAAAATTTTAGAAGTGGTGACTTTTGAAGTAGCCCAGTACCAAGAGCTTCTAGTCCTCAGCTGGGAAACCTAAATGTGTGTAATATGACAGTGGAATGCTCTGAAATTCCCCCAAATATAGACCATCAGTGAGCTATTAAAGCCTGATTGATTAACAGCTGATTAAATTATGCTGAATTTTCATCCCCTTCCTCCTCAAACAGGCCACAAAACAAATTAGCTTATCTTTCAAAATATTTATACAATGCAGATTCACTCGATTTGAAATGCATGAATTTTCTCCACATAAACAAATTTGTACAATGCTACGGTAAGCCATTCTTTAGGGTCATCGTCAGTTTGTCAACGCAAACAGTCTGAGAACTGTAAGAGCTCAGAATGGGAAACAGTCCAACCTGAATGTGTCTTTGTTTGAGATGAAGGGCACTGCCATTGCCGTCTGGGACTATTAAGCCCACTTTCTGAAACAGTAGAGCCGTGTGTATAAGGAAAGCTCAAAAATAGAAGCCACTCTCTCAGAGGGAAAGAGAGGAGGGGGGTTATCAATCTCCACACCACTCATTGGCTCAATTATTCCCTGTAGATTGAAATCCTTCATGTTCTGAAGTTCACACTGAGCATTTCTGTCTTTCTGCATGTCTGTTTGTGTGTGTTTATGTGTGTCCGTCTCATCAGCTGCAATTGTCTCCAGCGAGCAGAACCCCGTCATCATCATAGCGGTGGTGGCTGTGGCGGGGACCATTATCCTGGTGTTCATGGTGTTCGGCTTCATCATTGGGAGAAGGTACGCTCTCGCGGGCCCCATTGACTCTCCACTCCTGTGAGTCTGCGCTTGTCAATTAGACTTTATGTCACTCACAGGACTCCACGTCTGTGGAGTCGTCACATGCACACACGTGCACCCATCATCTCGTGGCATGCTTTGCGCATCTTTTTTTTCTGCCCAGACCCAACAATTTTTTTAAGCTGTTTTTGCTAAGCCATATTGAGAAAAATCCTCCAGTGAGAAAGGGTTGGCTCTACATGAGATGCTGAGGGCAGGGTGGACTATGGCACTGCTTTTTCCACCACCACAAGTCACGGGGCCCATTGTCAAAATCACCATTACCTGATATACTTCATTTGTGTTTTCATCTGCACCAGCAACATTTCACCAGAGCTTGCTTTAAGTGGTGGGCTCATCAGAATTAGCCTCGTCTTGGTGTATCTTGGTCAAAAATTGTCTTCTCTGAGGAGAGTGATCAAGATCGAGAAATCGATATAGAAATCATGTAAAAAAGATGCGCAGTTCATTGAATTCAAGTTCAAGAAATCAAGTTTATTATTTGTACATTCATAGAGTAAAAAAAAGGAACTGCAGATCTCAGTTTTTATTTTTATTGAATCTGAATCCACAACCAGTTGCACTGCTACAGTAGTAGCACTCAATCTTCCAACATGTTCTCATCCCACAGCATCAGACTAAGACGCTTTTCAAATACTGATGCTAAAGGTAGCCTTGTCAGCTGCATGATATAAATCATAAATGCTCAGTTACAGTTGTGCAAACATCATAGTTTGGTTGAGTTTTAACACACAGAGAACTGGGTTAGGTTACTTGAAAACATAAAAAAGACCATTTAAGATATTTTGTTCAAAAAAGTGTTTGTGTACATCATTAGTCTTTTTATTCTCTACTGATATCTGCAGAGAGAGTTGTAAAAAGAGACCCAACAGAGCGCATGAATTAAATATTCAATTAAGGATTTGTTTGGCTGAAACACTAAATGAATCTCTGTATTAAACCAATGTGGATCCAAAATGGAACTAGCTACTGAACTCTAGATGCCAGATATCAATCAATTACATCTTTTCAAACATTTTTACTTAAATAGTGCTGTTTCATTGCCTGTCCAAAAAAAAAGTCACACAGGCTAATATTTATATATATTTTGTTGGACCTCCTTTAGCTTTGATTACGCACATTCGCTATGGCATAATTTTGATAAACTTCTGCAATGTCACAACATTTATTCCTGTCCAGAGATGCATTAATTTTTTTTTTCAAGATTTTGTATTGATGAGCAAAGTGTTCTCCAGCACACCCCAAAGATTCGGTAAGGTCTGAACTCTGTGGTGGCCAATCCATGTGTGGAAAAGATTATGTATCATGCTCCCTGAACCACTTTCACAATTTGAACCCGATGAATACTGGCATTGTAATCTTGGAATATATCCGTGTCATCAGGGAAGAAAAAATCCATTGATGGAATAACCTTGTACTTAGCTAAACATAGACCTGACCAACTGCAGCAACCATAGAGCAAAGCATTGCCCCCACAGGCTTGTACGGTAGGCATTAGGCATGATGGGTGCATCACTTTACCTGCCTTTCTTCTTACCCTGATGCACCTATCACTCTGGAACAGGGCAAATCTGGACACACCAGACCACATGACCTTCTTGGGCAGTTCTTAACCCAATTTTAGTAGTTTCAGCAATCTCTGATTAACATCTTTTCCACAACCACAGGATGTGTTTTCCAACATGGTTGTTAAAGAAATGAGTAGTTACCCACAGTATCATCCATCCATCCATCCACCCATTTTCTTAACCGCTTGTCCACTCAAGGGTCCTGGGAGTGCTGGAGCCTATCCCAGCTGTCATCAGGTATTCTGGACAGGTCGCCAGTCCATCGCAAGGCAGACATACAGAGACAGACAACCTTCCACGCTCACATTCACAACTATGGGGAATTTAGATTTGCCAATTAACCTAACTTTCCTCTTTGGTGGTGGGTGGAAGCCAGAGTAACCAGGGAGAACCCATGCAGACACAGGGGAGAACATGCAAACTCCACACAGAAAGGTTGTGCCACAGTGTCAACCACTAAACCCAACCACCCCCTTCTTTTTGGATGGGCAGTGTATTTACTGTGCATAATATATAAATGCTCAAATGTAGCCAAGCGCTAAGTTATGGGCAACATTATATATCACTCAAGAGATGCAAACATCACTCGAACCTGCTGAATTCCAGTTTCATAGTTTTCTTTTAGGATGTTCTCAGTTTTCTTTAACGCTGACACACAGGAGTCTCCTGTTAAGTTTAATGTCACTGTATGTTTATAGATGCTGAAAAATCTACTTAGTAGCTGTTTCCAGAGCTTAAAATTGTTCCAAATAGAAAGACATTCCAAGCTAAGGACTGTAATGACAATGCCATAGGCCTGTAAATAGATAAAGCTGTGAGAACCAAGTCACAACAAAATGGGCACCAAAGAGTTAAAGCATACAGCTGCCTGCTATACACATGTACTGTATTTTCATCTGCAGTAAGTGCATGTCCATCATGTGCTGCATGTTATTTCACCTTCCCACGTCACAGTTTTTTTCCCCTGGTTTGCACTCAAAGACCAACATTGTGCAGTAAATCACCTGCTTGAGAGAACCTTCAACACACTGATATTAGAAACAAATATTACAGATATGTTAAGCAGACCTAAACAATGTATGTATTATTTGTTATGTTATATGATTGCATACTTAAGCTACTTTCCCAAACTAGGCTGCTGGGTTCACAGCTCCTGCTTGTCCGCTGGATTTCTTAAGAGATTTGTCATGCACGACATTAGTTGCCATACAAAAATTTTTGTAATTTAGGGCATTTAGTTTTTCCGCACATTCAGTTGATTCTGCCACTCTCCCCCACCCCCTCCCCCCCCATGGCACAGGCACTGCGGGTACAGCAAAGCAGATCAGGAGGGAGACGAGGAGCTCTACTTCCAGTGTAAGTGCCTATATTCATCATAATCACACATATACACATACATACTGTAGGTATGTGTATACACACACAGACAGAGACATCTCAGACACTGCATAACGAACAAGGAGGCTTCCTCTAAACCTGTTAGCAGCCACAGGCATGGCTCTTTTATACCAGTTTATTTGATTTGAGTCAAAGCTAGAAACAGGTTAACATCTGCTGCTGATTTGCTAGACTCAAACTACGGAGATCAAGAAGTCAGAAAACTATAAACACACTGCTGTGACAGCTTTCAGACAGGGAGTGTTCTGACCCATGAGGAAGGAATGTTTTTCAAAGAATGTAAAATCTGTAACTCACATGGTTTTAGCAAGCAACAGAGTTTCTAGTGTTTGCTTTGTCATAGATGTTTCCAGGTACCTTCTATAAGCAAGAGCTTTTTTTATACTGATACACACCCCTAATGATGCCCCTGGAGATACAGCTGCAGACAGCTTTCCCAAGTGGAGCCATAATGATCCGTGCTGTAGGCAAACTGCTGATTTAGAAACAAAGGGTCAGGGGTGCCATGAAGCATACGACTAGAGCCCAGGTTGGCTACTACTAAGTATCTGACAGATACACCTCAGCAGCAGAGGTCGCACCTGCTGAATAAAAATATAAACTGGGAATAAACACAAACAAGACTACTGTCTAGCTTAATGGAGGGATCTCCTGTGCAGTGTCAAATGACAAGAGGCTGCCAGGGTGACAGAAACTAGATAGAACACAAATTCTACATGTAGGCCCAATTTGTCTGCCATGTGGTGGCAAGAAAGTCGTGATAAGACATCTCCTATCAAGTCCACTGACATCTTCGATGGACAAAGCAATTATGAGAGCAAGTGGAGGGAAATCTCAACTGCCAGCATCCTCCTCACTGTAGCACAATACATTTGTTGTGTTTAGGCTGTTGGACTTGTCCAGCAGCTCCCAGTTTACTTGTGTTATTTGGGCCAGTGTTTATCCACCTGATTATACAATAGCTGTACCTTCTTATTACATTTTAAGGTTGACAGGTTATAGAAGAAGAAATATTAGCCTTTATGTGCCATATGTCCATGTTACAATGCAATTTGATTTAACCAATCCCCTTGGGGGGAGCAGTGGGCAGCAGCATACAGCGCCTGGGGAGCGTCTTGCTCAAGAACACCTGGTGACGGAGATAGGGTTTTAACCAGGAACGTTCTGCATGCCAGGCTGATGCTCTACCCATTAAGCCACCATATATATATATATATTGTGTTATATTGTTATCAGTAAATTTTAAATGCATAGTGTATTAGGTCTTATGAGTGGTCTTTATTTAATAGTACATAACACTGTGATTTGCTGTTATTTGGAGCAGTGTGCAAATTAGTAACCCCCTTCCTCATCTCCAGCCTTTCTCTAACCTTGTTTGTTTTTCCATAATTCCTACAAACTGCTTCCACTCTAACTTCATGAATATTCATCAACTGATTTTATATGAGGGGAAATTAAAGCCATAGAAGCTACCATAGAACTGATAGCAGAGCACAAATATTCACGTCTAAATTTAAATTTGAGTGAGACCTTCAACCTTCAAACAAATCAGAGAACTTTGATTTCTGCGCGATTAGTGGGTTTGAAGTCTGTCAGTTAATATAATTTCCTAAGGACGATTACCTGGGCACGGTGTAGCAGAGCAGTGAGAGGGAGGCTCATGCCAGCTCTATACTAAGTTGCATATTATAGCTTTAATATAAAAAATACATGTTGCACTAATTTGATTGGACAAAGTCAAAACTATTTATTAAAATGTATACTTAAATTTTTATAGTGCTTCATTCCTTCTAAAAGAATTTCTAATGATTGATGCTGTGAACACATAACAATGATTTTAGCAATTTGGCACATTCCAGAGAATATGGCAGGTAAATCAAAATGAGAGTGAAAATCCTGTGACAGCTCTGACTATGATATGAACTGAAATGATCAGTGAGGCAGGTTCTTACTCAGTCTTAGCTGCAGGGGGGTCAGCCTCCAAAACATAAAACATTATGCACGGGTTGGTCTAATCTTTACTTTCCTTTTTGTGATGAATTTTCCTATGTGAAAACCCTTTTGACACCGGCCGCTTGCTGTTGAGCAGTTCCCCCTGAATCAGGCCTAAGTAATCGTTTGCCTGTCAAGCGCCTGCTGGTGCGCAGTGTGCATATTTAATCGTAACAGTAATCCTCTTACCTCTCTACAGTCAAATTTCCAGGCACCAAAACCTACATTGACCCTGAGACGTACGAGGACCCAAACAGGGCTGTCCATCAATTTGCCAAGGAGCTGGATGCCTCCTGCATTAAAATCGAGCGGGTTATTGGAGCAGGTGAGCCCACCCTGTATCTCTCAGCTCTTTCTGTTTAGTCACTCCGTGCTCTCATATATCACACTGACAGACAAATATTTACACCTTGAGTAGGGACACAGCTTTATGCATTATATATTTTGACAGTGCAATTGTAAGGAGGGGAAAGAGTTCATTGCAATTAATGTGTGGCTTACATCTTGCAGTCACAGTCGCACAGATTTCTGCAGCTGAAAAATTGCTGCCACATGGATTTTACAGAGGCGGTCAATGTCTATGCATCTCCAGCATGTCTTATTATAGGTCTTGGTTACACTCCCCTGAGTATAACAAGATGTTGTGCTCCAATTTGTATTTCACCACAGCACAGCTGCTTCGTCTCAAAATGGAGTAATAAATTTGTCATTGTGAAGTGTTTGATTTTTTTCTTCTTTCACTCACAAATGGTTTTACACCGCACAGGAGAGTTTGGGGAGGTGTGCAGTGGACGGCTGAAGCTGCCTGGAAAGCGGGATGTGTCGGTTGCCATCAAGACATTAAAAGTGGGCTACACGGAGAAGCAGAGGCGGGACTTCCTGTGCGAGGCCAGCATTATGGGACAATTCGACCATCCCAATGTCGTCCATTTGGAAGGAGTTGTGACAAGAGGTACAGTCCTCTGTGTTGATGTCATGGAACATTAAATGAGAATATATTTAGCTTTGTGAGGTAAAAGCATTTTAGAAAGAATGACATTATATCTGATTATATTAGCCACACTCCCTGATTAACATTTTTTCATTTAGACACTGTAATAAATAGAGCAGATGGTTAATTTTAATTAAGAGCCAATGAAACACGCAGCTAAAAATAACTTAATAAGCAGTCTCAGCATTTATTGTAAAGCATTTTTTAAGCAAACAAAATTTAGGTATCAATTAATCATCTTCATCTTTGTTAATTTTTTTTCTGCAGGAAAACCAGTCATGATTGTCATTGAGTACATGGAGAACGGCTCATTAGATGCTTTCCTCAGGGTGAGTATCACCTTCAAAAAATAGGAGGCTCAATGCAGCAACTTTTCTTTCCATTTTCTAGAAAGTTTCCCAAAGAGCAGTGCACAATCTGCAGTGGAATATGTGCACAGCATAAATATTACAATAGAACTCTTGGTAGAGCTGCTGAAGTGCTATGGCCTAAATATTCCTCATTCCCTCAGTGAAGATGGTTGACCTGCCTCTGTTTTTCTGTGGCATCCCAGAAACATGATGGTCAGTTCACAGTCATCCAGTTGGTGGGGATGCTGCGGGGAATAGCAGCAGGAATGAGATACCTTTCTGACATGGGATATGTCCATCGAGATCTGGCTGCACGAAACATCCTCGTCAACAGCAATCTTGTATGTAAAGTGTCTGACTTCGGCCTGTCAAGGGTGATAGACGACGATCCCGAGGCTGTCTACACAACAACTGTGAGTCAATTAAAAAGGTTCACTCTCTCCATCCGGAGACATGTCTGAATTCACTAAACAAGTGGCAGCCTGTGCATGAAAATAGAGCAGAAGTGCGGCTACTGCCCAAGCTGTCTGCACCACAGGCTCACTGTTTAAGTAGGTTTAATAATTTTTTTCATAATATTAGTAGTCAGTTACTAATGCTTTATGCATCAGTTCTAAGCTACTATGACTTTTAATAAATATAATAACTTACATATAAGTCATGACTTACATATTAAATAATGACAATATACCTTAAACAAGAAAAACTACTCACAAAGATAAGTCCTAAACACCTTATGCAAGTAGAAGAGTGGAGATAAAGCTAACTGACTGACTAGCTGACCATACTAAATACTAAAATCTTTTGGAGCTTTTGAAATATGGAATGAAGTGACTGACTCTCATTTGCAACAATATCTTCACAGCTATATTTATAAGAGACAGTAATTATTTGATTATGGAAAAAAGAGACATATTTGTTGATAATTAGTCATTTGTTGCAGCTTTACTAATATTACAGAAATAGGAAGTTATACGCTACTCTTCAAAAGTACATCTTTACAGCTGCGCTAACATGATTTGTAACGATAAGTTAGCCTTTTAAATTGTTAAACTAACATTAAACAAATGCAATGTGCCATTGGAACACAGGACTAATGTTTAGAGATGCTGATGGTCTCTACGTCTTTTGTTGACATTGTCACTGTTTCAACCTATGATTTTCATTATTAACAATGTAAAATCAGCTTTTTTACTTTTAGAAGCATTGGATGTGTCTATAGAGATTTCAACATGATTTCTATGGACATATCCCATGTCAATTGTAAGTGATCCCAAACTTTTGAATGGTAGTAACTAGCAATGCAGTCAATACATTATTATAACATAATCATTATTAATAGGTCTTATTGCATTGTAATGAGCCATTAAGACGCCAATAATTGATAATTGAATGGAATTTGGTGCAGATTTTCTGAAGCACCATAGCAAATTGGGTCAACAGGATATTCATTGTTACTATTAATAATTTAGATTTGCCGTATAAAACATTAATACATAAATTAGTTACAGCTTATACTAAAACTGTAAACAAGTAGTTATAGATTTTTTGCTTGCATTAGTGGGAAAGTAATTTTTTGTTGTGTTTTCACACAGTGTGTAACTGTAACACTCTTTTTAATGATGTTTTAGGGGAAGATGCAGGATGTAATGAATTTTACTCCAGCCAATGACCTGCATTTTACTGAACAGGGAGGCAAAATACCCGTCCGATGGACTGCACCAGAAGCCATCCAATATCGTAAATTCACCTCAGCGAGCGACGTGTGGAGTTACGGAGTTGTAATGTGGGAGGTCATGTCCTATGGAGAGCGGCCATACTGGGACATGTCCAATCAGGATGTGAGTAACTACCTGATTATAAAATCTTTAAGTTACTATCATAATAATCACATTTTTACTGATGGATTATAATCTTATCAATCTATAATAGATCTGTACATGAGGAAATACTCATTCAAGATCAATGACAATGAGTTGAAGATACTATTTTTCATTGTCGTAATTTAATAAACAATGACTTAATTGAACTGATGTATCAGTAATGAAAATAGTAATTAGTTGCAGGCCTATTCAAAGGTCTCACACTGCTATTTAACTAATGGTCTACAAGTGGTGGGAATTCTCTGTTATCCCTAATGAAGTCATCCCATTACAAAATAGGAAATCACAGACAGAAATCACAGTTTGTGGTCTTTGTTTGAGGAGTTTCTGCAGGGCCCCCGTGAGTACTGCTCAGCAGGGATGGCAGCCTTGGGCTTAATTAGTTCAAGAAGTCTTGCTAGATTTACACAGTTTGAAACAATTTCAAGGAGAAAAAGTCCTGAAATAGGACAGGCATAAAAAAGAAGTCTCGAGAACATGGATCTGATGGTGCCAATAATACCAATAACACGAGTTGATACTGATGAGTGAATCTGAGTGAATCTGAGTGAATCTGAGTGAATCAGATCAGGAGTATATAAAATTACTAGACTTAATATGGTAATGGCAGTGGGTGTGTAAGCGGCGAATTATAGAACAAACAACTCATGCATGCTTCTGCTTTGTTTTAGATATGCAAATCAACACATAAGCTCTGATCTTAAAGGGGAACTCCACCAATTTTTCCAGCTATATGGAACTGCAGCAAACACATACAGAGTGATTGTTTAAGTTACAATTTTTAGTTACTGTATTTAACACACTCATGCACTAAAACATGGGGAAACAGTGTACATCTATTGTACAGCAACAACATTTACTGTATGTTGTACAAGCACATGACCTGAGTCAAATACATTAATTAAAAATAATCTCAAAATAAATAAAAATCTCTCTCAAAATAATAAAATAACAACTGTTGTGTAAATTTCAGAATCACATATCCCATCAAGGCAAAAGTAAACATGCACAGTATAAATCATGCTGCTTTAAAGTACCAGAATTCTTCTGCACCAGAGCAGCAAGAAGAATGTTAAGGTTTGAGGGTTTTTTTAGGTTCTGCAATTAAATTAGAAACATGTCTTAAAGGTGAGTGATAAACTAATCTGAATCATGATGGGCAAGAAAGATAGGTAATAATCATAATCAAGACACTTATCATCAAGTAAATTGAGCTGACTCCTGACATTACTCATACTTTACTTCCTCAAAGAACACATTTGCTTTTTTAATGCCCCATGCTTCTTTTTAGAAATGTCACAGATTGCTATAATGATTAAATCACCCGCAGTTTTCTGAGTGCTGTTACTGTCCTTCTGCCAACTCTTACTGCGGGAGTCCAACTGGGCCAGACCAGTTGAAACTTTTCCTTGTTGTTAAACACTTGACACATTTTGATTGATAGTAGAAGACGAGTGGGATCTGGTTTTAAGAATCCTATATGGCGCCCAGTGCTTAGCACCCACAGCATCAAGGATAAACATAGTTAAGATTCTTTGGCACACCACAGCAGAGGCCTGCTGATTGAACACTCAGATGTTAGAAATGCTATACAACATGTTTGGGCATTAAAGGGGTGTATGTGGTGTTTTGCCACTTTGTTGCTTGACAGACATTAATGTCAGATTTTTTTTTGCGCTTTGTCAAGACGTCAGCAAACATCCTCTGGGGATACAGGAGGAACATTATTTGCATTTTTAGCAACAGTTTCAGTGTTTTGACACCTTTTTTCTCCATGACTCATTCTTGTCTAAGCAGTCCTGACAAGAATAACTGATGAAAATATGCAGAAACGAGAGCTTTATGCTCACAACAAAGGAGAGAGAGTTAGGGGCCCAAATCACAATGCCCACTGCACCTACTGTTCTCACAGCATTAACTTTTAATGAACTCTGTGCTAAACTGCATGCTGTATGTGGACTGACGATTTAGTTTAAACGCTTTTTGGAAATATCTTTTCTATTATTTACCAGAGCTGTTTAAATATAGTTGTTTTATTTAGACATATGAACAATGTAGGGAATGAATTTCTGTCTGCACTGAGGTTTGTATCAAAAATAGTCTGTAACCATCACCAAAACTAACAGTCAACCAGAAAAGTGAGGTGTGGATTGTGGTAATATAATTCAATCTGCTAAAGAGTTGCCTAAACTACTAGCTGTTGATTTTAGCAGTGACAGAATGTGGCAGGGGATCACATTCTGAGTGAGCCCAGCGAGAGGAGAGTTGTACTAATCAAGCTGAGGCAAAATAAAAGCATGCATAACCTTTTCAGGATGAGTAAATGGTACAAATGGTTTGATTTTGGTTGAATAAATTACACAAGTTAGCAATGAATTTATTTATCTCATTTACTTTGTTTCAGCCATGCACAGGTAAAAAAGACCTATACTTTGGATACTTTGGGCCCATTTACACTCCACAAACACAGATTATGTCTGATAACTGATTTAGAACATTGGATAAATTGGGTTTTTGTTTTAAACTTGTCTAAATGTGTAACAACTCATGTGCGAACCCTTTTAAAAAGATACATCCCAAATCTCAGCATCCAGACTTCTGAATTATATGCCCCCATAACTGATAGAAATGATGGAAAACAAACCAATCCAGGGCACATTTGTTAATGGAGTGCTTCCATTAAAATTAAGCCAAAATCGATGCTCTGGAGGCAGAGATATCGAGACTTTTAATCCCTTCAGTGGGTCACATTCCAGTCACTGTTCAGACCACAGGTGGCAAGCTTTGTAGTCAATTTGGTATATTGAACAGTCCTAAGTCTTCTATTCCCTTTGTGAACGACAAATACATACTACTTCTACCTGCTTGTATAGAGAGTGATTTCCTGGTGCCACTTTTTGGCCCATACGAAGGCACTGTGAGACAACGCAAGAGTCAGTCTAAGTCACCTCTAGTTCTTTAATATAGGCCTCTTATGGCTCAGCCCTAAGGCTGGTACTAAAGAGTTAGTGAGTAAGTTATTTGGGTGACCCCCAAAGGTTCCCACTGAATGATTTAGGGTTGGGGTGATTGTCAAAGAGAATAGGATTACTGTGTTAATAAATGTGCATACTAATGATCCATCTGCTAATGGTCAATCTGTATTCTCCAGGTCATAAAAGCAATAGAGGAGGGATACCGTCTTCCAGCCCCAATGGACTGTCCACCAGGGCTTCATCAGCTAATGCTGGACTGCTGGCAGAAAGACAGAGCTGAACGTCCTAAATTCGACCAGATAGTCGGCATCCTTGATAAGATGATCCGTAACCCTAACACCTTGAAAACCCCAGTGGGAACGTGTACAAGGTCAGGAAATAAAACCCCAAATAAATCATTTTAAAATGTGACTTCATACAAAAGGTTCTACCTTTTGTTTGGTGCATTAGTGGATGATCCAAAGTGTCCAGTAGATGATTTAGCCTCTGTAGTTCACAGATGAAAGATAAATCCTGTGGGATCGATTTCCCAAAGCAGCTTCCATGGCTTTATGGTCAATAGAAGGGCTTGTAAATCAATCCCTATAATGAGTTCTAGTACTTCAGAGTGCAGTGGGAACTCTAGATCTCACTCTGAGATCTCATTTGTCAAATGAGTTCTGTTTGCAGTAAGAACCTGAGGTTTGACTGAGACTCAGAGGTTACAGATGGTTAAAAAGTGTAGAATTATATGGATTTAAATGGAAAAGTTATTGACAAAAATATTTCTCAGAAGCAGAAAGCTGACATGCTGCATCTGTTTGTGAATTTAATATTGATTGAAGCCCTTATTCAGCTTGTTATTTCTTTCTTTTTTGAAATTTACTGAACCGCTGGATGCCTTTAGTTGTTGCTTCATCTTGTCCCCTACTTGACTGTGTGTTGCTTTTCACATAATACATAAACATCTCTCTGTGCTCATCCCACAGACCAATTAGTCCACTGTTAGATCAGAGCACACCAGACTTTACCACTTTCCGCTCAGTGGGAGAGTGGCTGGAAGCCATCAAGATGGAGCGATACAGAGACAACTTCACAGCAGCTGGCTACAGTTCCCTGGAATCTGTGGCTAGGATGTCAATCGAGTGAGTAGATATGAAGCGCCCAAGGGGTTAAGCATCAGTAGAAAGCATTAAAACCAACCAAGCCTGTGATCTTGCTGTACACTACACTTTCTTCTATCCAAACAGGAGCTAACAAGTTCTCCATTTTACATTCAGGTGGACTGCCATCCAATGAACTTTAGGAGTTTTAATACACCCTACATTGTCACTAATCTAGGCCTTGGGTTAACTGAACTATACAGACAGCATGCTTTATCAGTGACATGCTTTCATTTGTATTTTCTTAATTTTATTTTTATCATTTAATCATACAATTTTTATTTTATTATTATTAAACAGCTTTAACTAGTGAATTTGAAATAATTCACTATCAAGCTGCACACTAGGACAAATCAGTGGCTAATTCAGCTAACAAACAGTTAAAATTATAATAATAGGACCTTAAATTGATTGGTGTACCAACAATGAGGAAGGGGCAAATACTACTTTCTCACTTGTCCCAACTAGAGCGAATCCTACCAGTCTGGGAGATTAAAGTGGGAAATAAATGTTTCTTTCTTTTTCTTTCTCAACATTGCCATGGATTGAATTGAACTTTACAACAGGGATACCTTAGTTACTAAATGAAATTATAGACTGCTTGTAATACATTGTATGTTGTTGCTGCATCATGCCTGATATTGATGTTAAAATGTATCCATAAACAAACCCGCTGAGATTTGATCTCTTTTTTTTTTACCCCTTACGCACAATGATGAAAAACCTGAGGCTGTAAATCGCACTTGCTTTGCCTCATACTGTGGTCTGGTGCTTTGATTGATGGGTTGTCCTGTCTTCCAGGGATGTGATGAGCTTAGGAATCACACTGGTGGGCCATCAGAAAAAGATCATGAGCAGCATACAGACTATGAGGGCCCAAATGCTGCATCTCCATGGCACTGGTGTTCAAGTGTGACAGGCTGCGATGGGATGCCTCAAGCAGGGGCAAGAACTAAAACAGAACTTATCTGGAGCAGTGCCTGGGATGTATCTGGGATAATCGTCAAAGTAAACGGACATCTGTCATGTCTGATTCTTCCGGCTGTGTCTGGGGTGAAATCATTCCTTTGTTCCTCAGTGAAGAATTGCACTCAACTTCTTCAGAGAGCACTAAGAGAGGAAAAGGGCAAAAAAAAAAAAAAAACAGCAACAAAAAAAGAAACTACCTGGAAGAGACAACTTAATTTTTTTTTTCTTTTGTAGAAGTGCTTATGAACCCAACCACATATCAAATGGAGCATTGGAACTGAGTTACAGCGACGTTTCTTTAAATTAACGAATGATTTAAGTGCACAACATGGCTAAGGATTTCCTTTAAAAAGAACAAAAAACAACCTGTCTACTTGTGGTGGTTCAACTTTGTTTTTCTTATTTGTCACTGCCACAGTGACATGTTGTTGTGCATAAAGTTTTTTTTTTTCTATTTGTCTTCTATTTGGACTTGACAACAGGGTAAACTCTCTTTTATCCAAACGGCAGAGGGAACTTTCTAGCTGCAGATTGAAAGGTACTTTGTGTGCCTAGACATGCTGGACTGTTTAAACAGTTTGCAGTGTTTCTTTTTCTCCATGTGCCGTTGAAGTAAAAATCCTCACATGCTTGTTTGCAGACTAGAGAGAGTTTTTGATGTGGTTTTAACCTTTTTTTTTTATTGAAGATTTTTTTCAATGCTGAGGAGAAGCGAGACGTGACTTGTTCTTTGTATCACCAGACTTTTGTATCAAAGTAGCAATATCCTTTGTCTTAGTGTTCACTACAGGAAACACAGAAATTTGGTTATTAGGTAGAATGTTTTAGCACTATTGACTGATTGTATTAAAATTAAAGCCTCCGCGTATTGTTTTGCCATCATTTTGCCTAAAATGTTGCACACGGTGTTTGTGTTGCATTGCACAGCTGCAAATACAAATTTTAAGGGTGGATTCAAGAAGGGTGTGTAGACATAATACTGCCTTAAAATGTGTTTGATTAAATATTGTCAATATTTTAGGCAATTCAATGGCAATGCTGTCTGCGGTCCATCTTGCAAGTGGCTGCCTACCTATTTTTTTGTGTTTTGTTTTGTAGTGTGATGTCATTTCTATCTGGAACTTGAACTGAAGCAAAATCAAGTTCACAGACATAGAGTAACGCCACAAGTGACACAGTTAGCAAAGTAGAGATGGACTAAACAGAGCAATAATTACCAGGTGGAAATGGTCCTCACCTGACATTTTTTAAGGTGCTAGGTTTAACCACATGTGTGTACTGTGCTCAGACAAACCTTTCGGAAAGATTCAGTCACTGCTGGAAAGGAAAAGAATGTACATCTCTGACCTAAAAATGTTTTGAAAAGTGCTCTGACAAAAACTGCCGTGCCAAGTCATCAAATTAAATAATCATTTTGCATTTTGCGACTATGATATGATAAACGTTTGATGAAAATCTTACATGGCATCGAAATGTTGAGCTGAGTGGCTGCAGAGATGAATAAGGTACCAATGGAAATGAGAGAAAAGGTGCCAATTAGCCACACTGACATAATCTTCTGACACTGACATGTCGCCCAAAAGTCAAACAGCCCCTTCAGGGTTCAGGTCTGAAAACGCAGGACTAAACAATGGAGACCTAAATGAGATGGTGATGTTAAAACCCACCATCCCAGCTCTGTAGGTAGCCATGCCTACTCCCTTGTTTATTCATGCATCCTAGCTGCTCATCCCTCACAGGTGTAAATGTGATGAAACATGCATTAAAGTGTGTGTTAGGCTGGCTCCTCTTTTCTTCTCTATGGCTCATCTCTTAACAGAGTGGAGAGATGAGCTTTGCAGAAGATGTGCTAAAAGCCAGTCAACGTATTTGATGCCATCTGTCTCCACTTCAGTGGACAAGTTTCCATGTTGATTTAGTTTTAGTGCAGTATTCTTTGATAAGAAAATGCAGTTATTCAGCTGTGATGTAAAGAGAGGTTTTAGTCACTGAAGAAAACCATTAAAACTGCTTTTATTGCTGCTGTAACCTTAGAGATTCAACTATATTTTCAAAAATATGATAATGTTTTCATCTCAGATGCATAGATAAAGCATCAGGAATCAACCTTGAGCTCACTGACAGCAGTAAAACCATTCGACTACATCCATGTTTGTCACCGCTACATTTGAAAACTCACCTTTGACCTTCCGTCTATACTAAGCCTTTTATTACCACTTTCCAGAGTTGTGTAGGTCTGCCTAAAGTTTAATGGTGTAAGTTTTAATCCTACAAATACTTAAAAATAAAATAAAGTAAAATGATTGATTGATGATGATTTTGTCAGTCCAATGTGGCAGCACTCAAAATAAATTAATTAGCAGTTATGTGTAGAAACAAAATGACCTGAACATAGAAGGGTGCATGTGGCTTTAAGACATATCTAGCTTAGTGTGGACGGATACTTAGATCCATTTCACTGTAGGTCTCACCTTTGTGAGGAGACACCAGGAATTAGCCCAACCAGCTCTGAGGCCCTGTGTCATACTGCACCCCCCACCTCCCTTCTCTTCTCCCTTTATCCATACAGCAAAGCTCAGCAGCTGGGCCTTGGCCAGACCTTTGAATTGAATACCGGCATAAAGTCATTCAGTCAGCACAAAATGCCCCAGTTCACAGGCAGCACTCTAACTCAATCCCCACCCTACCTTCTACTCCCTGCTCTCATTTTAAAACCGGGCCCTTAGAGGCCCCTCACACCCCAGGGTTTGCCACTGTCTGCTTTTTTTCATGTGCTGGTGCAGTTTGAGCCAAATTGAGATTAAGGCCAGGGTACGGTACAATCAATTTAACATCCACATCACCTGTAAGCTTCAGTGACAAAGTCACTCTACTGTGTTTTACCCACATTCTGAATTTCAGGTTGTTCAACTCTGGACAAAAAAAGGTTTAGTTGTGACTCTATTTTAGCATAAACACAAAACACACTAAAAAGACAAAACACGGAAGAATGCAGAACGTAGGGAGTTGGATAGAATCAGGAATATCTAATAGAGTATTATTTTTCAAAGCTTGTGTTTCAGCTGTTGGAAATTAGTTCCACCGCTTTGTGGGGTCGTGGATGATTCCAAAGAGTGCAGCACTGTTGATTGTGTCAGAACCAGCTGGGATTTGAGGGAATCTTTGTATATGTTCTAATTGTAAAACTTGTACATTTTATTTATATTGTTTTTTACACATATTACTCAGTAGAGAGCTCTGAAGACATTGAAAATGCACTATATTTTTCTATCTCACAGATTAATTATTGTCACCTACAAGATTTCAGTTGTACATAATTTTTCATTTAGGACCAAAGACAGCTACTAGAATTTCAATCTTTAATTTGATTTTGCTTTTAGTTTGTTGTATAGTAATACAAATTGTCAATTTATTATTTATTTTTCTGTGATGAAAATATTGAGAATATTCACTGGTCAAAAGTATTTTCCCCAATGGCAGAACTGTAAGATCATTTAGTTAGACACTTTCTTGTTACATAGATAATTCTTTTTGCTTTGTAACCTTTGTAATAGACTGTACATATATTTTTGGAAATATAATACAATCTCTATAGAAGTTTTGGGTGTCCTTTGCAGTGTTTTATTCATTATTCCCTAGGTGGTGTTTTGACTGATCAGATGTTTTCCTTAGTTGTTGTTGACATTTAGTGGCCCTGCTTCTAAAAAAGCTGTGTAAATACTTGGTGGAACATGTCACCTAATTAGGTTAATGGACAACAGGTCATTTATATGTGTAAAATATACTTCAAATCAGACATTGCTTTTCAGTTTTGGTTCAACTGAAGTTAAAAAATAACAACTAACAACTAATGAAACCAGCCTCTACAAAAATGATGGTTCTCTGGAAAAGATGTTAAATAACGCAAATATTATTTATTTAAGTTTAAGGTCTACAGGACTGTAGTCCAACTCCCTGGAGGTGGCCACAAGGGGTAAATTAATGATAAATTAAAGAGACATATAATACGACTGGTAATCAAACAGCCAAGAACAACTTCTAAAAAGATTAGAGGTGAAATCTAAGGTCAAGATACAGCAGTATCAGATTGCAACATCTGTCACCAAAGTGGGCCAAAGTGGACTTCTGAAGAGGACTCTTCTATCCATCCATCCATCCATTTTCTTCCGCTTATCCGGGGCCGGGTCGCGGGGGGAGCAGCTTAAGCAGAGATGCCCAGACTTCCCTCTCCCTAGACACCTCCTCCAGCTCTTCCGGGGGGACACCGAGGCGTTCCCAGGCCAGCCGAGAGACATAGTCCCTCCAACGTGTCCTGGGTCTTCCCCGGGGCCTCCTCCCGGTGGGACAGGACCGAAAAACCTCCCCTACGAGGCGTCCCGGGGGCATCCGAAACAGATGCCCAAGCCACCTCAACTGGCCCCTCTCGATGCAGAGGAGCAGTGGCTCTACTCCGAGCTCCTCCCGGGTGACTGAGCTCCTCACCCTATCTCTAAGGGTGCGCCCAGCCACTCTGCGGAGGAAACTCATTTCGGCCGCTTGTATCCGCGACCTTGTCCTTTCGGTCATGACCCAAAGCTCATGACCATAGGTGAGGGTAGGGACGTAGACTGACCGGTAAATCGAGAGCTTTGCCTTTCGGCTCAGCTCCTTTTTCACCACGACGGACCGGTACACCGACCGCATTACTGCTGCCGATGCACCAATCCGTCTGTCAATCTCACGCTCCCTATTTCCCTCACTCGTGAACAAGACCCCAAGATACTTAAACTCCTCCACTTGAGGGAGGATCTCCCCCCCAACCTGGAGGGTGCAAGCCACCTTTTTCCGGTTGAGAACCATGGCCTCGGACTTGGAGGTGCTGATTCTCATCCCAGCCCCTTCACACTCGGCTGCAAACCGCCCCAGTGCCTGCTGGAGGTCCCGGTCTGATGAAGCCAACAGGACAACATCATCTGCAAAAAGCAGAGATGAAATCCTGTGATTCCCAAACCGGATTCCCTCCGACCCCTGGCTGCGCCTAGAAATCCTGTCCATAAAAGTAATGAACAGGATCGGTGACAAAGGGCAGCCCTGTCGGAGTCCAACATGCACCGGGAACAAGTCTGACTTACTACCGGCAATGCGAACCAAGCTCCTACTCCGGTCATACAAGGACCGAATGGCCCTTAACAAAGGGTCCCGAATCCCGTATTCCCGGAGTACCCCCCACAGGATGCCACGAGGGACACGGTCAAACGCCTTCTCCAAGTCTACAAAACACATGTAGACTGGATGGGCGAACTCCCATGAACCCTCGAGCACCCTAGCAAGAGTATGGAGCTGGTCCAGTGTTCCACGGCCAGGACGAAAACCGCATTGTTCCTCCTGGATCCGAGGTTCGACTAGCGGCCTAACTCTCCTCTCCAGCACTCTGGAATAGACTTTCCCAGGGAGGCTGAGGAGTGTGATCCCCCTATAGTTGGAACACACCCTCCGGTCCCCCTTTTTAAAAAGAGGAACCACCACCCCGGTCTGCCAGTCCAGAGGTACTGTCCCCGATCTCCACGCGATGCTGCAAAGGCGTGTCAACCAAGACAGCCCTACAACATCCAGAGACTTAAGGTACTCGGGGCGAATTTCATCCACCCCTGGTGCCTTGCCACCGAGGAGCTTACTGACTACCTCGGTGACTTCGACCAGGGAAATGGATGAATCAACCTCAGAGTCCCCAGCCTCTGCTTCCTCAACAGAAGGCGTGACGACGGGGTTGAGGAGATCCTCAAAGTATTCCTTCCACCGTCCTACAACGTCCCCAGTCGAAGTCAGCAACTCCCCACCTCCACTGTAAACAGTGTTGGCAGGAAACTGCTTTCCCCTTCTGAGGCGCCGGACGGTTTGCCAGAATTTCCTTGAGGCAGACCGATAGTCCTCCTCCATGGCCTCGCCGAACTTTTCCCAGGTCCGAGTTTTTGCCTCTGCGACCGCGCGGGCTGCGGCACGTTTGGCCTGCCGATACCCATCAGCTGCATCAGGAGTCCCACAGGCCAACCAGGCCTGATAAGACTCCTTCTTCAGCTTGACGGCTTCCCTTACTTCCGGTGTCCACCACCGGGTTCGGGGATTGCCGCCACGACAGGCACCAGAGACCCTACGGCCACAGCTCCGAACAGCCGCATTGACAATGGAGGTGGAAAACATGGTCCACTCGGACTCAATGTCTCCAGGCTCCCTCGGGACCTGATTGTAGCTCTCCCGGAGGTGGGAGTTGAAGACCTCTCTGACAGAGGGTTCCACCAGACGTTCCCAACAGACCCTCACAATACGTTTGGGTCTGCCAGGTCTATCCAGCTCCCTCCTCTGCCATCGGATCCAACTTACCACCAGGTGGTGATCAGTTGACAGCTCAGCCCCTCTCTTCACCCGAGTGTCCAAGACATATGGTCGGAGGTCAGATGACACAACCACAAAGTCGATCATAGACCTCCGACCTAGGGTGTCCTGGTGCCACGTGCACTGATGGACACCCTTATGCTTGAACATGGTGTTCGTTATGGACAAGCTGTGACTAGCACAGAAGTCCAATAACAAAACACCACTCGGGTTCAGATCAGGGAGGCCGTTCCTCCCAATCACGCCCCTCCAG
Source organism: Anabas testudineus (assembly GCF_900324465.2). Lineage (NCBI taxonomy): Eukaryota > Metazoa > Chordata > Actinopteri > Anabantiformes > Anabantidae > Anabas > Anabas testudineus. Next base: position 321,020 of record NC_046632.1, read on the forward strand.
GTATCACTGTCATTGCCCACGTGGGCGTTGAAATCCCCCAGTAGGACGACAGAGTCCCCAGTCGGAGCACCTTCCAGTACCCCTTCCAGAGACCCTATGAAAGCTGGGTACTCTACACCGCTATTTGGCCCGTAGGCACAAACAATGGTGAGAGACCTATCCCCTACCCGAAGGCGCAGGGAAACAACTCTCTCGTCCACCGGGGAAAACTCCAACACATGGCAGCTGAGCTGGGGGGCTATAAGCAAGCCCACCCCTGCCCGCCGCCTCTCACCATGGGCAACTCCAGAGTAGAAGAGAGTCCAACCTCTCTCAAGGAGTTGTGTTCCAGAGCCCAGACTGTGTGTGGAAGTGAGCCCGACTATCTCTAGCCGGTACCGCTCAACCTCCAGCACAAGTTCAGGCTCCTTTCCACCCAGTGAGGTGACATTCCATGTCCCAATTGCCAGATTCTTTGTCCAGGGATTGGGTTGTCGAGGCACCTCCACACGGCTGCCACCCAATCCACACTGCACCGACCCCTTATGCGCCTTCCTGCGGGTGGTGGGCCTACGGGAAGGCGGTCCCACGTCGCTCCTTCGGGCTGCGCCCGGCCGGGTCCCGTGGGAGAGATCCCAGCCACCAGGCGCTCGTCTACGTGCCCCAACCCCAGGCCTGGCTCCAGGGTGGGGCCCCGGTGACGCCAATCCGGGCGACGTATCCGACCTTGATTTGTCACTCGTCATGAGGGGTTTATGAACTGCTCTTAGTCTGGCCCGTCGCCTAGGACCTGTTTGCCTTGGGAGACCCTACCAGGGGCTTAAGCCCCCGGCAACATAGCTCCTAGGGTCATTCGGGCACGCAAACCCCTCCACCACAGTAAGGTGGCAGTTCAGGGAGGGGAGGACTCTTCTATTGAGAGAAAATCATAAAAAAATAGAAAATGCATATTGACAAGCCACAATGTTTCTTGGAGGATGTCCTTTGGACAAATGAGACAAGACAGGAACTTTTAGGGAAGTCAAATCAGCTCTATGTAACCAGACGCATACATGAAGCATAACACGAAAAGAACATTGCACCTACTGTAAAGCATTGGAGGAGGCTTGGTTATGTTCTGGGCTGCATTTGCTGCCTCTGGCCCAGGTTGTCATGAGTCTGTGCAGGGTGAAATCAAATCTCAAGACTATCAAGACATTTTGGAGCAAAACATGCTGCCCATTGTCAGAAAGCTTGGTCTCAGTCACAGGTCATGGTCCTCCAACAGGATAATAACCCAAGACACACAGGCTGGATTTTTTTTTTTTTTTTAAACATCGATTGAACCACAATGCAAAACCAATGTCTTATTTTTATGAGTTAATTTTTATTAAATTTTTCTTTATTTTTACTTTTGTCATTTTCCAGTTATTTCAATTATCTTTGTGGGGTTTTTATCTTTCTTTAACAGAAGGGTACAAACAATTTCCTCCCCATCTGTACATTTTAATGAGACTTTGATCAGATTGCAGAGAGGTAAGTGCTCATATCAGCAGAAAGAACATTACCCATTTCTACCCATTTATTTTCAAATGAAACTAACATACAGAATGCTGTCTGGAAAATAAGAAAACATAGCATTTGGTAAAACAGATTCAAGTATAAAATACTATGCAGAATATGCATTTAGTGTACTTTTGTATTCCTGTAAACTAGAAATTTTGTGTTTAATCTTGGTAATCAAACTAGGAACAACACATTTAGTGACCATTCTACATAACTATCATTATAATATTACCATCATGCTATCATGTTTCCCAACACTACTACACACAACCCAAATATAGAGTCCAGATTTACACTCTGAACCACTTTGGAATCACGTCTACCCATTTTGACAAAGTAACAATATATTTCATTTTGTTTTTGAAACCCCATAGTAATATGTGATATGTACTGTCTGGCAGCTGTCCAATCACATTTCCCCAACGGTATTAAGTAAAAATATAATAATTATTATCAGCAAACAATCAGTGTTTGCTTTGATGTTTCTTGAAATGTGTCTATTCTACCTAATTGGCAAACTGAACTTATTGAACATAGTTTAGAAAGTTACACGCTTGTGTATTTAATGTACCATAATACACAAAAAAAAAACATGACATAAAGTCCTAGGAACTCTGGAACTCTCCACAGTAACCTATTTGTATTATTTGTGGTGAAAAATAGATTAAGAGGAGACTATGAAAACATTTCTAAGGTTTTTTTTTAAGACATCTTCAGGACTCACAGTCAGATTAACCAGACAAAGGCCCTTGTCAAGGACATGACTAAGATAAAACAGTTACACTAACTTCAGAGGTCCTTTGCAGGGAAATAAGACTTCATCAATAACGCCTTTATGGTAGTGCTTAGTTTGAAGCTACAGGCTGTCCCTACTACTTTCTCAGCAGTAGGTGAGGGAGACTGATCAGAGTTGTGAGGATGAGGATGAATGTCATTGAAAAAAGTATATGGAACCTGAGTCTGGAGTTCACGTTTCAATTACAGCAAACAAGCAAACAGGCAAGACAAGGTTGGAGTGACTTTAGAACAAGAATCTGAATCTCCTTGAGGGTTTAGGTCCAAGCTTAAACCCTGACAGTGGGACTGTGAGAGACCTGAAAAACAAAATGCAAAAGAGCTTCTAAACAGTACTTGGTGTAATACTTTGGTAAAGGAGAGATTTGAATTGTTGATTTCAAATACATTTTACAAACTTCACATTGTCCTAATGTGTTACTGTGAGTAGATCAATAGCATACGGGCATGTGTTTAAATTTACAAAGCACTAAAATGTGACCATATATCTCACTGACACTGGACATTTACATTTAGTCATTTGGCAGAATTTTTTATTTAAAGTGACTTACAAGGTACAAGGCAAAGGCAGGGTAAGCGTAAGAGGTCTTGCCTAAGGAGCCCTACTCGAGGAAGTCCACAACCAGGATATGTGTGGCGATCTTGTCACTACACTATCCAGACAAACCCTAGATACTGTTAAAGAGTTTAATTCTCACTGTGCACAATATTAAGCATGTGCATTCCAACTACAGCTTAATTAAGACAAAGATTTCAGATGTTTGGATCTTTGTACTAGTAAAACAAAAAGTTGGTTTATGAACATATTTCATCCTAGTTATTGTATTGTTGTAAACTAAACTGGCACAAGTCCCAATATAGCTGTATTTCCTATTAGTTACATCCTCCTCAGTTACAGACATGTCAGTGAGGATTGTGTGTTAGAATTTGCTTTAGAAACTGTGTGGACCTGCTTCCAAACTTGTTTGTACATGCATACATGATAAGACAGCCAGAACTGTCCAAACAGTCTTCACTGTTTTGTAATGTAATCCTGCAGAAATTCCAATTCTTTGAAGGAACTTGAATGGATTTCTACTGATATATTTCAGCAGTTCTAATATTTATTTTGATTAGTCCATTAGTTGCTCACCATGCTGTCTCCAAGCACGCTCCACTGTCTCTGTGGAGCACTAGTTTGGATGGCTTTGGCTTCTTTCCATGCATTTCTCTGTGGCCACTCCTTACTTTCCATTAACTTCACCTACATGTCCAATCCTGCTAAAATCATTAGATCATGTTCACAAGTATTTCAGTAACATACTGAAAGGAGGCAATGTTTATTATCATATTATCATAGGGGCTGACTTCAAAATCGAAAAATAGCTAACTTTATTGTGAATAGTTAAAGGGTGATTTCAACCAAATTACTAAGCATTCTCACTTCAAGGGCATTGGATACTGATGTTTTGTTAAATTTGTTCCTAACTCTAGCCCAAAGATAATGAATCCATGGTGTTGTCACCCTGTAACTGATCGTTTAGAATTGTTGTTATGATGAGAGGTCTGACAGACATTTAAATGCCGTCAAGGCGTGACACACCCACTGTGCCAAATAGAGTAATTTTGCACTCAGGGGCCATTGACCTACTGAAGAAGGAGGCACACTGAGATGATGTGATTAAAAGAAAACTAGTGAAAAACTCAAATGTCATGAATTACAGTAGCAGTGTGGTGTGGTATGTTAAGATAACCAGAACTGTATTGTACCTATAAGATGTTTCAGGTATAGAGGGGTCAGCATGGCCACTCTGACTGCTCTGCAGCTACACAGTTCCCTCAGCTGTAGTAAGCTGATGCACTCTGTGTTTTAGACACCTGTCAATCATGGCCAGCATTCTCCATTTTATCCACCACATGCTAGTAATATTGTGGCTGATGCATTTATATTAGTGCTGTGTATGACAGCTGTCAAACACACACAAACATGTTGATAACAGCATGTGTAAAACATATTATTAGGCGCTGTAGAGGATTATTGCTCTGTGCCTACACAAGTTACTATTGGAAGACATTTTAGACTTTTGCAGGTATTTCTTTTCCATTTTACACAGTTGAACCATTCTTCTTTTAGTTTTTCTGTTAAGCTAGGCTGAAAACAAATTCAGCTTATCTATTTGACAGCATGGAAAGGCATCTGTTAAAATAACACCTGCCATGTTGGAGCTGTTACAGTGATGCTAAAGCCTGCTTTGCCATTATTACAGTATCTGGTATTTTGCATCTAATATAGAAGTCAAACAGGGCTATGGAGATAAATGGTTTGTAAGTGTGTTAATTGATTAAGGGGAACATGCAAGCTTGACTAATGGTTTACCTGTTGGACTCCACAGGGAAAACAGATCATAACCCATTTAGAAAACAAAAGCTTTACTTCTCACAAAAGGTGTATCCTTTGGGGAAATATAATGTAGTATTTACAGATGCAACAATCTAGACTTTTAATGCCTAATCTGTTGTTATGAAAAAAAATAGAGGTGATTTTTGGGCAAAGAGGCCCTGTATTCTAGAAAAAGAGTTGGTGATTCATCAAAAGTTTAGCCATTGACTTGCCTGTAATAAGAGGGCATCAATCCATTCTCATGAAGTTGTGGATATTGGAATTGGGATTCAACCCATCCAGGATACAGACTGTTTTTGCCCCTCCCATCACGCAAAAGATATGGGACAGTCAGAACACACACTAACAGACTGAGGAGTAGCTTTTTACCCAGAGCTGTAGCCTGTATACCCCCACCCCCCTCACACACACAATGACACACACTCAGGTGATGAGAACTGAAGGCGTCTTCCCCATGCTGCTAATGCATGTTTGCACTCTACTGCCCCATAAATATACTGTTATACCATTGTATATATTGTTATATTTATTACTGCTGGACTCTTCGAGAGTTACCAAACAAATTTTGTTGTATCATTACAATGACAATAAAGTTTCTTTATCTTTATCTTTATCTTATATTGTGGATATAGAAAGTTTCTCATTTCAGTGTACTGTATTTGCTAATCAGACTTAAATTGTAAATGCCACATGTTGTTTGTTTTGAAATCACAGATGGTAAACACATACAGTATCTATAATCTATTTATGTCATATTGACAATGACCTGCACAATGTTAAGGAAGACCATTCTCCCTTACTCAACTTTAGCTCAGTCATATTCTTAGGACATCTAGTGTGAATGGCTCTCTAGAGGACATTCCACAGCATCTTTATTCATTTGAGGTCAAATTAATATGGCTGGGCCACTCCAATTAAACTTTTCTTATTTATGTTTTACCTATTATTTATGTCCCATACTATAATCTGTGCACTGTTGTTGAGAAGAACACCAGCAATTCCATTGTACTCCCTATGTGCAATGACAATAAAGTTCATTTATTACATTTGTATTCTATTCTTTTCAAAAGGTGTTTTTAAGCAGATTTGCAGCCATATTCACGAACAGTCTTAGACAACCCTGAGAGAGATCTTACCCTAACCTAACTTATCAGCCCTGTACAAAAAGGCTTAGTACTGGAGTTATTTTCTGAGGATGCTTAAGGCCTTCAGGATGTTCTATGAGTCTTTGGTAGCCAGTGTAATTTTTTATGCTGTTGTCTGCAGGTGGCTCTGTTCTGGGGGTGGAGCTGCACCATCATGTTATAGCTGAGAGGAGGATGCTGTTCAAACTCCTCTCAATCCTGAACAATCCCTCCCACCCGCTACAGAGTGTGCTGCTGGACAGAAGAGCATGTTCAGCCACAGACTTTGTGCACCACAGAGCGCAACAGAAGAGGCTTTCTGCCTGTGGCCATCAAACTTTACAACTCCTCCCCCCTCTGTGTATATATGTGTATATATCACATGTTTTGTATTGATGTTATTTTGTATTTGTGTTGATCTTTTCTGGTTGTGGCTCACTTTCTTTATTTCTGAATTGAGAGCAACTGTAACAAGACAAAACAAGTTCCCCGTGGGATGTTTTTAAACCTAAGAACAATTTTAAAGTTAAGTCACCATGATGCATGAGGCTCCTGTAGCAATTAGTGGCCCCCAGTCAGTGTTATTAATATAAATTATGTGGGTCTTAGAGATTGGGGGGCTTTGTTTTCTGACTTGTCACTTCAATGTTCACTTTTACAGTATAGAAAAAAAGTTTTTTTTTAAAAAGTGCTCTCAAAGACAATGACCATATTCTGATAGTTTATACAGAATATATTATAAACTGATACTGATTACTGACCAGTCTTTTTTAGTAACAGAATTGATCTGACTTCCCACACACTGCTCAGACTCACCGTGTGCCCTATTGAATATGATGGGGTGCTTTTTGATTCAGCAAACAGCAGAACTTTGCCTTGATTTTCCCTTTATTGTTGTGTGTAATCCTGAGTAAAAAGCTTCTCAGGCGTGTCAGGTGTCAACACAATAATCTGAAAATCAAACATTATCTTAAGACTTAATCTTCTTTCTGGTTTCATCATTAGAAGAGTAAACATCATATTTTCAGCATTTCTCCAAAGCTGCTCTTGATTGACAATCAGGATAAATGATTATGGCAGAGGTAATTAAAGCCTGAGTGACAGTGACAAGGGCATCTGGAAATGCAACTCTGATTTTAAGAAAAATTACTTCAGCATGATCACAGAATGGATCCATAAATTTGTATGATTCTGGGTAATAAAGGTTGAGTACAAAATATTCAGCTTCAGCAGTCTTCAATTGTATTCAGTTTCATTTCAGGTTTTAATGTGTTAAAGCCGCACTACTCGAAATGTTGGTAGCCTGTGTAACATGAGGAAGGTTGCTCTTACAGCAAATTCATAGACATGTCGGTCAGGTTTTAACTTTGGTAAGGCATTCAGGAATAGTACAGTGTAGCACATCTGTGTTTTGAAAACCTCACTGCCAGCCAAGTACATCAAACTGGACAAAAATCTATCTGGGTTTTTGGTTTGCTTATGTTTCCCTACAGCCTGTGGAAGTCTACAATTTAACTATGGGCTATAATAAACTATTTACACAGACACACATCATTACACTGGCGTGGTGTTAAGGAGGGAAGGTGAATATTAACTGCATATCTTTGAGAGGAAGTCAGCATTGTTACAAGTCTTATTATTCTATGTGTCCATCCGTCTGTCTGTCTGCCATTAAGAAGACCACTGGGTTCAATTTCTAGATTACAGATACAGTAACTCATTCCCCCCAAAACTTTCCTAAATAAGATATTGTTATAAATGGTACATGGTCTGCACTTATATAGCGCTTTTCTACCTAGCTGGTACTCAAAGTGCTTTACACTGCGTCTCATTCACCCATTCACACACACAAGGACACACACATTCACACACTGATGGCAGAGCTGCTATGCAGCTGACCTGACTCACCTGGGGCAACTTGGGGTTCAGTATCTTGCCCAAGGACACTTTGGCATGTGACGTGGTAGCCGGGAATTGAACCACCAATCCTGTGATTGGCAGACAACTGCTCTACCTATTGAACAGCCACCAAAAAGAAGTAAAGAAAAGTACAAGACAAGTTGATCATAATCATTTGTTCTTGGCAAGTGTGTTGTGTTTTTAATGCAAATCTCATCACACTACCTTGAAGGACACTACATGCTTATTGTGTGCTTTTTCTTCTTCATGTGTTTGATCCTTGTCTTGATTAAGTGTTGCAGCTACAGTTAGATTTGTCAAATGTCTCAGAGTGTCTTTGTCAAATACTCAGAGTGTCTCAGGATGCTTTGGGCTGATTGAGAGTGGCCTGGCTGCCTTGGATTCATAGTCCTTCGAGTCCTTTTTATGGCCTGGACAATGGCACCTTCCTGCATTAAGATTTTAAGGAGGCAGTAAAATATGGTTTCCCTCACTATGATCCACAATTCCCAAAGTAGATGATCAGTTTCACAGGCTGGCAAATGCCTCTATGGGAAAGGTTGACGGATTTGTCAGATATAATGGTTTCTTCAAAAATGCTGTGGAGCAGATTGAGTGCTGCATCGTGAGAAAATCTCAGTTCTGTTTCCAGCTCAGGAAAGGCTCCCTCAAAACAAAACCTAAAATATAATCCAATGCACTGCTTTATAAAATCATATTTTTTGTGTGTTGTTGTATGTAAATGTATCCCATACTTTATTCGCTAATACCCTAAAGAATGTGTAGTATATACAGTTCATTAAGTACTTAAAATAAATACATCAACCAACCAATGCAGACACTACAAATCATATTTTTGTTTGACAAGAAATAACACATTAAACCTCAACCTGTGCAGGAATAACTGCTGAATAAGATTTCCAGTCAGGATTTAGAGTATATCATAGAGAATCATACAGAAACAGCACTGGTAAAGGCCATTAACGATGTTCTAATAGCATCAGACAATGGACTACTCTCTATACTTGTCTTGTTAGATCTTAGTGCTGCATTCGACACTATAGATCACAAAATTTTATTACACAGGCTGGAACATGTCATTGAGATTAAAGAAACAGCAATAGGGTGATAGGGTCATATCTATTAGATCAGGGGTGTCAAACATACGGCCGAACCCCTACGGCCAAGGGGTTCAGTCTGGCCCGCGGGATAAATCTGAAAGTGAAAAAATGCAATGAGACATGAAGTAGGATTTCTGAAAAATGTAATTCATTGTTAATATGATCCCAATAACTCCTTAAAAAGCCTCCAGTTAATTCAAAATGCTGCATTCAGAGTCCTGACTGGAATTAGCAAGAGAGATCATATTTCTCCTATGTTAGCTTCTCTCCATTGGCTCCCTGTAAAATCCAGAATTGAATTTAAATTTATTCTCCTTACATATAAAGCACTTAGTGCTTTATACACTCAGGCTCCATCTTATCTTAAAGACCTCGTAGTACCATATTTTCCAAGCAGAACTCTTCTGTTCTCAGAGTGCAGGTCTACCTAGAGTTTCCAAATCTAGAACGGGAGGCAGAGCTTTAGCTATCAAGCTCCTCCCCTGTTGAACCAGCTCCCAGTTCAGTTTTTCGAGGCAGACACCCTCTCTACATTTAAGACTAAAACTTTCTTTTTTTCTAAAGCTTATAGTTAGAGATGGATCAGGTGACTCTGAAATATCTCTTAGTTATGCTACTCTAGGTTAGTCTGCTCTAGGTTAGTATGCTGGGGGCCCTCTACTGATACACCCTCTCTCCTTTCTCCTCTCTCCATTCAAATCCCACTATTGCATATCATTAACTTTTTGTCTTCTCTCTCCAGTAGTTGTGCTTCTTCCTCTCTGTCTCCGGCTCTCTCTCTCTGTACTTTTCTGCAGGTATCCTTGGCCTGGAATCCAGTTGACCTGCCCAATGATTTTGTTGCTTATTGTTGCTTTTGTTGCCTGCTGTTCTTTTCTCTTTCCTCTTTCCACTCATCCCAACCAGTTGTGGCAGCCACCCACCCTGAGCCTGGTTCTGCTAGATTCTTCTGTTAGGGTTAGATTTTTCCCTGTCCACTGTTGCCTAGTGCTGCTCAAGTGAGATTTGGGCTTTCTATATAATTCTGTTATATTTTGTAAGTTTTTAAACCTTACAATGTAAAGTGTCTTGAGATGACTGTTGTTGTGATTTGGTGTTATATAAATAAAATTGAATTGAATTGAAAATTAAATGTATATGTATTGTCAGAAAAGCATATTTCTGCTTCAAGGGTTTGAGGAACAACAGGCTTAAGACAGGAAATCCTGAACCTATTAATGGCCAGTCAACAGCTTTGCCACTGTAAAATTCATTTATCATCATTTATATCAAACTTACAAAAATACAAATTTGTTCATTTTGGGCTTGCACTGTTTAATACCTGCTAGATATTAATATGTTAACATTGTCATTGCAAGCACAATAGCATGCTTAGGGAAACTTAACTGCAACGTACCCTCAAAGAATCTCTAACAAGGGCTGTAAACATTTGTGAAATTAAACTCTGGACAAAATGAAAATATAAGAAAAGGCAGGAACCACATTTCCCTTAGTTATGATGCACAATTTTACATGAGTCTGGGACAAGTATAAAGTGAAAAGCTTCTCTTTAATGTATTATGTTTTTAAGTCTGACTCTGTGAAGATACACAGCAGTAACTTTATTCTCTATACCTTTGATGATCAAAGCTGTACATTAGCACAACTGGTTCATCCAGACCAGATTTCATTGATACTGCCCCTTAAAGTTACATCTTGTCAGCAGAGCTGCAGGAAGCAAAGAAACCAGTCCAATCAGGACTGATCAGTAGCATCCAAGTCCATTCAGTCAGAGGTCAACAAGAGTGATTTGTGTGGGTGTATGCCTGTGGAAGGTCAGGATGTGCTTCTCTGCAAATCACCCTATCACTGTGAGGCATGAAGTGGCAGGGAAATCACAGGCCTATTGTAAATTGTGTTGAATGAGAAATGTGGAGCTAGCATTGTGGCACCATTATCTTTCCATCTGACATGAGATGTGCCACATTATTCATGGTGAATGAATAGATGGAGGATCCCAAAGGGTCAGGCAAGTGGAGATGGGCAAACAAAACAATATATAAGCATTTATGCAGACACTGTAGTGGAAATACTGTCTGGAGATTACTTACAAACTGATAAATGTATGATATGCCATTCCTTTAGTAATGATTAGACTGTGTAGATTTTTATATTTTCATTAAATGAACAGCAATTGTTAACATCCGTCGCCTTTGTGCTTTATTTTGCACACAACACATTCGTAGATAACATCCTGACGCCTCTAAAATCAGCCAGTAGTCACTGCATCTCTTACACTGAATATTTAATAGTCTGGTTCTACTGGCGAACAGCTGCTCGGCTGTCGTCTCACAGGAAGCTTGATTTTGATAAACACAGCTGATAAACAAGTCTTGCACAGTATCTAGTAATCACTGTAATAATCACAGTGCTCAGCTAGAATGCATCAGAGGTTAGTAACGTGCATAATGCACCTTAGAAGCTTGATGGAAAAGGATGGGTGAGCACCACAGCACACAACCAGGGCCTGTAGGGTCTTGACCCACCAGGATGGGCGGGTCGATAGTCAGTAGCCAGACCCAATAGGGGTCCCTAATGAGGCGTGTATTGATCCTAGCATTGTGTTCACCACATGGATCCAATGAAAAAGACTGCTAAAACAAAAAAAGGACAAAAATTTGCTCCACTCCACAAATTTAGATCACACTTTGAGGCAGAAGTGTTCACCTAGTCATGCCTTTCACATACTCTTCAGTAACTTGTTTATTTGAGAAATTGATAGCTTGTTGCTCAGAGGTAAGCTAAGAGTTGTAAAAATAAGCAGCTGAGGCAGCTCAATCTGTGCTTTGCTTCCCCTTTGAATAAACACTCACAGCCACCAGCCATGATGCCTACATTGCCCCTAACAATCTTGATGTGGTATATTGAATATGAACTAAATTGGTGTGGCAAATAGTGCTGCAGGGTCATCGACAGTCGTAGGACCAGATAAAAAGGCAGCTGTGAATTGAACTTGGGTGGCAAATGCGCTTGGATGACAGTTTTTTGCCAAATGCGTGAAAGGATCACAGGGATTACCTGTTATTGAAACAATTCGGCAGGGCACAGTTTACATTCAGTGCCAGAATTCAATGACAGTGCACAATGCAAAGTGTCTTTTGAAATTAGTATTAATTTGTGCAACTTCACAAAAATGTTATGATTAAAAATTTTTATTAATCATCTTAAAGACCTCATAATTGCATATTTTTCAAGCAGAACACGTTGTTTTCAGACTGCAGGTTTACTTGTGGTTCCTAGAGTTTCCAAATGTAGAATGGGAGGCAGGGCCTTTAGCTATCAAGCTCCTCTCCTGTGGAACCAGCTCCCATTTCAGGTTCGGGAGACAGACACCCTCTCTACATTTAAGATTTGGCTAAAGACTTTTCCTTTTTTTTTAAACTTATGGTTAGAGATGGATGACTCTGAAATATCTCTTAGTTAGGGACATCTACTGATCCACTGAGCTCCTCTCCTCTCTCCTCACGTCTATCCATTCAAATGCCACTATTTTATGTCATTAACTTTGTGTCTTCTCTGTCCCATAGCTGTGCTTCCTCCTCTCTGTCTCCTTCTCTATGTACTTTTCAGCAATTATCCTTAGCCTTGGCTCTGTATATCTCCAGAGTGCAGTTATTGGCTCTGCTCAATGTTTTTGCTGCTTGTTGTTATTTTTTCTTGCCTGCTTATTTTCTTTCTTCTCTTTCCACTCACTCCAACAGGTCGAGGCAGATGGACACCCAATCTGAGCCTAGTTCTTCTGGAGGTTTCTTCCTTTAAAGCAGGGGTCTCAAACTCAATTTACCTGGGGGCCGCAGGAAGCAGAGTTTGGGTGAGGTTGGGCCGCATCAGGTTTTCCACAAGTAAAGCTTTGTTAAAAAAAATTCCTATCTTCTCAAATCTATTTATTTTTAATTTTTAATACAAAATAATATGAAACAATTAATAAACACATTAAAAATTAATAAGAAAATAAATCAGTAATACATAAATTAAATAATAATAACAACAATGAAAATAATAATAATAATTAGATCCTCTAGTCGGTGACTAAATGTGGTTTCTTAAGTCTTCTATATCTGCTGTATTCAGATTCAAATGTCTGTATTAACAGTTCTTTAACCTTTAATCTTCTTCTGAACATGAATTGAACATTGAAGAACATCAACTGTTCTTCTTCTCTTATCTACAGTAGGGGAGACCGGGGTTGGTTGTCACATTTTTAATTTTTTTACAGATTCCTCAAAAACCGTGACCCTAACATATTAACTTTCACTGGAAAATGAAAGGGTAAAGTGTCAGCTACGAATAGAGTGTTCTCCCATAGTCGAGAAACATTTGTCTTGAGGGAGGAAGCAGCTGAGACCCTTAGTATGGTTTAAAGATGACCATCAGTAAGTCTGGACCTGTACTTTTTGTATTGAAGTACAAGGTACTGAAGACTTATGAAAATACAATGCAAATAGCGCGATGCAAATAAAAACACAATAAGCCACAAATAGCGGTGCAACCCTAATTGGTCCGGGTTACCGGGGACTGTTGTTGCCGATGGACAGTTGTCGCTATGTGACTGCAGACTACATCAGGCTGCATTGAGTTCCTCACGTTTCTTTTAACCCGCCGCGAACGCATCACTTTGACTTATAATGTCCTGCTGGGCAAAAAAAAACTTTTTTTTGAAGTGTTGTGAACGCAGCGTGGGACGAATGTCCGCGTGGCTTCATAGAAACGAGGCCGCTAGCCAGGCTAAAAAGTCTCCATGACAACGCTGCTGTCACTCATCGAGAAATGTTTCTCTGATTGGATTAAGCCCGGCCGATGTCCCGCCCCAGAGAACCATATACCCCACCGTGATTGGTTGGTTAGTCCAGCTCCGCACCATCACTGTAAAGTGCCAAATAAATAAAACTCGCAGGCCGCACTAACGTTAAACTTTTTATTTTGTGGCGGGGGCCACAGAATATCGTCCCGCGGGCCGCAATTGAGTTTGAGACACGAGTTTGAGACCCCTGCTTTAATGGGAGTTTTCCTTTCCTTTTCTTTCACCTAGTGCTTGCTCAAATGGGGTGTTTGGTTTTCTATATAATTCTGTATACAGTTATATTTTGTAAGGTATTAAACCTTGCACTGTAAAGTGCCTTGAAATGACTTCTTTTGAGTTGGCGCTATACAAATAATATTGAATTGAATCATGTGTGTATAATATATCAAATCAATAAATGTTTTGCTTACTAACATAATCTAATTGTTGTGTTGATGTTTGATGTGTATTTGTACACTACACACACTTTTAAATGCTAAATAATGTAACATAATGTAAACGTAAATAATAAACACTAACAGGCACTGAAGGTTCAGTCCACAGGTAGCAGGAATCAGTTATATTCACAGGCTCAAAAGCTAAGAGCACTGAGTCCACTGTCTGCTGTATATCAGCAAATTCAGATTTGCTGTGTACAGCAGTACACAGGCAAAGTGTCTGTGTTGTACCAAAGCTGGGGTTTTTTCTTTTCATTCTTGTTGACCACAGAAAAGATAGTCATGCATGACACATGTGCAAATGTTTCCTCTGGAGATTCTAGAGATACTATTAGAGACATAAAGTAGATAAGTACATTTCCCAACATTTTTGTTTGATGTGTTTGTTCAGTTTCAAATAATTCAATAATTTGTATCCATCCAGTCAAGTTTCAGCTGGGAGATATCCTTTTCTTTTCATTCAATGATAAATGTCTCCCATCGTCATCACTTATTGCAGCTATCATTACCACAGATTCACTGATTACCAAATTAACCTCAGATCACTATTCAACTGTAATTGTTAACAAGAAATGTTTTACTGCAATCTCTTATTCTATTTAAGCCACTGACGCAGCTGTCAGCTGCTGTGCACATCTGCAGGGATGTGGGATGAGTATGTGAGAGAAGGAACATGTAACAACCAGCACAGATACTGTTTTTTAACACACACACACACACACACACACACACACACACACACACAAAAGTTTTCTGCTTAATACTGCAAACTTTTCTATATAGTCTAGAGTTTGATCAGATTGCTGAGTAGGGTTGTGCTGGAAGTTTCTTTCTCTAAAGGGAGTTTTTCTTCTCCACTGTCGCCTACTGCTTGCATCTGTATACGGTTATATTTTGTAAGGTCTTAAACCTTAAACACTGTAAAGTGCCTTGAGATGACTTTTGTTGTGATTTTGTGCTATACAAATTCTGTGAATATGTAGATGGTTAATAAGGAGGCAGTATAATGTTAATATTTTACAATGTAAAGTCAAACAGTAGAAGACAGATGGACACATCTTGGATACTTGCACTTGTACATCCTCTGAAATACATTATTCATCAAGCTATAGTAAGTGAAATGAAACAAAATATAAAAAGGCAGGTTATTAGTTATTAGTTTTCATATTCCACTATCATGATGGTCATCCAACAGCATTTCTTTTTTGGTTCTATTGATCATGTCATCCAACATCTTCTCTCTTCCCTGTGTTGCCATAATTTCAGTTAAATAATTGCTATTCAGCATCTAATAGCTCCAATTCAACAAATTCTGATCTGTGTGTCAGACCATGGGAAGAGGTGAGGAATTAATGCAATTAACACTGTGTCATTAGCTGCATTATCATAAATACTGCAAGGTGAGGGGTAATTTGTATGATTGATAGATAGAGTCTCTGACCAAAGACTAGACAAAGACAAATATTAATTCTTCTAGCTTTGCGGTTGAAGGCTGATGGGAGATATACAATGACTCTGTAATATGACCTGAAACTTATATGACCTGGAAAGGTATTTTTACATTTCTATTTGTTTTAATTTGTCTCTTTGAGAGTAGCTAACATTGTTAGTTGAAAAGTCTGTGAACTGTCATCATCAGAGCTCTCTACAGAGGTTCTGAGGGGTTTATGCCTGTGCTTTGGTTGGGTCATTCAAGCAGACTTGTGCTGAAGCCACTCATGTCTGGATCAATCAATGTTGTCTGGATTGCTTTAGATGTCACATTGCAGATGAACCATCACTCTAGTCTCAGGTCTCATGAAATCTGAAGGATGCTTTCTTTGAATATTTCTCTGTATTTGGCTATTTTCAATGCCGCCAAGAAAGTAATTATATTTGGGTTTGGACTGTTAGTCTGCCAATCATAGGATTGATGGTTCGATTCCCGGCTGCCATGTAATATGCCAAAGTGTCCTAGGACAAGACACTAAACCCCAAGTTACCACCAGTGAGTCAGATCAGCTGTATAGCAGCTCTGCCATCGGTATGTGAGTGTGTGTGTGAATGGGTGAATGAAATGCAGTGTAAAGCGCTTTGAGTACCAGTTAGGTAGAAAAGCGCTATGTAAGTGCAGAACATTTACTGCCCCACTGAGTCTTTTCCAGATGTATGTTGCTTGTTTTTCTGTAAGAAAATCGTAATAACATTATTAAAATCTAATCTCATTGCAAAAGACCTACAATATAAGCCGACTTGTGACTAGTTAGACTCTGATGACCAAATTAAGCCTAATGAGTTTGCTTTGTACTAGACATTAGAGATTTTGGTCCATTATCTTGACTTCTACTGCATATCTCTGAAGTAGTTCAATCACAGTAAAAAGAAAACATTCATTCATTCAACACACTTCTTGAGGGTTTCTTTGTCATCAGCAATGATTTAACATCACAGCATTTCACATGTATTTTTTCAGTTTAAAGAAAGTATTACTAATCTGTTTGAGAGTGAGAAGTCCAACACAAGTCAGAACACTTGTCAGTTCATTATTTGTGCATTATACAGTATTAATACGGTGTAGACAGTAGAATAGAATAGAATTGACAGTGGAGTGCAGCAAAATCCACAAAACTAAACCTTGATATAATCACAGAATTGTTTGGGTTTTTACATTTTCCAGACATCAAAGTTGATGTTAGTTTGTTTATCACCTGCTTCAGCCAGGTCTTACCTCTCTCACTCTTCCTTACTACTGTTACAGCCTTGCCCAAAGAATTTCTGATGTCAACAACACAAACAAATCTATTGTAGTTAGTGTCGAAAGTCAAAACAGGAAACTGGCACTGTTTCTTTGCCATTCATGTCTATACACTAGACACTAAAAATGTCATTCAATATAGTAAAGGCAAGCAAACATGAAGAAAACATGATCCTGAGCTTTATCAATACAGGCGAACTGTAACGTGTCATGGCACAAGTTTTAAGCTGTAAATAATTCTGTAAATTTTGTTGTATATATTTGCACAAGTGATTCTGTTAGTGTGTAGCATCCATATGTTATACCTGTGTTCATTGCTTAATAGCAGCACATTTGATATGGGAACTGGGACTAAAGAAGAGTTTCCTCCTCAGGGAAAGCACCTGCCTCCAATCTAACACAGCATTTGCATTTTTATTCTTATACGTCTGCAGCTGAGAGCAGAAACGCTGGTCTCTGGACAAACCTGTTGACCCTATGTCAGACATTTTATACAAGGTCACTCCAATGACAGGGCCAAGATCAATTGTATGCATGTCATTTCTGCTGATGCTGCTGTCTTGTAGTAGGTCAGCCAGCTGACTTGAGCTGTCATCACACAATAACCCAGAACTGTGTGGAGGACCCTCGTGATCCCTCACATTCCCCCAAGTTATTACTACAGTATTTGTTGCTAATGAATAAATTAACTGTAAATTTCCACTTTACAACATACAGTATAACAAGCTACAGGCATATGTATAGATAAAATAGCACTTTCTGAGCGTTACTTTACGCATTGAATTTGATCTCAAAACATAAGATTGCAAATGTTAAAGCCAGCTTTATGCCTAATGCTGCTTTTATGCAATTTTTAATTTGCATCTCTGTCATTTTTCCCAGCACCAAGCAAACTTGTTTGCACAAGTGAGGGAGAAGAAGTGTGACTTATGCAATTTGTACTAGACATTAGAGATTTTGGTCCATTATCTTGATCTACTGCATACCTCTGAAGTAGTTCAATCACAGTAAAAAGAAAACATTCAATGGTGAGTTGCGAACTAAGGAATGAGATTATTTACAGGCCTATAAGATGGGAAAAGTTTAACTTTTTTCAACCAGCTGGCGAGAGAAAGTTTTACTATGGCAGGCTGTGACATCGTGTCCAGTGTGTAATAGTAGTCTGGAGATACCTTACACTGATAAAAACAGAACTGATCTCAACAGAAGGTTTACATCTTACGTCATCAGCTGGGGCCACTGTTGATGTTCAAAGAGAACATAGTCCCTGATCTGATCAAAGGACACAGTTGCATATACAGTATAAGACAACACTTCTTCAGGGTTCCAGAGTGTTTTCCAAGGACATTTTGACAACTTATATTCATGGTTGTCGTCTAAGAAAGTGTGTAAATGCAGTTAGAACACTCTTTATATTTCTGGTATTGTAAATATCTGCAGCTGCTTTCACACCTCAGTACCATTCTTACATAATACATACTGCACCTTATGCATATTAAAATGATGTAATGACGTTCCGACCAGATTCTCTGTCTTTTCAACAAAGACACAGAAATTGCTTGTTAGTTCAGCATGTCAGGGGACACTACTTAGTCTAGTCATGGAAGTGAGGATTGCAGCAAAATCTTGGTCAATGGCACAATTTCAATTGGCCAAAAATCAAGACTACTTAACAAAGTTCATCAAGTTGAACCTGATGCAAAAGATCAATTAGAAGGTTAAACTGAAACACAAACCTGATACAATGTTGTTGATTTAAAGGTGTAATAGTGTGGACTCAAGTTGACTCCTAGAAGCTGTTAAGGCCTTAAGTTGACTGTAATTAACTAACCTGCATATCAAAGTGATACCAGCTGGCTCCCAAATAAAGCTCTTGAAATAGGGAGGAGGATATGCTGTCTGCTGGCCTGTATAAAGCCATTCCATTTTTTTTTATAAGAATACAATGCTGTCAGCCCAATCAGCATGCAGCACAGCATGCAGCAAGGCAAGCTGCTGATCTCACTGCTATTTCTGCCTTTTGCCATGTCAAATACCAACTTTCTGAAGCACGCAATCCTCTGTGGTACTTTTCAGGTCTGTTGCATTTTCAGGCATAAATACAGTAAATTCTGGGACAGTTCCTGAGGTCGGTATTCAGAGAAAAAGCTGGATCTTTATATTTTCCTATAAAATTGGTATGTTTTCATTTACCAATACAATTCCACTACTATCTGTGTATGTCTATGGTTGATTTTCTTTTTAATATAAAGGAGTTATTACAAAGAACAAAGAAATCTAGACAAGCAGGCTGAGTAAATCAAACCTGATTTTATTTAATGAAATCTGCAGAGCTTCTCTCCTCCACTGTCATGTTAAAGAAGTCAATATACAAGACTTAATAGACTGCCATTAAAAGACCTGTTTCATCTAAAGTAAGTGCTAAAATACTGCAAGTTCAGTTAACCAAAAATAATGCTGTTCAGGCAATGTAGTATAAGGGAATCCATGTCCAAGTCTTTCACTGGATGCACACAGTTTGTTCTCAATACAGATGCTAATTGCATTTTAATGTGTCATTAAAAATAAACCCATAAATCAAATGGCAGCACAGTAATTGGAGTTTAGAGACTTAGCAGCATCTTAAAGGCATAATCCTACTTTCAGAGTAGATTAGGGGTTCTGAACATTTCTGGATTTGAGGACAAACACAGATAAATTAGCCTGCTTTTTTGTCTGACCACTGAATGTTCAATGAAGTGTTATTGAGTACTGAGGCGCTAGCTTATGAAGGCAGGGCATGATGGAAACAGCATGGAGAGGATCCAGAATCTTCCATGACTGAACACAAACAATGACAAAGCTTCTATTGGTGGGAGGTGAGTCAGGATGCCAAGAGCCAAGACCCAAAATAGGAATGCAGTCTGATAAACCAACAGGTTAAACTGGGCTTATTTCTGAACAGTGACTCAGAGAGCTGGAAGTCTGTGGGAGTCAGTCTAGGGGAGATAAACAGAGACTAAGGTGCACTTAAACTGGAACATATCATTGGGATTGAATGAACAGCACTAGGCTGGTGTAAATCTTAGGTATCAGATAGATTCCAGTATGTGCATGTTAAGTCTTCAATGCACACAAAAGTTAGCTACGGAGTACCACAGTGTGCCTGGGCTGATTCTTTTCACTCTATATATGTTGCCCTTGGGCAATATTATTAGAAAACACTATTAGTTATCAAGCTCCGCTCACAGCAGATACCCTCTCTACATTTAAGACTACCAATTCTATGATTGGTAGACAACTACCTGCCTATTGAGCCACAGCCACCCCTGCCACAGTCTCCATGTCTTAGTTATGCTGCTATAGATTAGTCTGCTAGGGGACTAATACTAATGAGGGGACCTCATACACCGGATACACTGAGCTCCTCTTCTCTCCTCTGCTCTCATCTATCCATTCAAATACTACCATTGCATGTCATTTACTTTGTGTTTTCTCTCTGCTGTAGTTGTGCGTCCACCTCTCCGGCGTCCCCCTCTCTGGAATCCTTTTCAGGTATCCTCAACCTCAGAGCTGTAGATTTCCAGATTGCACTTACTGGTCTTACCAACCTTTTTCCTGCTTGTTGTTGTTGTTTTTCGTTGCCTGTTATTCTTTTCTCTTTACTCTTTCCACTCATCTTAACCGGTTGAAGCAGATGGCTGCCCACCCTGAGCCTGGTTCTGCTGGAGGTTTTTTCCATTAAAGGGAGTTTTTCCTCTCCACCTAGGGCTTTGGGATTGTTGGGTTTTCAATATAATTCTGTATACAGTTATATTTTATAATGTATTAAACCTTTAAAAGTATAAAATGTGTTGTGATTTGGTACTATACAAATAAAATTTAATTGAATTGCATCATTGAAACCACTCTGGTTACAATGGCTTTATAGGATGATAGAGACAGACAGGAAAACACTTGGCTCCATGAATGGAATATTTACATTTAACACTAGGACTACTGACTTTTCTGGTCATACCTAGGAGCCCGGCAGTGTGGTCAAATGACCAGCTCGCTGTGGCTGGTCCCCTGTGAACAGGTGCTTTTATTATGTAAACACACAGTTTCATACAATCTGACTATTTCACACCTGTAATATCACAGCAATGTTAAACATTTAGCATCTGGAAGTTGAGTCATGGCAACTAGACCAATGAAATGTTTTGCTACTCATCAAAGTAGCTTCATCAGTCTAAAGATAGTTGGTTGCGGTCCACAAATTTGTACTCCGGGTTTGGTTTCACTCCACACCTTGGCCTGAATAGGCTCGGTGAAACAGTGGAAGGGGAGGATGTGAATGATGTAAGACCTCACACACCTCTGCCAACCCTACTTACCACCTGAAATGGATCATTAAGTGTGTCCAACCTGGTGCAGGTGTGAATTGGGCCTGATCTTTCTGAGGATAGATGGAAGGGCAGCATGACAAATAGAAGACAGATTGTGTCTAAGTTCTCCACCTCTGTTGCGAGGGGGGTTGTTGATTTGTACATGCAAGACTTCCCTCACCCCTCTCTCAAACCACTTGTGCTCTTTGTCCAATATGTGAACGTCACTGTTCTTGAACGAGTGTCCTTTGTCCTTAAGTTGAAGGTACACAGCTGATTCAGGTCCTGAGGTGTTACTCCTCAGGACCTGGTCAGAACCTTGGTTTTTCCAATGTACGGCTCAGAGCAGTATTCATTGCACTGGACCGCATACACTATATTGCCCATCTTGTGTTTTGAAGTCCACTATTTGGGGTGGACGAGTTTGTGTTGGTGGGTTTGAAGTAGACAGGTATGCTGTGTTTCCTAAAAATCTTTTTCAGCTTCTCTGAAACCCCAACCATGTAAGGGATGGCCAGGTTTTTGCATTGGACGTGGGACTCCAGCTGTTCAATTGTTGTTGCTTTATTGAAGGTCTTCAGGTCCACAGGTCTTTAGAGCTGTCTTCAGATGACTGTCTTTCTTTTTTTGGGCTTATGTGGAGGTGGGGATGTTTTGCACTCTATGGTTCAGGATCAGGATCAGATGACTCCTTGCCAGAAGGCAAGATAGCAGATGTCGAGGATAGCTACAAATACCTTGGAATCCCACAGGCAAATGGTAACCACAAAGAGGCCGCAAGGAAAACGGCAACCACTAAGCACCTCCAAAGGGTAAGGCAAGTCCTGAGAAGCTGAATGGGAAGAACAAAGTCTAAACACCTACTCCCTCCCGGTCATCAGGTACCCTGCTGGCATAATAAGCTGGCCAAAAGAGAAGGTGGAAGCCACTGACATCAAGACAAGGAAACTCCTTACAATGCACGGCGGGTTTCACCCCAAATTCAGCACCCTGAGAGTGTACGCTCAGCGGAAGAAAGGAGGCAGAGGATTAGTAAGTGACAAAGTCACTATCTAGGATGAAACAGCTAAGCTCCATGAATACATCAGGAAGATAGCCCCAACTGATGATGTGCTTAGTGAATACCTCAGGCAGCAGAAACCAGAAGTGCAAGGGAAGGAAGAGGAAGAAACCTCATGGAAGGACATACCCCTGCAAAACATGTATCACCTGCATATATAAGAAGTGGCTGATGTCGACAAACTCCACTGTGGCTGAACAAAGCTGGACTGAAAGACAGCATAGAGGCACTAATCCTAGCAGCACAGGAGCAGGCTATGAGTACAAGATCAATAGAGGCTGGGATCTACCATACCAGGTAGGACCCCAGATGCAGGCTGTGCAAAGATACCCCTGAAACAATTCAGGAAATAACAGCAAGATGCAAGCAGACAGGGCATACATGGAACACCATAACCTACTGGCTGGCATATGGTAAATGGTCTGCACTTATATAGCACTTTTCTACCTAGCTGGTATTCAAAGCGCTTTACATTGTGTCTCATTCACCCATTCACACACACAATTCAATTCAATTCAATTCAATTTTATTTGTATAGCGCCAATTTACAACAGAAGTTATCTCAAGGCACTTTACAGTGTAAGGTTTAAGACCTTACAGAAAATATTTATACAAAAAATTATAGAGAAAACCCAACAATCCCATTTGCACACACACATTCACACACCGATGGCAGAGCTGCTATGCAGCTGACCTGACTCACCGGGGGCAACTAGGGGTTCAGTATCTTGCCCAAGGACACTGTGGCATGGCAGCCGGGAATCGAACCACCAATCCTGTGATTGGCAGTTAACTGCTCTACCTATTGAGCCACAGCCACCCCCATAGTGTACAGGAACATCTGTGCCGAGTACAGGCTGGAAGTCCCAAAGTCAAAATGGGACACACCTCCAAAAGTGGTTGAGAATGACAGAGCTAAGGGACTTCCAGATACAGACCGACAAATTAGTAATGGTCAACAAACCCAACATAGTAGTGGTGGACAAACAGAAGAACAAGGCTGTAGTGATTGATGTAGCAATCCCAAGTGATAGCAACATCAGGAAGAAGGAGCACGAGAAGATCGAGAAGTACCAAAGGCTGAAAGAAGAGATAAAAAAGATGTGGAAGGTGAAGGCACAAGTGGTACCCGGGGTGATAGGAACACTAGGGGCTGCTGGAATCCAGCAGTTCCCAGGAACAACATCTGAAATCTCTGTCCAGAAGAGTGCAGTCCTAGGAACAGCTACTGCAACAGATACTATGCAGGACCCTCAAGCTCCCTTTTATCCAAAGGCCACTGACAAGTGAACATATACAGCAGAAGCAACTTGGCTGTGACTGACTAATTATCATTCTGTCATGTGTTCTATCATTGCTCTTGCTGAGGCATTTTTCCTCAGCATAGTAGCCCATATTTTGGGGTAATTTTTGCATATTGATAATGAAAATGACAATCTGAAATGAAAGACATAGAAAGTCTAACATTATGCCAAAATTTATTGATTCTTCCATCTGCCAAAATTTATGCTAATTTAAGTCAATTTAAATACTTTCACAAAAACGTATATGTGTGATTAATTTAGATAAATTAATAATCACAGAGCACAAATTAATTAAGTTAATCTCTTACATTTCTTGGTAGACCTTCTAAGACACCTAAATAGGTGTGATTGAGCAGTAATTGTCAACTTGACTAGACACATACTAAACACAATGTCTCTTAAATCAACTTACTATTCACCACTATAGAACAGCATCAATAGAATGTAGGCAGAAGTTGCAGACTATACACGTATCTTCACACACAGACAAACATAATTAAACAATCCAGAATAGTAATAGCAATATATTTCATCTAGCACAGGAAAGTTGGGAGATAAGCTGTTGAAATCTTCCTGTCAGACGTGGCTGCCCTGATCTGTTGTTTTAACAGAATTAGGAGGATCTGAGGTGGATTATTGTTGGGGCTGAACCAACAGTGTGCAGCACTTCTGGGCTGTGCTTAGATGTTCCATGCATTTTACACTGTTGTCAGAGTTATGTGATGGGGAATGAAAGGCTTTTCTGTGCACATAGGCTGAGACGTCAGGAGCCAGAATATAGCATGCTATTGAACTCTGCTGGAGACAGAATGATTAAGGAAAAGACATATTACTATGCACCGTATGAATCAGGGATTACATAAATTCCAAACTGATTACATTTTGGCAAGAGAAACTTTTTCGCTGAAAACTCACATTGCTTTGGTGCTGTGTCAAACTAGCCCTGTCACACAATTGTTGAGTGATTTGTCATACATAGCTTATTTGGGCTGAAAGGGAATTAAAACTAATCTGACAACTAACTTGTATTTTGCACAGGCACATGCACACTGCATGAAGGACAATACGTGGGCAAAATTGTTGGTACCCATCTGTTAAAGAAAGAAAAACCCACAAAGGTCACTGAAATAACTTGAAACTGACAAAAATAATAAGAAAAATTTACTAAAACTTAACTCATGACATAGCTTTTGAGTTGTGGTTCAATAGAGGTTTTTTACAAAATAAACTAATGAAACTGGCCTGGACAAAAGTGTAGGTACCCCTAGAAAAAATCAAAACCATAGGGACATGGTTAAACTAAAGTGTGCCCTGTAATTAGCTTCACAGGTGTCTCCAAACTTGTGTAGCGCTTCCCTCACCCTCTATTAGAAGGTCAGCACCCTGAGCTCATAAACTTTACTTCCCCAAGTTAATTTATGAACACCCTTTTAAGTTTAACCAACAACAGAATGAAATCAGTTAGTAAAATACTCCTTTTAGTTGTCTATTGTTCTGTGTCAACCTATAAAACAGATCACCAAAACAACTATGTCCCCAAGTTATAGCCAAATTTATTAATTAAAAGAGAAAATAAATAAAAGTACTTTTGTTGAGCCAAATAAAATATCACCAGATTGCTGTCAATCAAACAGTCAAACATAATTCACTGATACAGGTACCGTGTTCAACATTTGAAACTAGGTTTACAATACTTAATATATCTCACAGTTAAGAAACACAGTAACAAAAGTCTGTATTGAAATAAAAGAAAACGTTGATTAGTATGGCCTTCTTATTTTAACTCAATTTTGTGGGCCCACACACACACCAGCCGGCGACCAAATAGAGAACAGAAAAAAATAAAAATACTGTGACAAGCCTCTGGGTGAACAACTCTTTTTATTTTTATAATAACATCAGACAGTGACAGCAGGTCTCAGTTCAGTCTACAGTCACACAATTACTGAATCCCCCCCCTATTTCTCCAGGGTCCCCTATCCCCTCTCCCCCCGGAAGTACACCTGACGTCACTCATCTATGTACACTACACAATAAAAGAACCAACCAAGAAAACCACACAACACATAACAGCAGCAACTGGAACAACAGCTTCAGCTCCTGCTCGCTCTATCTCAATTCAAGGTCAAGGTACATTGAAGTCAGATCACACCATGAGTCTCAATTTAAGCCAAAGTGGACTTAATAGAATACAACCAAGGAGGACTCCACTAATGAAAGCAAATCATAAAAAAAAATAGACAATGCATATTGACAAACCACAAAGCTTCTGGGACAATGTCCTTTAGACAGATGAGACCAAACTGAAACTTTTTTGCAAGTTACATCAGCTCCATGTTCACAGATGCAAAAATGAAGCATACAAAGAAAAGTAAACTGTACCTACTGTGAAACACAGAGGAGGCTTGATCATGTTCTGCGGCTGCTTTGTTCCATCTAGTACAAGATTTCCTAAATCTGTGCATGATACAATGAAATCTCAAGACTTTTAACGCATTCTGGAGCAAAACGTGCTGCCCAGTGTCGGAAGGTTTGGTCTTTGTCACAGGTCATAGCCCTCCAACGGGATAATGACCCAAAACCTAACTAAAAACACCCAATAATAGCTAACAAGCGATAATACTATTCTGAAATGGCCCTCTATGAGTCCTGATCTAAATCACATTGAACATCTGTGGAAAGTGCTGAATCATGCCATCTGGAGAAGGCACCCTTCAAACCTGAGACAACTGGAACAGTTTGTTCACAAGGAGTGGGCCAAATACATGTTGACAGGTGCAGAAGTCTCATTGACAGTTACAGAAATTGTTTGATTGCAGTGATTGCTTCAAAAGATAGTTTGTTTTTTCAAATTATTCTGTTATGCTCAAAAGCAATGTCTGATTTTCATGAGTTAATTTTTAGTACATTTTTAGGGGTTATTTCAGTGACCTTGGAACCAACAATTTTGTTCATGTCTGTAGGTCATTCATTCTCGGTTGAAAATATTGAGCTCTTTATGCTGAAAAAGACAAGACCTTGTGTGTTACACATGCACAGCTGTTTGATGCCTGCTTCAAACCAATGTAACAAATACTTTAAAAGCACATGAATAACATGGTAATAGCTCGGGAATGGCTCGTATTCCAAAAATAACAAAGGTCACTAATATAGAATTCATGTTTGCAAAGCAGAATACTTAACACATATTAGTTTATTATTGTATTGTAACATAACAACAGTATCTCATGTTTCCATGTTGATTTTTTGGTAAGGTACCCACTGCTGTGGTGGGATAGTCTTTCTTGTCTCATGTTGGCAGCATTAGCCTTTACATTTAGTGTATTAAAATTATTTGGCAGACACTTTTATCCAAAGGCCACTGACAAGTAAACATATTCAGCTGAAGCAACTTGGCTGGATAAAAGCACAAAGTCTGGTTAGCAGACAACCTCTACCTCCTGATCAACAGCTACTTTGGTAATCTAAAAAAATAAATAAAACCCTGTGCCATCTTGAAATAGGCTAACTGTATTTCTACACTACTCTATCAGACTTGTAAATTAGAATTAAAGGTTACTTATCTATAGATTTTGGAATGAAAGTAACCCAAACAATAAACTCTTGAGAGTACACTGGTGCTTTAGTTCTTCACTACATTCTATTACAAAGAATCATTTGAAGCAGGTGTTCAGTGTACTGTAGCAGATGATAATGAAAATAACCTTTCTAGCCATCACTTTGACTGTCTGAACAAAGCATCATTGGTAATGTAGGTCTTTTAATTTGTAGTTTAATTTGTAGTATTACTTGCCAGTGTTGTTACGATTATTTTAAACAATAGGATATAACAAGAACATTCTAGGGTAATGTAATGATCAATAATTGGAGAATTTATGAAGGGTGGATGAGTGAAAATTAGTTGTCCATGAAAATGAAAATCAGGCAAAGCGTGTCTCTGAGGGGGAACAAGGATGGAATCATCTACACAGGCAGAGCTTTAATGTCTGTGTCTCTATGTGATTCCCTGTCTTTTTCACTAATTTATGTAAAATTCAACCGAAGGTAAGAATGACTAGAAAGATCTGGCTATGAATCTATTACAGGCTTGTATACGTCGAACTAAGTATGTTTTAAAATTCTGGTCATTTTTGTT
This sequence comes from Anabas testudineus, assembly GCF_900324465.2. Taxonomy (NCBI): domain Eukaryota; kingdom Metazoa; phylum Chordata; class Actinopteri; order Anabantiformes; family Anabantidae; genus Anabas; species Anabas testudineus. The sequence goes on from NC_046632.1 coordinate 348,719, forward strand.
GTCATCCCACAGCAATGTGTTACTGTCAAATGATAGACATAGACAGCCCTGGGCCTTGTGGGAGAATTCATGGTAGCTTTTTTTTTTCCTACATCTGCCTGTGGCAGGTGTGGAGTCATCACAACTCTATTAGCTTCACCACGCCAATAAAAACATATTAAAAACTGGTGCTTTAGGGAATGTGTTCACTACCCTGCTGAGGCTCTCTGGACTGGGACAAGACGTCTACTAATGGTGGTCAGCCAGTGTGTGCACAGGGTCAAACTTGAGCCTTTTGAAAACTTAAACACCTGACCAGACCAAACAGTCCAAAGGATCCATTTATAATTGTCTCACAACTGTTTCACTCAACCACACCTGGAAACCATTTCGCTTCTGTTATCAAACATGTAAAACAATTTAGTTATTTCAAGTTTTATCACAGATAAAATGGCTTTTATCAGTTGTGGCATATTACTGAAATATGTAGCTTAATCTTTTAAGTTGAACCTTAGAGACCCAATAAATCCCAATTTAGTAGCAATAGGTGATAGTGAGGAGGAAATGGAAAGGTACCTGTCGCACCTGTCATTACATCAATTATCAATGCTCAGTTACAGTTGTGGAGACTTCACAGTTTGGTTTAAGCACGAAGACAAGTTACTTCGATAAATACACTTTCCTGGAGTGGTGCTACATACAATGTCTCACACTCAAATTTTGGTCTCCTGTCTGTTCTTGACCCACCTAAGCACTGTCCTCATGCCTATGCAGATTTTTATGTTAGTATACTACGTCATTTTTGTAGGTGCCTTTTCTCTAAGGTCTCTTGAATAAAAGGGGGACTTTTATATAAGATGCCAAACTACTCATGCAAACTATCACTCACAGTGAGTCATTCTGTGATGCACTGAGAATATGAACATGCTGGAATGCAATGTAAAGAATGAAGTTAGCTTCATCAAATCTTCAGCTCCTCAAGCCTACTGTCACATAGTCAGTCGCATAGTCTTCTGTTACAGGCTCGTATTTGTCCCAGTAAGAACAATCTCAGGACAGCTGGATGGCACACTCGCAAAACTTTGACACTAATATAACCATGATGAAACATCCTGATGAACTCTTCTCACTGGAGAGTCACATGATAATGTTCCAGTTAAGATTTTTCTTCATTCTTTGTTACACTTTAATATTATCTGTTGATTTAATTGATTTTATGTATTTATTTTATTGATTTACTTATATGTTTCCACCTTAGCAACAAAGCAACTGCACAGCATACAGTGAAAATTTATTTAAATGAATGAGCCAATTGAAATACATTAAACTGCAGAATAACTCCCATGCCATGCCATGAAAAAATGTTTAATTTTGTTGTATATCACTTCACAAAGTTGATATAAGAAGAACATCATAATTTTTTCAGCATATCCACTTAGAACCCAATTGTTCTCTTCATGTCATCAAAGCCAACAAGGGGATAGCAGAAATGTAATGTTTAAAATCTAACATCACACAGTCTGTAGTTGTTAGATGCACAGCACATACATTAACATACAGTATCCTCAAACTAAGATATCCAGTGTAGTATAAAATAAACAGAACTACTGTCAGTTTTGGAGTTTTTACCCTCATGAGGATGGAACAATAGACGTGTTTATTGAATAGAACATGCCAACATCTCAGCTTGTTTCAGATCAGGAATGCACTATAAACCTTTGCCGAACTGGATCACTTCCAGTTGGCTATGGCTATGGGGAGTCTCAGATTCAGTTGCTGTTGGCTTGATTCTGGAACTAAATAGGATGGCGCCCATCTTAGATCACAGGTAGTTTGGATCTTAGAAGACCTCCAGTATCAAACATACAGCTGAAATTAGAGTAAGATCACACTCAAAGCTTGCATGGCTGCTTTAGGAAAAGATTAATCCACTTTCACTCTCCTCACCAGTGCAATACACTGCCAACAAAAGACAGGCATAATAGGTAGCCACATACCTCACTCTGCCCTCAATCCAGACATTTCCATCTGCACCCTGATAAAAGGGCCTATTGGTGTTTTTGTCGGGTTGGGTGAAGGTCTGACTAGGTCACAGCAGGGGGTTTGTTCACCTCCCTTGCTGTTCTTACTAATCCTGGTATTGACAACTAGCGAGGAGGACCAATTAGAAGGTGCCTGGCAGGTCCCCAAAATCCACCCAAGTCAGGGATAATTAGTTCACAGATTTCTCTTTCTATGCACTGTCTGAAGATGTCTGAGAACAAGCTGGATGGAAAGGAACTACGAGGTCTTCAAGATATGATGGAGCTTGATTATTAAATGCCTTATATGTGAGGAGAAGGGTTTTAAACTAAAGTCTGTATTTTACAAGGACCCAATGGAGAGAAGCTAATGTAAGACAAATATGATCTCTGCAGCAGTTTGGATTAATTGGATGCCTTTTAAGCAGTCATTAGGACATCCTATTAATAGTGAGTTACAATAGTCCAGTCTAGAAGTAACAAATGCATGGGCTAGTTTTTCAGCATCACTTTGGGAGAGGATGCTCCTAATTTTACCAGTATTCCTCAGGTGTAGGAAGGCTGTTCTAGAGATTTTTTTTATGTATGATGTAAATGAGATATCCTGTTCAAAGATTCTCCAAGATTCCTCACAGTGTTACTTGAGGCCAATGTTATGTCATGTAAGGATATATAATTAGACATCATGTCTCTGAGATTTTTAGGACGAAACAAAATAACCTCTTTAACCTTATGGTTTCATAAATAAATATAGATGGATATTATGGAAATGTATAGAGTGTTTCGTAATAATATATAGAGAGTGAAAAAAATTGGGCCAAGCAGAGAACCCTGTAGAACTCTGTAACTAACTTTTGTGTGCTTGGAAGACTCATTGTTAACATAAACAAGCTGGAATCTATCCGACAGATAAGATTTAAACCAGCCTAATGTTGTTTATTTAATCCCAATGACATGTTCTGGTCTGTGTAATAAAATGTTTTGATCTATAGTGTGTTTTGTTAGTATTCATTTTAACAAAAATAATAAGACAAGTTTAGAGAGAAGTCCATTGTTTGAAGCTAATAAAAGATTGTTAGTAACCTTTACCAGTATGACGTAGTCTAAATGCTGACTGGAAATCTTCATATAGGTTATTCCTGCGCAGGTGGTTGCATAATTGCTTTGAAACTACCTTTTCAAGAATTGTAGAGATAAAGGGTTCCTGTGGAACCAGCTCCTAGTTCCGTTTCAGGAGGCAGACACCCTCTCTACATTTAGGATTAGGCTTAAAACATTCTTTTGTTAAAGCTTATAGTTAGAGATGGCCCAGGTGACTCTAAAACATCTCTTAGTTATGCTGCTATAGGTTAGTCTGCTGGGGGACATCTACTGAAACACTGAACTTCTCTCCTCTCCCCTCCTATCCTCTTGTCTATTCATTCAAATGCTACCATTGCATGTCATTAAGTTTGTGTCTCCTCTCTCCCATAGTTGTGCTTCCTCCTCTATGTCTCTCTCTTTGTATTCCTCTGCAGGTTTCCTTGGACCCCGACCGGAATATCTCCAGAGTACAGTTACTGTCCCTACTGACCTGCCCAGTGTCAAGACAGAGGCAGATGGTCGCCCATCCTGAGCATGGTTCTGTTGGAAGTTTCTTTCTCTATGGGAATGTGCTACAACTCTTACTTCAGTCACTGTGTAGTAAAACCTGGTATTTAGCTTTAAAGCAAGTTAAAGGACTAAAGTTAATTTGTGTGAACAAGTCAGCGTTGGCAACAGTAAATGATGCAATACGCATACCCAACCTTATTCACTTTAATCTGTTTTGAGTCCATCTTTTCCAATACTTTTGCTCACATAAAAAATGGGTGGGTTTAAACAAAAGGTGCAATCTTCTAAGTTGTGTATCGGATCCAGAAGTAAATGAAAGATGGGTATAAAAGCTGAAATGTTGATCCTTAAAAATTGAAGTGGACTCACATTTCGAATACTTTGGAGGAACCCAGTCTCCTAGAAATTAAGTTTCTATACAACTAAACTGAATTCAGAAATTAATTTTTGTAGGGAACATAATTGGTCTCAGATTACAATCATTAAATAATGATAATACCATACTGTTTATACAGCTGTAGTAGATGACGGCACTACTGTGGGGTTTCGGTGTCTTGTCCAAGGGCAACTTGACATATAACTAGGAGGAATCAGGAATCTAACCAGTAACTAACCAGTAACCCTAGACCATAGACGACTGCTCTACCAACTGTGAAATTAGCAGTTATTAACAACTGCAGCCTCTAATCACTTATAGGTCAGGGAAATATTGTGGGCTTAAGAGAAAACCATAACAGTCACTTCACACACACAAGGTCTCCACAACCAAAACATTAATCTTTCTTTAACTCTAACCTAAGTGCCTTTTTTGCCTGAACCCAATATTGCCAATATTGTGTACCATGAAGTAAGTGTATCCCACTCCTATCAGCCAGTGATAAAAAAAGGTGCAGTTGCATGTTTGTCGCATAAGAGGGACAGGGATAAAATTTACCTACGACAATGTGTCAACAGGTGGATTCAAGAGTCCTGGAGGCAAGCAGCACTAAACTGCAATAAGTTACTGAATCAACATTACCACTTACCCTCATACTAATGCTATTGATATTACTTTGAACCCCTTACTTCATTCCCCACCCATTCAAGAATCACATTAGGGTTGTGAGAGACCTATTTCATTGCTTTTAGTTTTTCAATTAGGCTGCATAATTTGTGTCCAGCTCTTTTAGATTAGATTTTAAATGAGAAACATGTTGTGCCATTAATTATCACAATTCTTATTTTGTGGACAAAGCTTTTTAATGCCCAGCTGAAAAGAAAAGAGAAGAAAACGCAGAAGAAAAGAAAAAAAAAATAAAAAATGCTTGGTAGTGGGCAGACTAAGTCATTAGCTCAGAAATAGCAAGGAGGGCTGTGACAGTGATGGCCTTTCAAGGAGTGTGCTGCCTTGCCTGGCAGTGCATCTATCAGACCCCCTGACATCCTGATGTGTTCCATCACCTGATGTTAAGGTGTGTGTGTGTGTTTGTGTATGTAGTTTTGACCTGTAGTGATAGTGGTAGGCTACAGGGTGCCTGGATGTTCCTTCATCCAGGCACCCAGCTCGCCTCTTTCCTGCCCAACTGATGAGCAAATACTTCACTCCTAGTCAGCTTTAAAAGTGGGTCAGGCCTCTGTGCAGCTTCTGCCACTGCTGCGGTTTGTCTGCAGCACTGCTGCTGTCTCTGGAATCTAAGTACACTGGGACATTTTTTCTGCAGCAAGACAGACTTAAGATACTGCAGGTACATTTAGATTTTATACTCTTCTCATAGTACCCTCAGTATAATAAATAAATATAAAAACCTCATTAATGGCAAAATGAACACAGGTTTCTACAAAGTAATGTAAATTAAATAAAAATATGTAAGATTCAATCAGTGTTTGGAATTTATTCTATTGGGAATTTTATGCCATTTTTCTTTCCAAAACTGCTCAAACATTGTCAGGTTGTGTGGGGATTGGGTGTGAACAGCCCTTTTCAAGTCCATCCACAAATTCTTTATTGGACTGAGGTCTGAGTTTTGACTCGGCCACTCCAGAATATCCACCTCGTTGTCGATAAAGCATTTGTGAGTAGCTTTTGCTGTATGCTTCAGGTCATTGCCTTGCTGGAAAACAAATCTTCTCCCAAGCCATAGTTAGTTGAATAAGATTGTCCTCCAGGATTGTCCTATATTTTGCCACATTCATAATACACTCTACCTTATCAAGCCTTCCAGGCTGGCTCCCAAGAAACATCCCCACAGCATGATGCTGCCACCACAGTGTTTCACAGTGGGGATGGTGTGTTTGTGGTGATGTGCAGTGTTTGATGTGCACCAAACATAGCATGTTGTTTGATGGCCAAAGAGCACTATTTTGGTCTCATTAGACCAAAGAACCCTCTTTCACTTGACCATGGAGTCTTTCACATGACTATTTGTGTGATTCGTGATTTAAGTTTTCTGAGTTTCTTCAACAGTGACTCTCTCCTTGCTACTCTCCCACAAAGCTTTGACTGGTGAAGAACCTGGGCAACAGTTGTTGTATGTATAGTCTCTCCTATCACTGTTAGGAGAGACTGCTAAAGCTTGTAACTCCCGCATGGTAGTCATCGGTTTGTTGGGCATCGCCTCTTAATCCAATGTTTTGTAATGCAAATAAAAAAGAAAAATACACCTTACTGCAGCACTTCTTTGTTCTCCTAGATCACATGCTTGAGTTTCTTATAGTAAATCTTTGGTGGAATTTCGATTACTTTTAATTACTTTGACTTTGTTCACTCACCAAAAGGGCTCTAATGAGAGCTAAACCTCTTTGTTTTACACTATAAATCATTATTATACTATTTTTGTATTAGCTATGCATATTGCCTAATAAAGAAGCCTCTATTTTAGAACTGCTTTGGTACAGCAGTCATAAAAGAAAACATACCCCCAGGTCTTTTGTCTGCAAATCCGCACACTGACCTAATTGTAACTGGTTTTCCACTCAGAAATTTTCTCCATTTTCTTAAAAAGTCATACTAATATAAAGCTGTTAAGTGATATATTTAGATAAGCACATTTCGTCAGATCAAAATCCCAAAATGTAATACGTAAATATGGTAATTCATTTTATACTCGTATAAACGTTTATACCTACAGCTATATACTAACTATACAACCATCTTCATAGTTTGCTTGAAGACTTTTAAATCCCCTGGGATAATTAAAGTCTTATCTTATATTCAAGACTTGAAATTGTACAGGTCTAGGTTGTCAGGAATGGATGGGATGACAGTCAGAGAAATAATAATTACAATACAATACAGTTTGTACATGTGAAGCTACAGTACCACCACTGAAAGTTTCCCCAAAATCCTATACACTGATAGAGCATTTTCTGCTCTGTGAGCAAAGAGAACCAATAAGAATAATAATTCAGCAGAGGCTGAAACTGTGTCAGCTCATTTTCCCCCCACTAGTTAACATTATTTTTTAGTGTCATGAAGTTTTGTTTTTGAAGGGATAAAAATCATCTTAGGTCCCAGATAATATATCCATCCAATTTGTCACCCACCCCCCACCCGCAGGCCATATTTTGGCAATGTGCTACGAGGGTACTAACACAGCAAGGTTTTCTAATACATATAATAAGTGGCATAAGGAGAAAATGAGCAATCCATCTATTAGTAATAGCCACTTATCTATTTAGAGGGCCATGGGTGGGCTGGAACTTATTCCAGCTGACATAGGGCATGATGCAGGACACAGTAATAAAGCGGGTTGCTGCCTGAGGGCAGCATCATGCTGTAGAGTATGAACTGATCTTCAGAGCCCTCATGTCTGGCACAGCCCATATTTCAAAGTCATCACCACCAATTTTATTTCCTAGCTTCCTGTTATAATTGTGTTCTCTTCAAATGCTGATGATTAGAGATGTTTTCTCACTCGACAAAACTTCTGCACAGCCTTTCACAGCCTTTTATAATTAATTTGAAGATCCAGGAGGCCACAAATGATGTACAGTATTCTGGAAGTCTGATGTTTCTTCTCTTATTGTAGTGAGTGGATCTATCATTTGTCTTGACACCACCTACTTTCTTAACACCACAAACTGCAAACAAGCTCACGTCAGTAGCACTGATGAGTGTAAATGAATTGTTGCTGCAGTGACATCACTCATTCTTGTATTCCTGTTGTGTCCGGTTCCTCTCAAGGTTTCTTCCTGTTGCTATCTCAGGGAGTTTTTCCTTGCCACTGTCGCTCTCGGCTTGCTCATCAGGGACAATCTGATTCATACACATTCACTATATATATAGTGACACATATAAACTTCCATAGTTTCTTTGGTTGTGTAAAGCTGCTTTGCGACAGTGACAATAAAAGCGCTATACAAATAAAATTGAATTGAATTGAATCTATTATTTATTCTGAAGAGGGAAGAAGATGTACTTTAAAGGCACAAAGTTCCTTCTCAGCTCAGTTTCTGCCAGAATCAAGGCCAACGCTGAGGATAATGAAGTAGCTTTGTTAAAAGATGCTGTTTTAGAGCAACAGCAGCAAATACAAATATTATATATTTAATCTTAATGATTTTAACCAGAGGGGTGTTTTAACTAAAGAAAGCAAACAAGCAGCAGTTCATAATTTTTGCCATTGTAGATATGGTCATTGTTGCAGAGCAGCTTTACACAACCAAAGGAACTATGGAAGCTTATATAGTACTAGGACAGGCTCAGCAACACCACAGACACCAGAAAGCTGTTCTCCACTTTCAAGTGGAGTCTATCCACCCCCACCTCAGCCACCCACCTGTCTCACAGCTGACGACTTCGCCTCCTTTTTCACCAACAAGGTGGCAGCCATCAGCTCCCAGTTCTCTCCTCCTGACAATGACATTCTACTAACTAAACCCAACGATGCATCTCACTTCACGTTTTCAACACTGTCAGAGGACGATGTATCCACCCTCCTCCTCTCGAATCTCCCAACCACCTGCTCTCTGGATCCGATCCCCTCTACTCTTCTTCAAGCTATTGCACCAACACTAATAGCAGCTATTACACAGATCATCAACACCTCTCTCACAACAGGCACCTTTTCCACCTCGTTCAAGCAGGCTCAGATTACTCCACTGTTGAAGAAGCCTCCTATGGATCCCTCTCTTGTGGAGAACTACAGACCGGTCTCTCTTCTGCCATTTCTGGCCAAGACCCTGGAACGTGCAGCCTTCAATCAACTCTCTGACTTCTATCTACTTATTTTGCCGGATTCATAGTCATGATCATTGTAAGAATTGGATGTTTGCACTGCTATGTGTGCTTTACCCTGATGGAGGCAACATCATCCAGATAAAGGAAGCTAAAATATATTTCTTCAAACTGACCACAAAAACACACAAATAAACCATGAACAACCCTGCGTAGCACTAGCTTTAGAGACAATAGGCCAATTTAATCTGAGAGACAGTTTAATGGTCCCCTTTCCTCCCATCAAGAGCTCAAGCAATTTAATCCATGTTTTGCAGCTTTTGAAATTCAGCCTCTACTCAGACACCCCAAGATACTTGTAATTACTGACAATAATTGAGTTTGTGTCAATGTGAAACACAGCTTGGGCTGGACAGGACTGGGAGGAGAGTGCATTTGTTGTTCCCGTTTGGCAGAATGACAGTGATCCAAAGCTGCAAAGACAACAAGCACAGTACCTATTTAAATGTTTGGTGAAATGAAATTAAATGTGACACAATGAAAGGGAAGGGGAGGGGACCCCACAGCCTCAACGAGGGTGCTAGTAATTAACTTGTGTGCAACAGCAACACAATTACTACACAACAATGTTTATGACAGCACCTTTAACATTGCAGTACTACGTTTTTATCAGTCATGAGGGTTCATTGTTTTACTTGTCCCTAACTGAAAATGTTTACCATATAATATTATATGGTGGCAGACTGTTTAGCCAAAATTTTATTTGCATGCACTAGAATAATATTTGTCAGTGAGAAATAGCTCATGGGAGAATTGAAGTATAATGCATCAATTTTAATTTCCTAAAGTAACAGAGGCTTGGAGATTAGCTCATATCTGATCAAACAATTGCTGCTCTGAATCCCAAAGATCACAATCTGGGAAGTGAAAAAGTTCTCCCTTGTAACAAGACAATAAGCCTCCAACTGTTTGAGAGAAAGCTGCAAAATTAGGAAACTGTAAAACAGTGAGTAAAGCAGGCAGCTCCCAGGTGTTATTGTGTTCTACAAAGTGAGTGTGTGAATGGAAAAAAGCAGAACTTTGTGCTCAGCAGACCTAGCTCATATAAATACAAGTAAAAAAATCACAGCAGTGTTGAACCACTGTATCAGGCCTTGTCGTTTACACCTGCATTTACAATATGTTTGAAAGGCTCTGCTCTGCTACAACACCAACTCTGGGATCGCTGCCTAGTCCTCATGTAAAGAGAGAGGCTGTGGGTGGGAAGTGCAGTGCAGCTGAGCCTGCGAGGAGCGTAGACAGGGCCACGGGTCGAAGCGTTGGCAGCACACCCCTCTGGTCCTGGTGTCCCCCAGAGTCGTCCAGCTGTGCAAAGGAGCACCAGAGCGAAACTGCCGATGCTCAGGCCAAATCACACACATGTAACCAAGGCAATGCCCCCTCCCTCCACTGGTTGCTGTCAGTGTTATTTATTTTCAAGCTTTGTCACAGCCAGTTTCTTCTGCCATGTGAGTGAAGAGAACAGCATCCTCTGGAGCCATCTGTTTGGCCTCAGCCAGCTGAAGACTTGGGTTCCCAAACTTGGACCTGTTACAGAGACCATGAGCAAACATATGAAAGGCTTGGAAGGCTTGGAACATTCCCTATGGAAATGAATTTGCTGGTCTGGTTTATATTTTTCTAATTGGTTTGCATTTATATACAGATCCTTCAGATCTTGAAAACATTTTAGTTCTGGTCTATATACACAGACATATTTTGTATAATGCAAGTTAAATATGTTTTATAGCTGACTATTTGAAAATGTGTGCTTTCCTTCCTAAGTATATATTGTATAACATTTATTAGTTTAATTTAGTTATCATTAAGATCAAATATCAGTACTATATAGTGTGGGCAATATTAACTGGACATGCTGTTAATGGCATGGTCCTGCTGCTCACTTCTCCTGCTTTACTTAAGCATCCCTCGTGGATTGCATTTGTTCTCTCCTGCCACCTATCAGCTGATTTGTTTCACCTGGTCTCCCCTGCACCTTTTTAAGCTCTCCTTAGACCAGGGGTGCCCAATCCTGGCGCTCAAGGGCCACTGTCCTGCTTGTTTTGCAACCAGCCCTGCAGCTCTAGCTTCTGATTGGCTGAACACACCTGATCCAGGTAATCAGCAGTGTGTAGGACAGAGTTGGTAAGAAAACTAGCAGGATAGTGGCCCTCGAGGACCGGGATTGGACACCCCTGCCTTAGACCTTACTTCCCTGTCAGATTGTCAGTTTCCATACTGCATTCAAGCCACTTTAGCCTAGTTACCTTGTCCCATGATCTTGTCGGATGTCGCCTTCAGATTACGGACTTGAGTGTTTTCCGACCCTTTGGCTGCTCCTTTTGTTACTTTGTTACTTTTGCTCTCTAGTTTTAACTTGTTACTTTGTATTTTTTTGCCCAATCATCATTTAGCTGAGTTTCATTGCTATGTTGTTTTCTCTGTTTCTCCTGACTTTACATTAAACCTTGTTTAAAGGGACACAAAGTAACAAATGAGCACAATTAGGCTGACTGTGCAAAGCTAGATACTGGAAAAAACAGAGGGAAACCAGAAATGGAGAAAATAAAAGCATGGGACAGGAAGTGGAGCTGGCATCATTAGTTTATATTTTTGTTTATTTTTCATACACAAAGGTATTTAATTTCCTAGAAGGGGCAGGCTTTTATTTCACTCCTATCTCCTCCAGCACACTTCTTAACTGGCAAACCTTCGAAGTCCCTCTGTATGAGCCTTGCGGGATGAGAAGTTTGTGCCTGTCATATTAGTTCATATCCCACATGGCCTGATATTTTTGCCACGTTTCCTCAGTGTACTGTATTATTCCTCATTAGGTGTTGTAAGGTTTTCATTGACTGCTCCAAGTTTTTTTGAATCTGGGGGAATGCCTACTGTTTTCAGAGTTGTGAAAAGCGGCCCAGTTCTGTCTAGAGAGATCCACCCTGAGGAGACAAGATAAGAAACTGAGCAGACTGCAAACATGCAGTTTCTCTTTAGTCTGCTCAAATGGGGTTTTCCTACTCCATTATTAGTATCATTTTGACTTCATGTATATGATGGCATCAAGAAGCACACTAACATCATGCAGCTCTGACATTTAGGTTTTGACTGTCTCAAATACCCCTACTGTCAGCCTGACAAAAAATATAGAAAATAATAAAAGATAATTCTGTACATGTCATACATATATTTTTATGTAATATGTACAAAAAGCAACAGACTGCTTACTGTGTGCCAGCCTTTCACAGTGAAGTATCTGAATCATCAGTCATAGTTTTATTTTAGGTCTAAAAAAGTTGAACTAAAAAGATATGATGATGATAGAAAAACATCGGTCAATTTGAAACATTATATTTCCCTAAACCTAACTGGTTTGTTTTTGTGCCTAAACCTAGGCACGACTGCATTTCTTACTATAATCTGCCAGAATAACCAAAGCCTACCATGATACTTCAAGATGACAATCTACTGGCAGATGGAGCAGGGAGCTACTTAAAAAACAGTGACCACAGAAAGGTATGAATAGCGAAGGTGGATGTGTTTATAACAGGAATCTACCAAGCACAATGAATGTTAGAATGTTATGTATGATAATACAATCAGTTTCTTTAAAAGAATATTGTGATAATCAGCAGGGTTTTTTATGTTTGGTATTCTTGCTTAATTACATCCAACATTCTTCTACAATTTCTACAATGGAATATGAATGCTATCACAGACCACCCTGCCCACACTCATGTCATGATGTGAAAAAAGAAAATGGAGATTTTTATAAATGAAAGATGACACCAGTCTATAATGAGTTAGAGGTGATGAGTAATAAATAACTGCCACAGTGTCCAATTTCCCAAACAAGGTTATATGGGGGCATTATGTGAGAAATGAGGGCTGCGCTTTATTTCAAGCCAGCGCATGACTGATATGCATGGCTTACTTTTGTAATTGTCTAGGTGCATTGGACCCAAAGACGGACATAGCAATCTTTTCAGCCCAGTAATGTAGTGTGTGCTAAAATGGCTTCAGACGTGAATGATCACTTTGCTCTCTTGTACAGAGATTCAGACACCTCTAAGACACTTCTAGAGAGGAACATCACAGCCACTTCCTGTCTGATGCATCATGGAAGATACTAATGCTAAAGATACTAAATAGTACAGGCTTGTGATACATTTGCAGTATGCCCTGCTGGGTGGACTGACTGTCCTGCAAGTAGAAGGTGACCCTGACCCCTCTGGGGAAATGGGCACAGGTACACGTATCTCAGAGGGACCTGTGAATCAACACATTTTCTAATTATGTGGTGTAAAAATAGCAGTGAAAACCCTCTAAAGTCCAGCACGGGTGTCATCACTAATACAGTGGTTCTTTTTAGAACAGTAAAACAGTAACTTTACAGGGCATAAGGGCCTCAGCATTCTTTGAAGGAACTAGGTTATATGATCAGTCATACAAAATCATCTACAGTGTTTATACTGTATTTGTTGTCAAGTGTCAAGTGTAAAGGGCTTCACTTGACACAATAATTTCTAAATGAGGATAAATAAAATATTCTGAAAAGTTATATCAGTCATTATAAAGCAATAAAATAGTCAATGTTATTTTGAAATAACATATTTTGAAAATTTTTACACTGCTGTAATAATAGTTGTCCTTGATTGATGTGTAGTTGTAACTAAATTACCTTAATGATTGCAGATTAGCTCAATGACTTGATGAGGTGTTCCTTGTAAGTTTTTCACAAGTAATTGCAAACAAAAACAGTCTTTTACTAGCTGTCTGACACCACCTTCTTAAAGTCTTTCTTTTGGCATTAGCACTTGTGCGTATGATTTCATTGTGCTCATTGGACTCAGGCTCCTGCCTAAACTGTCACACACTGACAAGTAGTGACAGAGCCTCTTTCTAATTAGGCTGTCAGAAGGCATGTATTCATATGGAAGGGCATCTGTCATTTGGAAAATGACGGACAGTAGTGTAATTTTCATGGTGACATGGTGTGTGCAGCACAGACCACCTGGGAGACTGCAGGCTGGATGCTGGCTGGGCCTGTTTTTTGTCTGTCTGTGTGTGACTGTCTGCTCAAGCTGAGGACTTTGAGTGCTCTGCACTGGGACTGATGAAATGAGATGTTCACATGTGCTCCTCAGTAAGTCATGCAGCAGTGATTTGAATACTGTGACCCTCTGCCCCTATCCAACACTGAAGGTAAGTTGATGCCAACTAATCTTCCTAGCAAATGAAAATGTACTACTGTACGTTAAATTAATTTCACCAGCAACGTTATGATAGTATTATTGATTCCAACATAGACCAAAGAGTTGCTCAGGGTACTTGTGGTGTGTGCCTGGCCTCCTTGTATACTCATATGTTGCACCTACAGCTTAATCCTTATTCATTTTTAAGAAGCCCTGTTGAGAAAGTAAACAGTGGCTGGTAATGCTAATCTAATATTGGAGGTGATGGAATATCCCATTTCACATTATTGACCCTAGGAAGGTTATTAAAGGCGTCTATCAAGGTATATACAGGATAATCCCTACTGAAAGACATGCTTCAAATCAAAAGCAAGTCTAAACTGATAGAAATCAAGTATACAGTGAGTTGTAGAAGATATGGAACATTATTAGAGTACAGATTGAGAAATCTGCATCACAGGCATCAGTCTCACAGTGACCAGAATATTTTAATATTACTATTGAATGACAAATTGGCACCGTGGAAGAGTGCTTAGTGCTGCTCCCTTACTGCCAGAAGGTCGCAGAGTTGAATCCAGGCAACCCAGCAGTGATCTTTCTCTGTGGAGTTTGTATGTTTTCTCAGTGTCAGTGTGGGTTTCTTCCTGGCACTTCTGCTTCTTCCCACAGTCCAAAGACATGCAGTTAGGTTAATTGGTGAATGTGAATAATTGTTTGTTTCTGTTTGTCAGCCCTCCCTGTCCAGGTGTCCGCTGCCTTTTGTCAATTGGCATTTGGGATTGGTTCTAGCACCTAAAAGCATGTCAACACCTAAAAGGGGTAAGCTGTTTGAAGGATGAATTAATGAATAACTGTAATGATTTTAATTTTATGATTTCGAACTTGTATTCCTTACTTGAATTTGATACTTAAATAAACTCATCTTTCACTTTTTATTTGGTTTATCTCAATTAAATTCATTAAGAAAAAAGAAAGCCTGGTTTCCAATCCTTCCCACAATTCACTAACCACAGACAAATACAGTAAGCAGAAAAGTTGTGACTAGGATATTTCATTACACACTCTTATACTGACCTTGACAGGTCTAGTTGCATTTTCCAGTTTATCATTAAAGAAGAATTCCAACAATGTCCGATTTTCAGATGACACGCTACAAAAGTCATCTGTATTGATTACTGCAAATGTAAATCCCACCAGCCTAATGTAAAAAATACACATTACATTAACAATGAGCCAGCAATAACCAAACAGTATTTTTATTTATACATTTGGCTTTTTCTTTTCCAACACTTACTATAACACCGCTCATCATCTGCCATAAATGTTAGGTAACAAGGGGAAGAAAAGAATACACACGTTTCAGGAAACATGTAATGTATTCCACAAAAAGTTGAGTTACTAAGGAATGGGTCAGGAACAACCTGATAATTGATTAAGATTTATTCAGCAGCTGCAAGTATAAATCTTATTATTATTTATAGGATTAATGTACCAAATTGTAAAACATTAAATCATGCTTTATGTGCCTCTAGGCATTTAATTTATTTTCCTTACACCTATACTAATTACAACAAAGTTTTTATGCAAGCGAATAATTGTATAATAGTACATTATCATATCAGTTTATTCTTCATTTCCCCTGGCTCTGTGGACCTCTGTGTAATTCCCCCGGAAGCCATTAAATGCCAATTTGTTTGAAAATAAGTCCATGCCTCTCTTAGATTCCTTGGAACAGCATGCTCCATCCAGCTCTGAACATGAGAAAGTCATCTCAGTGTTGTTTGGATGAAATCATTTCAGGGCCATTACAGCTTGGTTTCTATCATTACTTTCCACTAGTCTGGCTGTGTCCTCAGGGGTAAAAGCTGGCAGTGAGAGCCCATTCTAAATTCTGTTTGTGCTTTAAAATTGATAAGTGAATCAGAGGAGTAGACATATTAATTTTTAATTTTACAATGTGAGAAAGAAAGAATCAATGGATCAAACCTGCTTAAAGAAAGCAGAATAAATCTGTGTATAGCAAAGATGCAGCAGTGCACCTACTGCATGCCAGTAGCCTGCTTTAAGACCTCAGTAAGTAATGGAATAATGCTCCTGCACTAAACACCACTGGCAATGCGTATATTGTCTATAACTCTCCAGTTGCAGTCAATATATTTAAAGGTTTTTCTTCAATTTTAGAACTGAACTGTCTGTCCACATTCACTTACTGTGTGGGACAGGAGGGAGGAAACAGTATCCTCTTTAATTAAATTGCTCTTGACATTCTTCCACTTAAAGTATCTGAACTGTTATTTAGCAGGAAAATTATCATTCATTTTGAATCATTCTAAGAGATTGAGGTGCAAGCAGTCAAGAGCATACAGTGCAATAGGAGAGTAGGCGGATAGAGAAAGAGAAGGGTCGACAGAAGTGTAAAAGCTGCAGCTGAATGACCCTCCCAGTGCAGTGGGAAAGACTGTACTGCAGAGCAGCAGGAGGCACAAATGGGTATACATGTTTCTTTACTGTTCCTTGAGGGCTGTTGATGCCTGATGCAGAACCAGTTGAGACAGGAAATAGTGATAGTTATGCATTTCAACTGCAGATCACTAATACCATGCTTCACTTTCTGAACCCAAAGGTCCATACTCTGGACAGACTTTGGCCTTGCAGGCTTCAGTCATACACACAGTAACTCATCACAGGAAATCTCCATTGTAGTGTTAACTTAGGGGTATTTCTAATGGTTGGCTAGATACTAAAAGAACTGTTAGTTTCATGTCCAAGTCAACATCTAAGGGTGCTTTCACACCTACAGGATTTAGTTTGATTAAATCGGACTCAAGTTCGTTTTCCCTCTTGGTGCGGTTGGTTTTGTCTGGTGTGAACATGATAATCGCACTCGAGTGCGCATCAAAACAACCGCACCCGGAGAAAAAAAATAAACAAGACCCCCGAAATGAGGTGGTCTGGATCCGAATCACTTAGCAAACTCTTGTGTACCTTCTGGTGTAACGTGTACCGAACCAAAATGGGGCCAAACACTATGAATCTCATGATTTGATGGCTTTGGGTAGTGTGTAGATTTCCATTTCCGTTGTTTGTCCACCAAAAACATGCTGTCTGATTAATCAAGGACAAAAGTGGAGACGTGAGGAGGTGAAGTGTCTCGCAGACACCAGGCCTGATGTAACATAATAAACAATAATCAACGGAATGACCAATCCCTGTTAACATTCATAGCAAAATCATCTCCCTACTGTCCCACAAATGTACAGTTGTCCGCAACACTTAACCTTCTTCCTGTATTTATTTTTTCTTTTCCCGCGACAGACAATCTGACCAAGAAGCGGAAAGAACGTTCTCGCGTAGTTTGAAGTGACGTGTTTTGGTACGCTTAGATTTTTCTGTGTGTGAAACTAAATCAAACCAAAGAGAAATTGCTAAAAGTATACAAACTCATCAACTGATTTGGACCAAAGCAAACAAATCAAGGTGTGAAAGCACCCTAAGAGTCTCAGATGATGTCCTGTCCTTACAAGATCATCATGACTCTCAAACATAGACATAACCTTTTTTCAGTATCTCTGCGGTGTATTTGATCAAAAATGAAACACTTGGAGGCACTGGATGAAAAGCCTGAAAATGGGCTGAAAAACATGCATTTTGAGCGTTTTAGAGTCAAAGTATGAACCACAAACCTCTGACATGTAAAAAAAAAAACTGCGTAATGTGATTTCACTTCAGACAAATGTTTACCTTTTCACCTTTAGTTTAGACGCTACACTTCAGACTTCTGCTAACTTGGGAACTTATCATCCCCAAAGTTCTCTGACAACTCTTCAATTGTTGGCTGCATGAATAACCATAACAATGATGAGTAAAGACACCTAATAGAGAACTTTGTGGAGTGGTGAAGCGACTACTGCTTAAAGCTCATCGTCAAACAAACCAAAGCTGGGGAGGTGGCATAAAGGCTAGCCCCTGCGACCAACACTACTATGTGACTTCTTTCCGAGTGCGGAAAATACAAATTTGACTACTTTTCCTGCATTTACCACCAGAAGGCAGTAAGACAGTTTATCAGTTCCATAATAGTGCTCCAGGAAAGAATTATTGAAAAAGGTCTGCGCTGGACTAAGACTGGGGTCTGGTTAATTATAATAATATACACTGGATTGGGTTATGTCACCAAATAACTGACCACCTTCTTCTGCTCCCTTCATCTAACTACAGCATTTTTTTCTTGCTGCACAGCTGCACAATGAGTAGCATTTCTCCTCCAGCGTCTCATCATTCAGGAAACTGAATCGATGACCATAATCCTTTGTGATCATGTTGCACTCAACGTGCATCAACTGTGTTTTGTGGCCACACAATTTAAAAATTGTACGAAGTAGCAAAAGCATATGATGGTATATTCACCAGTAAAGGTTCAGTTTGATCAACAGCAAGTTGGTAACTTTGCACAATATGTCCTCTGTTAGGTAAAAGACGTTGTGCACAAGAAACAGATGATATCTCTGCTATTTGAAAAAAGGTTGATAAGATTATAGTTTGATAGGAAAATTTCTGTACGAACTTCTCAGGACCACCGATGAGATTAATAAAGCAGTAGTTTATTTTCTCTTGTGCAAAGGCAGGTTTCACAAGAGTAGCTTTAGAGTCACTTTAGGTTATAACAAATGGCAGTTGTACAATTTTTCTACCAAATGCAAACAAACAACAAAGCTAAAAGACGCTTAAAAGCCCCGTAGAGCTGAGGGGACAGTACAGATAATGCCATCTATCTTAGTCAACATGAGTGACTCCTTTCACACTGCATGTTGTATGTATAAACTGCAAAACATGCTCGTAAAGTAATACAATATAAGCATACAAGAACATAGGAGGTGCACCAACACTTGATTAGAATCTGGTAAGTACCATTAAACAATTAATGGTCATGGTTGTTTTAAATATGGCTCTATTTCTATACACCAAGTTGATCTTCAAAAGTGAAAACTTGCATTTTTGTCATTGAACTTATGACTTGTGATTTTTGTCACTGAATTTCACTTGTATTACATGTTATATGGTATGCTTGCATCATGCCTAGTAGATTGCAGTGCTTCCCTGTAAGGAACCTTGATGAAGTTGATGGAATAAACTGGAGAATTGTCATTATGATGGGTGAGCTGGGTAGGGTATTAATGTAAAAGATGTAAAGATCAAAAGGCCACTTGTCTCTGAGGTTCTGGAGAGGAAGTCAAAATGCCAGATTGATTTTCTATGAAGGTTGTTTCTTTTACTTTCACTACTTTTACTGCAGTATTATTAATCCAACAAAGTAGAAATACATGTGAACTCAGCACAGCTCCGCACATACAGTACTGTATTTTAACATACTTGATGTCCTTTGTCTAGATATATCCATGGGAATTTACTTTTGATACTTTTGTCACTTGACAAGTGATCTTTTTTTAAATTCTAATAATATGTTGTTATATAAGGTTGTGAAATTAAGTAAAAGACAATCTTTATAAGGTGATTTTTATGTGAGACATTTAAGACATGGCTGCTTAGTGTGACTTTACATACCAACAAACAGCAGAACCTCAAGTTTGGCATTGGCACAAAGATGTGATTTTTTTAATGGAACATAAACCAAGAGTTTACAGAATGTGGTTGGTGAAGTAAGTTTCAACTTACATGTTTATTGTCTGTAAAATACAAAGATGGAACATTATCAGATTTGACAGATTATTTACATGTTTAGATAGGTGCACTTATTAATTTACAGTGATAACACAGTACATGCAAATAACAGTAAAATGTGTAACTTTCATAATTTAACAGGATAAATATTTTGAAATGTGGGGGACATGACATTTTACTGCTTAATGTTTCAGTTAGAGTTGTAAACATTAAGTTCTCCCTAGGAAATATGGCTACACTTGAGCATGAATACATGACTAGAAATTATGACTAGCATATCTTCATAGAACCAATCAATAATAAGTTTAAATTTCACAGTGTGACTACATTAATATTGAGGTCAGATAAGGTCAGATGCTGTACCTGAACTTTGTTTAGCTTAACTTTGTTTAGGTACTGCATTTCATTCTTTAACTGCATCATTGTACAATTAAACAGGGTAAAACATATGTCTATACAGCTGAATAGGAATCTGCAATCTTGAAATAATTTGAAGTTATTACAACAAGTAAGTAAATGCCTATTTTAACTACACATAGTACATCTCACCAATAAATAAAAAATAAATTACAAACCTTGTGCAGGTTTGTAATTTGCAGTCAGGTGATAGCATAAGTTAAGACAATTTATAAGGAGGTGTGGACTAGAGCTACTTTGACTGACAAAAAACTACTTTTTGAGTTTGGTCTGCACAAGAATAATACGCTTATGTGATCCATGCCTCCCCAAGAGGAGCTTTAAGAGGATCTATTATTAGGAAAGCTGGAAAGGGTTACAAAGTGAAGTCAAAGACTTTAGAAATTCACTAGTCTACAGTTAGCCTGTGATCTTTTCATAATATTAGATTTAAATCTATCCCTGCTACCGGGAGTCCAGTTTGGGGACCACAGAATTTTATCCCTGCTTTTTGCAGGTGATGTTGTTGTGTTGGCTTCATCAAGCCAGGACCTTCAGTGTGTTTTGCAGCAGAGTGGGAAGTGGCTGGGATGGGAATAAGCCTGCCCTCTCTAGGTTGGAAGAGAGATCCTATCTCAAGTTGAGGAGTTTAAGTATCTTGGGGTCTTGTTGAGCCTCAGTGAGCTCCTGGCCTGGAGGGGCAGAAGTTCAAACTGAAACACTGCAAGAAGTTGGGGTAAAACACTACAAAAAAATCACCTGAACTCTGAAAGGACAGAGTTGAAGGTTTAAAAAACATATCTCAAAACATTAATAAAAGATCTGTAACACTGAAAAGAATGACGGACATTTTTCAGACTTTTAAATCTCTTTTTTAAATGTTTGTTTCATATTTTTCCATCTTAAAAGTATATTTTCAGTGCTTTCATTTTTTTAAGTTTCACATAATTTTTGACTGTTAAAACAAGCTCAATAAGAAAAAGGTGACCTGAATTTCTGAAAGGACTGAGGCAAATGTTTGCTTAACACTTTAATATGTAGTTCTAAAACTTCAGCTCCTAGTTTCAGTGTTTTTACTGATACTGTTTCTATCTCATAGTAATATAATCTATACAGCATCCACTCAACCAAAAATTGTTATTGTTTATGTTCTTCAAAGAAAATTAGCTAAGGCCAAAAACTGTCAGGCCAAAGAAATTACTAAAATGTTAAAAACATGCCTTACAGACCCACACATTACATAAGGCCTAAAAGTTTGACTCTCCAAACTTGACAGTTGAATCAGTTTAAAATGATTTATAGCATAATTAATCACCTCTTCATAAAATAACTCCTTCTTGATATCAAGTGTATAAGTGTACAAAAATTATGTTCCTGATGCAAACCGAAATATATGAGCTTACACCTTTCAGAATTAATGTTAAATATTAAATTGAAAACTTTGTTTTGGCAGTAATGTAGCTGGGTACTCAAGAATTTTTGTTCGCTTGCCTCAAAAGGAAAGGGATCATCCAGTTCTTGAGTTGAGCACTTTTACACCTTTTAGCCTCTTGTTTTAAAGTGTGCTGATTTAAGCCTCTGTTCTCACAGCTTTTCTTTAGTTAATGTGTGTTTAGATTAGACAAAGAATTACTTTACAATAAAACACACATATCATTAATTCTTCATTAAACTGAAAGAGAGGTGGGGCCAAGCCTATTTAAATGAGACACCACCAGTGCACATCAACTGTTTGGTCAAACATAAGAACAATCAAAAGGGACTCTTTATTTTATTCTGCAAACTGAGTCCCATAGGGGCCCATTAAAATTTGGTACAATATTTAACGTGCTAATATTGTTTTGAGTGATGATCATTTCCCACTAGGATCACATAAGTAGGTAAACAAATAATAATTGTGTGTGTAGTATAAACACTTTGAAAAACCTTTGGGAGATTTCAGGAACACTTAATGTATGCATGTGCTGCCACTCAGCTTCAGTGTCTCTTTGGTTGCATCTAGATTGACCTTTATTAAAGTTGGTCCTGGACACACATTAAACAAGGCTGATGTATGACTAACTGTCATGTCATTTAAACCAGTGGGCGTATTTATTCAATGTGCTAATTAAAAAAGAAATACTAATTGTTTTGTGCTTTTTATTATCCATACTATTGCACAGTGCGGTTTTGTTTGTATTTTAGATTGGTATGGATATTCTAGTGAAATGTCTGTCGTGTTTTGTGCTTCTAATAGGCAGACAGATAGATAGATAGATAGATAGATAGATAGATAGATAGATAGATAGATAGATAGATAGATAGATAGATAGATAGATAGATAGATAGATAGATAGATAGATACTTCTACTACTACAGAAGTACTTTATTACTCCCAGAAGGGAAATTCAGGTGTTGCAGAAGCTATTACACAAAGAAACATACATACACATGCAGACCATAATAGGACTAGTAACAGAACATAACAGAACTAGACGGAAAACAAACTGCATACAGTCAAATCTAAAGAACAAAACAGACAAATATCAAATACTCTGTGTCAGTTGTATGTTCAGAGCAGAGCTCTCCACTGTCTGAATATAGCCATTGTACAGGGTGATGGCTGTTGGCAGAAAAGACTTCCTATACCTTTCCCTATCACAGTTGAGCTGGAGTGGTCTCTGACTAAGCTTCTTCTCAGCAGACTGTGGAGAGGATGTCTGCTGCTCTCCATGATGTTCAACAGCTTGTTCAGCATCCTCCTCTCAACAGCCTGCTGTGAAATCCCCCGCACAGAGCCAGCCTCCCTGATTAGTGTGTAGTTTTTTGTTTTCCCTGGATCTGATGTTGCTCCTCCAGCAGATAGCAGCAAAGAAATCTGCACTGGCTAGAGCAGACTGGTAAAAGATTTGCAACATCTTGTTGCACACATTAAGGGACCTAAACTTCCTTAAGCTTCTGTGTTGCATTTCCAGTCCAGTCTGTTGTCAAGGTGAACTCCCAGGTATTTGTACCCCTCCACCACCTCTACTGCTTCTCCCAAAATGGAGACAGTGTTTAAACTCTCTCTGTTCCTTCTAAAGTTCACAACCATCTCCTTGGTCTTTGTCACATTCAAAGTCAGGTGATTGTTTTCACACCACTTTACCAGACAGTCTACCAGCAGATATATGATGGCATCATCTAATCCAACCTGGGGGCGATAAGTGAACTGTAGTGGGTCTAAAGATGTTTCAATCTGAGGCCTCAATGTGTCAGTACCAGTCTCTCCAGAACGTTCATCATGAGTGAGGTGAGGGAGACTGGGCTGTAATCATTTAGAACAGTTGGAGATGGACACTTCGGAACTGGCATGAGATATGATGTCTTCGGCAGTATCGGCACAGGCTCCTGTGTCAGGCTGAGGTTGAAGAGCTGCTGTAGGATCCCACAGAGTTGATCAGCACTGGCCTTCAGGACTCTGGGGCTGCCTCCATCAGGTCCTGCAGCCCTATTTTGGTTCAGCTTTTCTAGCTTCTCTAGCTTCCATTAAAGAAAGAAAAAAACCCAAAGTCGCTGAAATAACTTGAAACTGACAAAAGTAATAATAAATAAAAATTTACAAAACATGTAGTCATGAAAATCAGACATTGCTTTTGAGTTGTAGTTCAATAGAACTTGAAACTAATGAAACTGGTACACTTAACTTAATTTTTGGTTGCACAAAATTTTGGGTCAATCACTGCAAGCAAGCGATTTCTGTCACTGTCAATTAAACTTCTGCACCTGCACCAAACTTCTTCAGCTGTCTCAAGTTTTAAGGGTGCCTCTTCCAGAGCACATGTTTCAGCTCTTTCAACAGATGTTCAATGTGATTTATATCAAGACTCATAGGGCCACTTCATAATAGTCCAATGATTTGTTCTTAGCCATTCTTGGGTGTTATTTACTGTGTTTTTGGGTCATTATCTTGTTGGAGGATCATGGCCTGTGACAAAGACCAAGCTTTCTGACACTGGGCAGCACGTTTTGCTCCAGGATGCCTTGATAGTCATCCTGGCTTTCATTGTACGTGCACAGATTTAAGACACCCTGTGCCAGATGCAGCAAAGCAGCCCCAGAACATAACCCAGTCTCCTGCGTGTTTCACAGTAGGTACAGTGTATTTCTCTTTGTATACTTCACTTTTGCATCTGTGAACATGGAGCTGATGTGACTTGCCAAAAAGTTCTAGTTTTGTCTCATCTGTTCAAAGGACATTCTCCCAGAAGTTTTGTGGTTTTCTGACCTTGAATTTCACCTCTAATTTCTATTAAAGTTTTTCTGGGTTCTTCAGTTACCATTGTTATTTCCTGCCTCTTCAATTTGTCACAATTTTTCCATTTGTGGCCATGTCCTGGAGGTAAAGCGCACAGAGCGACACAGTGGATCATTTCTACCTGTGGCAATCAATCTGTACAATTCCTCCCCCCTCTGTAAGGGGTGGGGGAAGTGAACTTGCTGTGAATATATTGACCCAATTTCATTTATCTATTTACGTATTCTGTATATATATATATATATATTGAGTTTTTCGGTATTGATGTTATTGTGTATTTATGTTTGTGTATTTATGTTTGTGTTGGATCTTTCCTGGTTGTGGTACCTTTTCTTTCCGTCTGTTTTGAGAACAACGGTAATGAGGCAAAACAATTTCCCTCTGGGATCAATACAGTTTTTTGAATCTTGAATCTTGAATCTTGAATCTATAGGAGAGACAAGACATAAAGTTAACTACATGTATTGGTGGCATATAAGTGGTGATAGAAAAGAGGCGAAGAGAGGAGAGGAGCTTAGTATATCAAGTGAGGTCCCGCAGCAGACTAAAGCCTCATTTACACTAAACATTCAAGGCAACTTTGTCGCACCAATATGCTGCCTCACTGTTCTGTATGAACTGTATTAAACCAGTGTGAGAGGTCTGTCCTAAGCCTCCTATAAATTGTCTTGAGAGATAGTGTCAGAGGCTAGGTAAATTTGCCCCATCATCTGTGTAAAAGACCCGTGGCAGCATTGAGTGCTGGGGGAACTTTGATGACATGTTATGTTGTTATTGTGGTTGTTTCTCCTTGGAAACTCACTGGAGGAGAAACATTTACTGCGTTTCAAACTATACTCTTGCTAAGTCCAGACAGAATTATGGCTGCAGCATTGTGGATTAACTAGAGTTTTTTTAAGGAGTTATTGGGACATCCTATTAATAGGGAGTTACAACAGTCCAGTCTCGAAGTAACAAATGCACGGACTAGTTTTTCAGCATCACAGGATGCTTCTAATTATACCAATATTTCTCAGGTGGAAGAAGGCAGTTCTAGAAATTTCAAAAGAGTCAGTTCAAAGATGATCTTAGATGTACAAATGGTCTGTGCGACCTTTGTCCAACCATGCAGTGACTGAAACTTTGGCCAGTGATACACAGACTCTGCTCGCAGTGTGTCTAACTCTCTGCACCCTAAGAAGACTTTGATTCATACATATAATGTGTTGGAATAGTAAGGGCATTTCCACAAGTCTCTGTGCTGAAGAATCAGAGTGTAGTTTATGCTTTGCATTAGTCTAACATGGTCATTTATGGATGGCTAATTAGAATTGTTTAGTTTTTCAGGGAAGGTCTTCCCGGCAATCTGATTTGCTATTACTATACCAATTTCAACTGTCTGTCCAACCAAAGAGAAACCAATAGATGGACGACGGTGCCTTGGTCAAACTTTGCTGGTCAAAAAGGAAAAGCAGAAAGCAAACTGGGGAGCAACCACCACCTTGTCAAGGAATGATTTAGTGTTTAATATAAGGCTTGGCTTAAAAGTATTGGCAAACCATTATAGCAGCAGTGTGTGTATAGAGTAGGGCTGGTGCAATGAAAAGTTAGTATTTGAGGAGTGGACTGCAGAGAGTCCAGTTGCTGGAGGGTTGAAAAGCTCAGGCTAGTGGTGCACATCACACCCTGGTCTGTCAATTTCAATGATGAAAGCTGAGGCATACTCCGTCATGTAGACCTAATGGACAGGTGGGGCTGAGAATTGGGAGCTACAGATCCCACCCCCCCAAAAAAACACTACGTATCACATCAGTGGTGACACTATACATAGGCTCAGCAGTATACAAAAAAAAGTGTGAATAAGAGGTGAGCCAGTAATCAGAGAACACTTCAACAGCTTAATCAGCATTGCTTGTTTGATGAGGAAGAGCACTACTGCTTTTTGTAGACAGGCTCTTTCAGTAATCATCCTCATAAGAAACACCACTCCAATACAACTTAGGTTGAGGACCCTTGCAGACTATGTAGAACAGAGCTGAGGAAAAAAAAAGATTGGAATAATGAAGGGAAAAGAAACCAATGTATCTCTTTTCTAATCAGTCAAATCACCTGTGGTCAGCATCAGCGTCTAGAGGTTTGGTGTTTTAAATGCACACCATCCATCTACATGTGATGATTTGATTGTTTTGTGCACTATGTAATATTTCCAAAGACAGGATTTTCCGTTACAGTTTAGGTATCTTGGACCCTCAGTCTGTTCTTTAACCTCAGATAAAGTTACAACTAAAAATAATTGATGACCTGACATCTGTACCTATCACGTCACTAAGAGTCGGCTCGGGCAACCATTTGTGTAATTTTTATGTGAATGAGATTTCAAAACAAACACAATCGTCTCTGACATAAAGTGATCTCTAGAGAGTAAGATGGCTTAGTTTTGGAAGTTTATCCATGACACTGCAATCTGAGGAGTGTTATATTTCCAGGACACACACGCAGGGAGGGACTTAATCTGATTCAACCAGGGAGTATAATTAATATCTCAGTGTTATTTAATTAAAATGTGAGCATGACTAAAATAAAGCCACTGGTGATTATTTTTTGGAAATGATCATACAGCCCAAAGTTAAGATTGATTAACTCTAGGATGAACAAAATCACTTTTTTTTCACTAAAAATGGCATTGTTGCTTTTTTCCCTATTTATAAAAATGACTGAATTTACACTCCTTATTTTTTACATTTGACAATTGGGTTGTTTCAATCACATTCTCATTTACATTGTGTATATTTGTCATTAAGCTAACATGGTGCACATAGTCTGTCCATTTACAGTAACTAGATGGTAGTCAGGTGGGAGAAGTGACAGAAGCAGTCTCTTATCTCTATAGGTGGCAAATTAAGGTGTCCTTGAGCAAATAAACCCTCAGTTCCTGCAGTGGAGCCCCTCACTGGCCAACATTAAAACAATTTAGTAATGTCTTTCATGAAATTGATCTCCTGATCTATTGTGTTGCGTGACATTCAAATATTCATACACGAGAAAGAGAGAGAGAGAGAGGAAGAGAGAAAGCATAGCTAGATCGGAGGAAAAAAATGATGAGGTTGGAGTCTCAAACCCAATCATACAGCCTGCACAAAATAACATACTCAAGGGACAATGCTAAGAACCAATATTGAATAGCTGTGATCTTCAATGGTCCGGCAGTACTGCATGGGCTCACACTTAGCCCCAAAAACCAATATGTGCGCTCAGTTGCACCAATGCATCCAAAAATTAAATTAAAATTAAAAACTCTACTATGCCAAGAAAAAACACATTAAATGTCCAGGTGCATTAGTGTGTGTTAATGTGTCAACATTAATGTTGAACAATAACAACACAAAGTCAAAACACATTATGCACATATTGCAACAGCATGGCTCAGTGATAAAAGACTCCAGGAGGTACATCGACCTCTCTACAATCCAGAGCTATCACCCATTGTAAAAAAAATATACAACAAACAAGGCCAAACTTTTGAGCAACTGAAAGTTGTAATACACTTCTTCTTGTGTAAGTCTGATATTTTTGTGATATAAACGGTAGCTTTGCAGTCTTAACTTACATTATAGCAGTGTAAATGTCTAAAGTGGGGTTTCACCGGAATATCCTTAATTGAACTGGCAGTTCTTGTAGGGAAGTCAAGTCTCAGAAACCTCTGAGTAACTTTTTGTGTCTAAGGTTGACTATTTCACATACTCCTCAGAATCATCATTTACAGATTTTGTCTGCTGGCTTGATCAAAAAACAGTCTGCAGAATCATGTGCAGTCAGAAAGATATTTTAACAACTCTAAACTCTGTGTTCCTTCAAGGACGGTGATGTTAACATATTGGACAATAAGGACAAGTGCTTTGAGAGAGGGGTGAGGGAAGCCTTGCATGTGTAAATCAACATCCTCTCACTCAACAGAGGTGGATGACTTAAACTTATCTTCTATTTATCATGCTGCCCTTTCATCTATCCCCATAAAGATCAGGCACAATTTACACTTAATGACCCATTTTAGGTGTTAAGAGGGGTTGGCAGAGGTGTGACTATTATATCCTTTACATCCTCCCCTTCCATTGTTCCACCTAACAAGTCTATTCAGATCAAGCGGTGGAGTAAAACCAAACAGAGTACAAATTTGTGGCATCCAACCAACTATCTTCAGAATAAGCTATTTGGGTGAGTAACAAAAAAAATTTCAACCTAACAAGAAGGAAATCCAGTTGCCATGACTCAACTTCCAGATAACTTCACCTGGACGACTGATAATCTTCTAAACTCTGACCTACCTACATTTATCAGACTATAGCTGCTCCATATTCATGGCACAACACATAAAAAGCCATTTCTATAAGCAATGCAATAATGCAATAACTGCAATAATAACTGACTTCCATTTTAGCCAATCCTTTATCCATGTGAACTCTCTAAAGTGCTTAGCTTGTTTATGTGCCTCCTAGTTTCTATTAGAACATAAACCATACTAGTGTTCAATGACATGAACAAAGAAGTGAGGGGAGTGCTAACAGTTACATTAGTATTTAACAGTAACAGTATTTAACAACTTAGCAAGAAATCACAATGTTTTTTTCTGAAATATATATTTACAGGTACAAACTCTTATTCTTGAAAAACAAAATCAAGTAATTCTTGGTTAATCACTATAATCTGGACACACTTAAAACATGCAAAGATGACTTTGCCCCGATAACTTACCTCAGTCAACACAACATGAGCCTTCACATAAACCCCTCTCTTTCAGTCAATCAAATGCTAACTTGCCTAAATTAGTTGTCTTGTAGAGGTAGTCTCATGTCAGACCACATCAGAATGATCTAATATGACCTCAGTCCAAAGATAACATAAACAGGTTTGCTCAGAAATACAAGAAAATATTGTCAATACTCCAGATATTGTATCAGAAATTCCACCAACTATTTGTCAGTCTCTCCCACTGGGTTTAGGCACCAGAACTATCTGCGTCCAAATCTATCTTCATAAACAGCTACAGAAACTGTGTTTCTGTGTTTTCTCCTGGAAAACAACAGTCATTCACCCTGGTACTTGATGTGTTTTTTAGGCATTTGAACAAAGAACTAATATTGGCTTTTTCTTTTGGAGAATGGTTTCAGTGCCCAGTACTGAAAGAATGTATGAAGCATAAGCCATTGCAAATTATACTGTGTGAAAAAATAGTTTCCTGTCAACCTAGTGAACATCACAAAGTCACTAGAAAAGCAAACCCGAAATATGTCTGGCTAAAGTTTGGGGTATCTGTAACTGTAACTAAAAGCATACCATTCAACTTTAATTTTCATAACAATAATGCTGTAGCAGCTTTCAAGCATTTTACACTGGAAAATGTGAGTTCTATCACAGCACACAAAACAGGAGGTGCCACAAGACATAATTTGAAATTTCACTTCAACATGACAAAACATTGGACTAGTGTGACACTGATTGAGGTTGTTTCTATAAGAATATCCTGACTCTGCAGAATGGTAAAATGCACTCTCAGCAGAGTGTGCCTGCATCTCAGAAACTTCAAAATAAATTTGTTGCATACATACGAGGACAAAAGAAAGCATAAAAAGTATATTAAAGAACCTAAAGAATCGCCATGAACTGTATAAATCCATCAGTGCAACACTTCCTGCAGCCTGTTTCTCTAATGGTTCGGCCAAAAATCTGTTTTGTTGCCATTCAAATAATGAACTTTAAAGAAACAACAGGTCATTTATCATTGTTAAAAAACATTGGAGCTTTTTTTCACAATGTGTGAGTGACATTTAATGTATTTGGTATGGTAAAGTTTACCCTATTTATGTTTGTAAGGAAGAAGAGTGTTTGTTTGTTATTAAAAGAAGACCATGGTAAAATAGTAAATGGTCTGCACTTATATAGCACTTTTCTACCCAACTGGTACTCAAAGCGCTTTACACTGTATCTCATTCAGCATCTTGCTCAAGAACACTTTGGCATGTGACATGGCAGCCAGGAATCGAACCACCAATCCTATGATTGGCAGACAACTGCTCTATGTATTGAGCGACAGTTCTGTTAGTGTTTTTGTCTCCCCCTGGTGTTAACCTTCTTACTCCCACCTACAGCCACTTCCTAATGCCCTCGTTTGGACCACCTGCACTCTCCACTCTCCTGGACCTTGATTATGATTTGTTTTTCCTGTGTGTCACCATTTCTTTAAAAGCTTTTCTCAGTCATCAGTCTTGTTGCCAGTTTCTCTCACACATCCTCCTGGTTTGTCTGTGCATTAATTGTTTGTATTGTAGCGACCCAGAGGTTGGGCATATTGTTCTGTTGGTGTTTGACTGTTCCAGTTCCTGTTACGTGTTATGTGGTTCTTCTAATTGGTTCTTTTATTTTGTAGTGTATATAGTTGTGTGATGTCAGGTGTGCTTCCGGGGGTGGGGAAGACGGAACCCGGGAGAAACAGGCGGGAGATTTAGTGTTTCCGGGGGTGACTAAAGACTGCACTGAGACCTGTTGTCACTCTGTTCTGATTTATAAAAATAAAAAGAGTTGTTCACTCTGAGGCTCGTCACAGTATGTTGGTTGTTTTACAAGGTTTGTTTGTACATGGACTTCTCGAATTCACCACTTTGTCTCACCCTGGACTTTTTTCTCACAAGTTGGGAGTTTTTTCTCCCAACTTGTGAGTTTACTTGCCGTTTGCAGTGCTTTTTAGTTGTTATTTTGTATGTCTAGTTAAGTGAGTTAGTTTGTCTGTATTTGATTTTCATTGTTACTTTGTATTTCTAGTTAGTATGAATTTTGTCTGCATTTGTGCATTTCTGTTGTTACTTTGTATTTTGGGTTTGCCAGTTTGCATTGTCATTTTGGTTCTCCAGTTTGTGTTGTCACTGTTTGTTCAGGCCTTGTTTTTGTTTTTTAACCACGCTTTGGGTCACTTTAAGTTGTCATTTTGTTGTTTCAATGAGTCCATTTTTGTAGTGTGAATTTATTTCCCCACCTAGTTGTTTCCCTGTGTTGAAAATCTTTTGTTTGTTGTACTGGTTTCCTCACACCAGGAGGGCAATTCTGGTGTTGCAGTAACCATTACACAGAAACATACATACACATGCATGCGATAATGGGAATAACGCAGGACTAGATGTCACTAACTAGTTTGGCTACGTTGGAGCAGAGCTCTCCACTGTCTGAATATAGTCGCTGTACAGGGTGATGACTTCCTGTACCTTTCCCTATCACAGTGGAGCTGGAGAGGTCTCTGACTAAGCTTCTCTGCTGTTTGACCAGGCTGTGGAAAGGATGTGTGCCGGTCTCTATGATCAATAGTTCTTCAGCATCTTCCACTCAACAACCTGCTCCAAGGATTCCAGTGAAATCCCCAGCACAGAGCCAGCCTTCCTGATCAGTTTGTTTAGTTTGTTGTTGTCCCTGGATCTCATGCAGCTGCCCCAGAATAAAAGAAAATTGCACTGGCTATGCACACTTTGTTGCACACATTGAATTACCTAAGCTTGCTCAAAAAGGCGTTTGCGCTATACATTCCTGTATACGGTCTCTGTGACTAACCCAGACTCTTGCGTTTCCAGTCCAGTCTGTTGTGAAGGTGAACTACCAGGTATTTGTAGCCCTCCACTACCTCTGCTTTGTGTACTTTAGTGTCTTTGTTCCTCCTAAAGATAAATGTTCAGCATTTTAGCTTTTGTAGTATTTTAGAAAAAAACACAACTGTTCTGGAAATGTATATTATAACATATACAGTATAATCTGTATTACCCCAATTGATATCTATAGTTTTCTCACAACCTATATGCTATGTAATATTTACAGATCATGTCCAGCTCATAACTTTTAATTTGATGCTGCTAACTACATTAATATACTTTAATTTAGCACAAAGAAATGCAGCATGTCTTTTTTTTTTTTAATAAAAAACAAGTTAAATAATATTCTATTGAAAATAAATAGGGACAAGGGGATTTATCGCAGTGTACACTATAAGTAATTGCTTATATTTCCATGGGTTTAGCACTTAAGATCAGGCTCTCTCTGCTCTTTACAGCTTGAGGACAAATAAACCCTCCCAACACCACCTCCCCTGAAGCTTGACCCTCTTGCCTGCACATTAGTGATAATCCATCACTCCCCAAAGTATCTGGCACAGGATTTAAGTGTGCCAATTCAAAAGCACAACTGGACTTTGTTAGGAGCTGCCAGGGGAGATAATGCTCCACTGGAATTTATCAACTGCTGCTTTCCAGTACAGTGATATGTTTCATATATTTCTGGCTCCAGATAAGTCAAGTTAAGTAAATTCTTCATAAATTATATCATTAGACATCATCTTTGTGTATGTCCGTCTTGTTTAATGTTGTTGATCTGTTTGTGGAATCTTCACTCTTGATTTGTTGCCTTTGCTGTTTCAGCAACCAGACCACGTTGGTATCTGAACCACTGCAGTAATCCATGTTCCGTAAGGCTTGTACATAGCATGGTCTATGCATTTCCAGAGCAGCAGAGTGAATGGCACAGACGGGAGAAGACAGAGAGGAAGAAAGATTCATGAATAATAATGCATAGTGGGCCCTGAACACTGGCTATAAGACTTTTATTGCTAAGGGATAAATCCATACTGTAAGCCTTATCTGTTGGGAGCCTTGCTTCCCTAAGCCAGTGTCATCCCTAATAATTTATAGATGCAAAACAAAGGAAAACATTATTCAGGAATGTGCTGCTGTATATGGGCTATGCAAATGCTTGTTTTCTAACAATGAAGAAAGAAAGACGACACACTGCAACACATCCGGTGTCTTCTTTCTTTTTATTATTGTTCCCTAAAGTTGCAATTATAATGGCCCACACCTGGCTTTGTTTAGTTCAAACTACAGTAAAATAAGGACACATTTTAACTCTGAAGCTGACTGATAAGCCAATGATATGAAGGGCTGCCAGGGCATATCGGATAACGGTGACTTTTATATGTATATATTCTGCCTGTCAAGATCTAGTTCATGTTCACATGTTTTGGAGACAGAGCAACAAAACAGACCCAATGTCACAATATGAATGAGTTAAATAAGCAGATTTTCCATGCTTAAGTCAAAATCTTTAAGGAGAAAGTTCAAATGTCCCACAAACAAAAAATAAATAAGATGTGATTAGATCCATCCTCACATTTCTTTCACATATCTTTCACTTATATTTAGTTTTATTTAGCAGGATTCACTGAGGACAATAATGTCCTTTTTTACATTCAAACACATACACATAATTTACATTGGGTTGGTGCACATCACTTTCCAACTCACTGTGGCTAAGCACATATTGCAAAGCAAGTTGCTCAAGGGCACTTTCACTAAGCAAGAAATGATGCACTCTCAAATAATAAGCCAAATTTGTTTTTAATTAAGTCGTTTTCATTTTCTGTTGGACACAATTTTACTGATTTTTAAAGTCAATTCTGCAAGCTCCAGAATAGACATTCTGCAGAGTAGTTTAGATAAGAGATAATTTACTTACCATGCATAACGCCCAGTTGTACGTAGGCTGTCAGTGCTGGAGTCATTGTTGCTTACGTTAACCAGCTATCCTGGCAACAAAGCTGGCTACTGTACATATTATTAAGCTGGCTACTCTCTCACTCCTGTGTGGAGACAATTCCTCTGGAGTGGAGTACTTCATACTGCCCAACAGCAGGATTATATAAAAGTACACTGTTGGTTTACTATTAATAAGTGGTGCATGTCATAATGCATTAGCATTTCAGTTAAACCGTTCAGTTAAAAGTGATGTCAAACATTTGTGGGGGTTTACTCCACTCTCTATTAGCAAATCTATTGATTGCAGCAGGTCCATTTGCATGAATTGATTTTGCACCAAAATGCTTCTGTAGTAAATGCCCATATTAGTGACCCTAAAAGAGCAACAGCAGAGGTCATCTTGTTCTGCGAAATTACTCAACTCTATATCTGCAGTGTTTGAATCTCCTGTATTTGATTGTGCCTGTTGTGATAACACAGCAGTAACCTAGTATATGACATAATAATTACCCAACTTCAACTGTTTCACAATTTAAATAGATTAAATGAGTCTAAAATTTGACCACGAATGTGAAACTTTTCTCCTAACCCTAATCTGAAAAATTGTGCACCATTTAGATTACCTGTCAAAAATTATTAAATTAGTCAGTTAAGCTATATTTCCAACTTTATTGTATTATAATGATATAGTCACTTTAGAAAATAATATTGTCAATAAAACATGGTATTGAAAGAAAATTACTATTAAGAAATTGGGTGAAATTGAGCACAGACATCCAGGAATTTATATAAAAGTTCTGAAATATTTTGTACTAATTAGCTTTACTTAAGTTATAGAACAATTACCTAATTCTAATTTTATTATTATTATTGTCAGGTTGTAGTATACAAGGTTAACCTTTTACAATGAGCACAGGTAATTTGATTAATTTGAATTTTTGTTCTGAACAAAAAAACAAAAACAGAAAAACAAAAAAAGGAAAAAGCTGAAAATGATAGTTTCACTGAATGAAAAGGGAGTAATATTACCAAAGTGACATGGAAAAAGGAAACATCCCGCCTCCTCTGCCTTTCACTTGTGTTTGTGCACATGCTTTACGGTAAAGAAAGTACATAGGAGCATTAACCACAGGGTTCTGTTTATATGTTGAAGATCACTGATGGACAGTAGAGTGTAGGTCACCTGTGTTATGACAGGATTCAGAGTCCAATATGCAATTACTTTGGGTCTCTGCTACTTTTCTGTTATAGTTGCACAGTTTTTATTTTTTTTACCATGTTACAAATAGTGAGCAGCTTTGTTACTGACATTCTTCTTTCCTCAATAAAGCACAAATGGCCCTAGTGACTGAAAAAAAAATTAACATTATAAATTGTCCACTTTCACAGTGGCAATATCACCCAGCCTTACTATAAACCATAACCTTTGTTATACTATACAGTACATCTGCCATAACTACCAGCAAGAACCCCATAGGAAGAGGTTGATGTGTCACTGTCATTTATCTAACCATTTTTTAATAACATTTGAATTTACAGTACCGTACAGTACAGTAACTTTTCTTCACGTAAGAATAAGATTCACTACATATCGTACTGCCATATCGATAGTTGTTTATCTGAAAATGCTGTTGACAAACTTTAGGAACTGATTCCATCTTTTATTTCAGAGCCATGTACCTGCACAGAGGAGGGCAGTCATCCTAATGTTACTCCAGCACAAGTTGACTATCTTGTTGATAGAACTGCAGCCACACTTCTCACAATACTTGATACTATTGCTCCTCTGAAAAAGAAGCTAGTGAATCAGAGGAAGCTAGCTCCATGGTTCAATTCACAAATCAGTAGCTTAAAGCGGACATCACGTGAGCTGGAAAGAAGGTGGTGTTCTTTTCTCTCTTCTCTTTCCACTCACCCCAAACGGTTGAGGCAGATGGCTGCCCACCATGAGCCTGTTTCTGCTGGAGGTTTCTTCCTCTAAAGGGAGTTTTTGCTCTCCACTGTTGCCTAAAGCTTGCTCAAATGGGATTGTTGGGTTTTCTATATAATTTTTTATACAATTATACTCTGTAAGGTCTTAAACATTATTCAATTATACTCTGTAAGGTCTTAAACATTACACACAAGGCACTCCTTGAGATGACTTCTGTTGTAATTTGGGGCTATAAAAATAAAATTGAATTGAAAATTGAATTAAAAGAGGCTAAAAAGTTACAAGGGAACTGCAGAGAAGGCAAATTTTTTGAAATTGTCGCTACAAGCACAATTTCTGTTATGTTGTATCAAAATATCTGATGACCACACCACAGTTCCTGTTTACTGAACTAAGTACTGTGGATCTCATGCTTCCAGGGGCCTCTCCAAACCATGCAAAATTAATGAATAGGCCAGCAGAGATAACAGCGCTACATTTTTAATGCACCTTGTCACTAGCGGGGCTACCGCAGCAGTCTCAAGAGACATCGATTAGCAGGAGATGGAATGACAGATGACACCCCCAGGGAGTGCAGGGAAAAAAGAGAGAGTGCTGTTGCGGTTGTTGTCCACTGAACACACTCATCGATATGTCATTATAGAATGACAGCGCCTCAGGCTGTTTAATGAAGTGTTTGCAATGTGATTTGGTTGTTAATAGTATAGGCATTAAAGAGAATCAGGCCCCTGCTATTGCTCTTGTATACAAAACAGCATCCCATGCCAAAACCTTATAATGCACAGTTACAAATACTGCCAGGTTGGAACTGGAGAAACTGAGTAGGCAAAGACACTCATAACTGCTTCACTTTCAACTGCTATGACATTAATTAGACCTTGGCACCAGGTATACATGCATACAGTCTTCTGGTGTTACACTGGCCACACACAGCGGTACTTGACTTTGGTCCACAAAAGGACACCATAAACAGCACGTGTTTTTGTGAAATGGAGGATGAGTCAAGGTAATATTTGTGTTACAGAAGCTAAAGAATTGGTTTCTCATGCAAAAGACACCAGGTCTGTACACCAGGTGAGAGTAATGGAAAGGCAAAACAAAAGAGTGGAAAAAGGTGGTTCTTTGAAGATAAAGAACTGTTTAGCTGAAACTGCACATGTGGGTTTTTGTGCTGTTCAGTGTGATTTTCATGGGGCATAGCAATTGTAGCATAGTCCAGGAGCATTACATCAGTTTCAGGATGGAAGAACAGAATGAGAAATGGTGAGGCTGCAGGACGATTCATTTGATGAAGGCTGCTTGACACATGATTTATACATGCTTATTCTACAACCTAGTAAGTAAACTGTTTTGGTTAATGTAGTTCTAAATACAGTATAATGACTATTTGTTGAACCATCTTGTACCATCTAGAAAACAGTGGTTTTGGTGCTGGGTAAAATAATAAAATGACAAATTTCACAGAATTATTCATTTGGCTCACCAGAAAAAGATATTGCTAAAGCTAAAGCTAATATTAAAAAGAGTACAATATTATCAAAACTTTGATGAGTATTTTGCGGGTTTGGAATTGATTATAAAATATGTTTCTGTCTTTGTAGTAAGGGGCTAGATTAAAGAACTCTGAGCTCTTTGAAGGCATGTGTTCAAATCTTACTGCTGCCAAATATGTTTGAGGCAATGTTCTGACCACATGTTAAGGTTTCATTGGACTAGACACTGAGACCCTGTAGCAGCACCATCTTACAGTAGATGTGCCGGTGCAGGTGTCTAACAACAACATTCACATGGGGATCAACATTTACATTTAGTCATTTGGCAGATGCTTTTATCCAAAGCAACTTACAAGGTACAAGGCAAAGGCAGGGTCAGCTTAAGGAGGTATTGCCTAAGGACCACTACTGCATGTAGGCCACAGCCAGGATTTGAACCCAAGTCTCCAACATCCAGCCTATCCAACTGTATTATAATAATATATCACAAATTAGACATACTGTAATATTGTCATGTACTTCTTGTTCCCCCCAAGAAAATGATGTTACTATGCAACTAAACAAATGTGGTTACATGTGTATAAGAAATGTATACTGGAGTAGTAGAAGTATTACTGTACTACATTAAAAGAAGCAGTTGACTCTGGTTGGGATGGATTGCAAGTGTACAATGTACACAGTCATTGTTACATATAGACCAGTGTTTAACACCTGAGTCCCACATGGTGTTCGGTTCCATTATGGTAATGGAAAATGTAATCCAGTTTTATTGGTATGTATGTTCCCTACATAATCAAATCTGTGATGAGGGGATCTCTAACTTCACCAGAGTTTTCAAAATAAACAGTAGAAGCAGTTGACATTCATCTAAATCTACACAAAAATTAACATTATTTGTGTTTGTGTTAATATTGTCAGACACAGTGGATTACAGTGTTTTCAAATACTATGAATCAAGACTTTTAACTTTTTAATGTAATAAAACCTGTTTCTCATGACTTTCTTGTTACCTACAAAGCAAAAATAAAAAGAACTAATAATAAAACATACTCGAATTATAGAAAAGTTGTCATATTACAGTAAATCCTCTTAGGAAAGTGGATATGTCTAGACTGGCTATAAAGCCTATTCAGACTAAATGCCTGGATTTTCATTGTCTATTAAAACATTTACTTCTGTATGTTGACACATTATAGAATATTACTGGCACCCATTGCAGCAATGAACAGTGATGTTGAGTACTGTTCCACAGCATAATCTGAACTGTTAGTTTAAGTAACATTTCTGCAAACTACCACACTTTCTCCAGACTTTATTCACTCCTTGTTTGTTCTGCCCACATTTGTCTGCTGTGGGAGGTGATAGACTTGTATTTTGTATTTTTTCATTGGTCTTTTCTCTTTTGGTCTTTTCACCAAAACAGTTTTCAATTGTTTTTATTAGTCCTATTTTTCTTTGTGCTCCTTTAACTGTTTTGAAGTGAGTGGGCATCTGTTAGGTTTTCAGTGTTCTTAATAAATGATTCCTGAAGGTCTTTCTAACCCTAATTATTGCTTATTTAGTCAAGTCAATATACTGTATTGTGTAGTACAGAAGATTTTAGGTGTAGTATCAATGTCTTAGCATCAAACGAACATGATCACAGTTTCTAAGTTGTACATTAGTATTTGTTAGCAGGAAAAGTGAGTCTCTAGGCAGATAGATTGTAAAAATACCACTTGGTGTATGATTGACTCTTGTGAGTGATTAACTCATGGTTTTATTTCACTACATCATGACACAGACACATGAATTTTCTGTAAGAAGAAGCTGGCAGCATAATTAACCACTTCCTTTAGCTCCACAAATAAACACTCATTTGCATCCGGATATACATACAGGGGCAAAACAGGAAAAACAGGATTTTACAAAGCTGCAGAGAGATTCAAGTTGATTTCACATGATATCAGAAGTGCCCGAAACTGTTTAGTGTATGTGTAGAAAAAAAAGCAGCCTGCTTGCTTTCGCTCCATCAAACGCGTGGGCGTCTCACATTCTGCCAGTTAGACAAAGGCAAACAGTAAGTAAGCAGACTGAGCCTGGGAGGCCTGCATCCAATTTGTCCTGCAATAACTGAACGTGTTATTTTTTGCAGGAGCATTTTATGTCAGAATGTATTTTATGTCACATTTACTGCCAAGTATTGCCTGGAACTGTATATCTTCAGAATCCAGTTGACCTGCCCAATGTTTTTGCTGCTTGTTGTTGTTTTTGTTGCCTGCTGTTCTTTTTTCTCCTCTTCCCACTCACCCCAACCGGTTGAAGCAGATGGCCGCCCACCCTGAGCTTGATTCTGCTGGAGGTTTCTTCTGTTAAAGGGAGTTTTTCCTCTCCACTGTTGTCTAGTGCCATTCAAGTAGGATTGTTGGGTTTTCTATATAATTTAGGTATATTCTGTGGGGTCATAAACTTTAAACATTGGAATCTACTGGAAGGATGGAACACAATCATTCCAAAAACAATCTCCTAATTTGTATTTTAAAAATGGTGGTGGTGGAGAGTGCTGTCTAAGACATGGGTTCTATCTCCCATAGGTCTTTAGTCATACAGAGTATTTGAGTCCTGAGGGGTATTGCACAAAACCAATGAATATAGGGATTAAGTCTGGATTTTTCAGAATTTCTGATTGAATTTATCCTTGACTTTGTTGCACAAAAGACGGATCAATTAATCCCAGTCTAGTTACCATGGAGAGTTATTTTGTGTTGCCTGT
This sequence comes from Anabas testudineus, assembly GCF_900324465.2. Lineage (NCBI taxonomy): Eukaryota > Metazoa > Chordata > Actinopteri > Anabantiformes > Anabantidae > Anabas > Anabas testudineus. The sequence goes on from NC_046632.1 coordinate 388,769, forward strand.
GTTGTGGTTATCCACTTATCCCGGCTTCATTTAGCCCAGACCTAGTTGCACCAAGCAGGTTAAATTAAGATGAAATAAATTACTATGGAGATTTATTCTCTGAAGTTAGCCTGGTCCAGAGCAGGCTCACATCCAGGATACATTAATCCTATAGGAACTTGTCTTTATGTTTAGCTGTCTGAACTATTAGAAATTAATATTTTCTGCTATATATTGCCTTATTTCTTATATTCTAATTTAATATAAAACAGATAGTATTTGATTTAATTATGCCTATTTTGATTAGCTTTTTAACACTATATTATTTTTATAACTATTTATGTGGTAATAATAATTACTGTAAAACTTATTTTTATAACATTAGTTTTATGAAGATAGCTGTTTATTACATGAACATACATGTATTGCAATTGTTGAATTTATTAGAAACGGCTTATCTTTCCCTTTAGTCCATAATGCAGGCACCATGCAGTCTAGTATATAAATTGTAGGTCCCATTCACAAGTTTCTCTTAACAATTGCATGCCTTTCCTAAATGACATAGTCAATCCTTTAATATTTGAAGACCAGAGATTGAGAGGTACAGATTCTTACGTTTTATTTATGTCAGCTTTTGGGTCAACATATAAAACACGAGACAGTAACCCTTTGGCACTAGGCAAGAGGTATGTTCCTTTTTTTGGACGGGGATGCTGAAAATCCTAATAAAGCAACTATTTGCAGCACAATAAGAAGGGTTATGCTGGTAATAAAATCACTCTCTTAGATCTCTCTTGTCTATCAGATCTCTCTCCTCTAAATCCCTGTTAGTGAATAATTTGATAAGCGACTATCAAATGGATTTGTCTTACTGAAACCTGGCTGCAGGAGAATGAATATGTCCGTCTTAATAAGTCAACTCCCCCAAGTCATATTAATTATCATGTTCCTAGAAGCACAGGTCTGGGTGGAGGAGTAGCAGCAATTTTCTACTGAAGTTTCGACCTATGACCTAAACATAGTTTTAATTCGTTTGGGTCAAAAACCAGTGTTGTGAGTTTTTAACTGAATTGTCAGACTTCATATCTGATTAATTCTTAGTGCAGATAAAGTCATTATAGTGGGTGACTACCCACTCATTTTTATTTCAGAATGTACCAACACAGAGGAGGGCAGTCATCCTAACATTACTCCAGCACAAGTGGACTTTCTTGTTGATAACACTGCAGCCTTACTTCGAACAATACTTAATACTACTGCTGCTCTGAAAAAGAAGCTAATAAATCAGAGGAAGCTAGCTTTATATGCCAAAGTTGCCAACTTTTATTGACCATGATTGATTAATAATGTCAATAAAAGTATAATACATTCAAGGGTGAATATGGTTTGGCACTGTATTTTGTACAGATAAGGATAAAGTTTGCCATTTTAAAGCAAAAAACATTTCAAACAGCATACATTCAACTAATATATTTTTGAGTTTGCAGTTGAGAGTAACAACAAACATTTCTTGGCTAGGAGCAAAAATATCATGTGACCAAATGCTGTCTCATTTGGCAATACAGAGCATCTGGATAATTGAATATAATGACAGATAAATTACAAAGCAAAAGTTGCGCTCTTCATTGCAGTCATCCGTATGCAATGGGTGCATTGAGATGGAATAGTTTGCCAAATATAACTTCTAAGCTACCCATGGAAAAAAAAACACTATTTCACATATGTGTTTCCAACTCATGAACCTTCAAATAAAGAAAATGGAAGTGGATATGGGATTGAGTATGGCTACTTTTTTTCTCTTCAACTCGTAAGATAAGAGCAGAAGTTTGGATTTAGTCACGGTCACTGACTTTGCGTGCATTGTACTCAGCACAACACTCTGATTGTTCAACTTCTTGGTTGTTTTCTCAGCCTGACTGCTAACGTCTGCCTTCATTTTTTATAAGACTAATGGACTCCTACACTCCTTCTTTCCTTGTCAATATTACCTTCTATGCTTCCTGCCTTATTTATAGGCATGTGTTGCCTCCAGTAATGTCCATTGTCTTTTCTGGAGAAACACGCAGAATGTAAACATCAGCTGCAGGCCAATAACCTCAAATAATGATTCAGCCTTTCCATTTCCGCTGCCACACTGCACTTGGCTCTTCCTGACAAAACACCCACAACTGACAAAATGTCATGGGCCTGGTTTTCCATCACGATTGACCATATGAATACACATTTAACACTTTAAACTGACCTTATTGGGGCTCCTAGAGCACATGACTGGGTTCTGTATTTTTAACCACATATTACCACTGCTTTTACTTCACTGGTTTCACAGTTGTTTTTCACACTGTTTTATGAAGAACATGGATCGTCTTTATTTCAGTCTAGATTGCCATTTTCAAAAACAAAGCCATTATAAATGTTAATTCTGCCTATTTATCCTCCCTTGCCTTCTCTTAAAGAATCCCTAAAGCTTTCATTCGACATTGTCTGTCTTTATTTGCTGTCATTTTTCTTGTTTGCTGTTTTGATATGTGCTTCTCTCTTCCCCTCCCAGAGCCTGCAAGGTTACAGACTGTCTGCTGCCATCTCAGTCCCAGCCTCGGGCTTCATTTATCCCAGCTCCATACCTTGCTTCTCCACCTCATCAAGCATTCTGTCTGTGTCCATGCCTGCCCTTGCTCTCCCTTATTTCTTTAACCCTTCTGGCTCAGGTTCAGTGGCTATAAAGGAGGGATACTTCACCAGGAGCCAATATCGATTCGTATTACACAAGAGACTCCGGTCTCTTTGCGCAACAGCAAGGGCTTTTAAAGCAGTTTCTGTTCAGTAGCAAGGTCATCAAAGCAGAACTGTTGAGGAGGGCACCATGATAGCTGGAATGTCGTCTGTAATTGTCTGTGCAAGCCTATATGTGGTGAGTGTCTACACATAGGCTGGTGAGTTCATGTGCACATTCTAAATGATCATGAAAAAAAAGGGGCCTTTATCTGTCATAATAATAATTTTCTGATCTCTGACATCCAGGTTTGTGATTAAGGCACTTTGTTTGGTGGAAGGTGTAGTTTGTGCATCCCAACATTTGTAAAGTCTAGGAAAACATTAGCATTGAAATATGTGATGTGTAAGATATAAGATGTATAAGTGCAAGTTTTTTGTTTTTTTAGGATTTAAGTGCAAAGAAAGTAGCAGAAAAGTTCTATTTTCAGCAGCTTTTTGAAAATTGGGAGTGAGGCTGCTCAGTGTACAGAGGTGGGTAGCTCATTCCACCATAGTGGAACCACTAAGCTGAAAAGTTTAGCCTGGGATCTTTCGGGGTGAGGTAAGGGGACCACAATATGTAATTTGCTGACAGAGTGCAGCGGACGGTCAGGATTGTAGACCAGGATGAGCAAGTTCAGGTAGGCATGTGCTGTTGAGTTGACCACTTTGTAGGCAGAAGTAAGAGCTTTGAACCTGGTGTGGGCAGCTACAAGTTAACCCCCTGTGGTCGACGGATGTGCCAGCGCATCTAAGTCATGTGACCAATTTAAGACGATGTAGCAGCAAGACAACATATTTAGTAAATAGCGATAAATAGAACGTACCCTGTAATGCATTTCTCCCTATAGCTCTGTCATTTCTTGTTGCCGGAAAAAGCTTAAAAAAACAGTTCATTAAAAATGTTTGTGGTTTTCACATTTAACAATATGTACTTTTTCTATTTGGATTTTATGTTTCTTTTGTGCTTTTAGGGTTCAGTGTTTAATACAATATAATCTGCAAAATAAAGCTACAGTGAACAAGTCTGTATAATTAAATCCAAAGTCATGCTATGAATATTGCACTTGAACTGTATGATTAAAAGATCCAAAAAGTCCAACTCTTTCAGTGTCACATGTGCTAATAGTGGAGCAGTGTAACATTCACATTGTGTCCACTAAATGCAAAAGATGCAAATGTAAAAATGCAGGACTGATGTGTTTTACCAAACAATGACTGCTGATAAAGAGTTATATGATCTCTGTTCACCCTATAATGCTTTCTCAACTTTTAGTATTAATCAAGGTCATGGTAATTTAAGATACTGTAAACACAACAACCCAAATGTGGTACAGCACAGTACTAATTTCCTCATTATAAACTAATTTTCAACTCATGGTAATTAAATATATTGATGTTGATGTTGCGTTGTTCAACATTGTCCTCACATTCACACCAGACCAAGATAAATAGTCAGACACCTATAAATCACACATATTTCAGTACCTGCAGCCTTTGAGGACATACCAATGTTGCATTTCCTGTAACATGTGCTAAATAATGTCTTCTCTTGAGTGTGGGTAAAGTAATGACAGGGTTCCACCCAAGGTGAAGGACATACTAATTCACGCTGGCCCAGGATTGTTTTGATGTAGAGATAGCAGCAGTCAGAAGTGAGTGATGGAGCTGTCCAAAGGGAATGAGAGGAGGCCGGGCCCCCTGTCACAGCAGGGCAGACATATGGGGCATCATCAAAAACATGCCTGAGATCATAAAGGACTCTACAGGAAATAATGAGAGACTTCGAGGTGGGGAAAGAAACTCCCAGGAAGGCATCATTTAATGATTGTTAAAAGACAAATCCTGGTGAGTAAGTGATTTTCACTTCACCTGTGATCTCTCTATCTGTTGCTCCATTTGAACATTCCTGACAAACATGCACTTGCAAAAGCCTTCAGACTGCCTGCAAGTAATGTAAGCTTGTTTTTCGTCTTTGATTTGGGTAAGTGACATCTTTACTAGGCTCTATCACAGATGGATGGTTCACCATGGTACATTCATCAGCACCAGAGCTGAGGGGGATTGAGTTTCCAGACTGTCCCTGTGTGTCTTGCCCTTTATCTGTACCACCCCTTTATGAGTCACCTTGTCAAAGCCTCTGTAGTCAGGCAACATTATTTTACTTTATAGACATGTCTTTGTTTTTCATGCTCAGGATTTTCAAGAATTCCAAGGTCTAAGGTGAAAAAAAAATATCTCCTTTGAAAGAAATGCTTCCCAAGCATTCTATGCCAGCAGAAAAGAAGCAAAGTGTGTTATTCTACACCACAAAAAGTCCACGTCTTAGGCCTTAAATGTCGCTTGCACAGCCCCTTATGTTATATATAATTTTGGAATGTTGTAAAGACATCCAGCATTTATCAAGATTAACTCCTGGGCACAGTCCTGTGGAGAAGATTAACTTGTGCCAGTTATGATCTCCATCCAGCTGTTCCTCTGTACAATGGACCTTTTCGAAGTTTAACTGAAGATCTTGGGGGTGCACAATGGATCCCAGTAATGGAGGGACTTAATGTCACATATTGATGTGATCATTATCAAATTAAGCACATCTTGTGTAAAGTAAAAAGCCACTAGAGATTCATAGCACCCCAAGAGAAGCAGGAGCCACAGAGCACTGCTCACTCCTCCTATCACTCTAGCTTCCATCTACCTTTCACTTTACTGTCACTCAAGCTGAAGGCTGGAAAGGTCATCCATAAAATGCTCAGCGTGGGATTATTCAGCTTGGTGTTTGCTGTCATGATAAATAGGAATTTACATTACTGACTTACTCATCAGTGCATTCGTACAGAATATATCACTATGTGGTAAATGCTACACCCCAAACAAACTCAGTTTCACTTTCTTTCTTTTTTTTTTTTTAACAATTCAACAACATGCATTTAAGCTCTTGTATACAAGAGTAAACCATCACGCATGGTATATACAAATGAAATACCAACTACACTGAATTCAATAAAAATCCTTCTCTGAATTGTGTTGTGTCACATTAATACACAACTAATGGGAACTTATCCAGTAATGCATTTACCTGTCAATTGCTTGCATATATGGAGTGGACCTGAGACTGTGACAAAATGGCCCACAAAAACCTCCACAAAATGTAAGGTAGCTGGTACTTTACTGCTCTTCAATTTGCATTATATTTAATTTTAGGTTTAATTATCAGTTGATATGGGAGATTAGGAATTCAAAATTGACAGTACACCAGCAAATACACAACACCAGACCATGTTTTAAATGATTTTTTTTTTCTGTCATTGGATCCTTCTTTGATCAAACTTTGCTGGAGTGGTCCTGAATCTTCTCTTGTCGGCATAGGCACTCCTTTTGCATGATATGTGAGCATATGAAACATTTGATCTCTTTCCTGCAAAGTGACTCAGTAACAGTCCTTTGGGCTGATAACCCTGAAACAGTGCGATCTACACAGTGTATTTGTCTCCCTTCTACTCTCACTTGCTCCCTCGCTCTCGCTCTTGTTTTTTTTTTTTTTCTCTCTCTCTCTCTCTCTCTTCACATTCTCCGGCCTAATTTGTGCAGCAGCCCCTGGGAAAAGTCCCAGTTCCTGTGATGGCCATACTGCTTGTAGCTTGTTAGGATTTCTTATTTTGTGTTTTGATTTGAAGCTTTGCTATGAAGAGGAAACATTTCTACAACACCTACAAAAGGAATCAGCAATATACCAATAACTGAAAGTGTTCACTTATTTCTTAACATTGTACCACTATTTCCTTAGATAACCTGTCTAACTTGGTTTTTGAACTACCCCACTAAGCATGTTGTAGATCTGTGGTTAATCATGTAACTATAACAACTATGACAGGGCCAGTATATGATGATGACCTCTTTTAACACTTTTCTTCCTCTAACATCCGGCATGCTACATACTGTAGACACTTCAACACTGAGATCTCACTGTTCAAAACAAGTTAGTACAGAATGACTTGCTTTGAAGCAAGAGTGAGAAAGTCAAGCATCCTGTTTTAGCTTATAATACTTTGTCTGCTCACTCTCTCACACACAAATCCCACAAAAGTCTGTGGGTAATCATTTAGGTTGCCACTTAACTGAAGCCTCACAGGAGGTGACTCTTTTTAGTCTGACCATAAAAACGTTTCTGTTTTTGTTTCTTTCAGAAAAAAAACATGTATTGCACACTGTCAAGCAGAAAGACTGGAAGGGACTTCCCTCGTGACACCATGCAGTTTCTCATGCCAAAGTAGAGTTGTTACAGCCCATTTGGAAACTCTTCTTCCAACTACAATCCATTAGCACCCCAATTAATGATTTATATATATATATATATATATATATATATATATATATATATATATATATATGTGTGTGTGTGTGTGTAACCACTTCAGCGTTATGATTACAGTACAAAGAAAAAGTAGTTAAAGTAGAGACAGAGAAGCTCACCTCTCCAGCTTTCCCTCTGTATCTTTTGGCCAAATGGATAGAGATAGACATGTTTAGCTCTGGATCTTGACAGGTGGAAAACAGGACTGAACTCAGTCCTATAAATGTACAAGGGAAAGCTGTACTGCAGGGATTTCTGTGTTGATGGAGTAAGTGGCTTCTTCTGGCACTAAAGCATACAGATCAGCTGACCCATGGGCAATACTCCCAATTCTGGAGCAAAAAAAGTTGTTTTTTCACCCTCCCACCACCTTCCTCTCCAGATAAAACCGGATAAAAATAGCTCAGTTGTTTCTATCAGGAGGGTTGTTCTCTAACAACAAGGTAATTTTCTGGCAGGAGAAGAATGCATTTCCTCCTGCATATTATTTTGAAACATCTAAATGAACAGAGCACAGTTGTGTTAAATTTTATATCATCCATTCACTATCCTGCATAGTGTAACAAATCTAATATGGCACAATTGTTCATAATAGAAGCCTAAGAAAGAATTATATATTTTATCTGGTTGAGTATAAAGTACATCGCTCAACATAGAGGCTGAATTTTGTTGTGATAGGAAATCGTGAAATGTTTTTGATGAAATGATAGAGAACAACTTACAGGGCTATTACTGTTTTGGGTGTATAAAAAAATAAAACAATATAGGCCTGATTTACTAAGATCACAAATGGCAACTACTAAATTACTTGCACAATCCTGAAAATTGCATACTGTGTGATTGACAAATATAGTCGAGGTAGCCATAGTTTTGTGTGCTTCACTAAGGTTCACCATGTTGTTTTTTTGGGGAATTATCACACACATATACTCCGTTCTTTAAAGTGCCCCTTTTGGTGCTTAAAAACATGTTCTCGAAGTCCCCATAATGTACGTGCACAATGTTGTCCTGATAAGCTGTGTAGTGAGCAGAATGTCTGAAAATGTGTGCAAACAGACCCTCTCAAACGTGACCAGAGACCCAGGTTTAGGTTGCATACAGTCAAATTCAGTCCATATTTGAGCTTTGGTCCTAAAAAAATAATCCAGCATCCACTGAACTGCTTGAAACCTTACATAGGACAGTGTGTACTTCTAACATACTTGGTGTGTTTCTACATGCAACATAGAGTCGTATAAGTGTACCAAAAAGTGAATTTTGTATATAGTGTCTTTCAAAATCCTAAATGTAAATGTAAATATGGACACTTCAATGCATGTAATGATTTTACAGATTTTACTGATGGACTCAAAAGCAGCTTTCAAGTAGTAAAAACTTAACTATTCCACAGAATGCACTAATCATGCAGCATATTTGAGCACAGAGTTGGTTTTATGTCCTTTTTGAAGGTTATATCAACCTTTTGTATGAATCTCCATACTAGTGCTGGTAGTTTGTATTTGTCATTCAATAATAGACCCGGAAATGTAAATATACATCACAAATGTAGCAGTGTTTGCTCACCATTATCACCATTGTCATGGCAGAGATGAGATGCTAAAATAAATAAATAAATTCTCTACTCACACAGTGATTCACTAATCCGAACAGCGTCAGAGTGGTCTCTCCCACTATCTTGGCAACAAAGGTAAGTGCCAGGAAGCAACACCACCATTTAACTCACTCTGAATTCCACTGATATAAATCTAATTTGCAATTTTCTTTTCAAAGAGATACATGTAATGGTGCTGGGATATTGTTTTTTACTAATACACTGAGAAATATGCTGTTCAACATGTCTGAGAAGTCTGTTTATGTTGATACTGAATCTATGATTAAAATGTGTGGGGGTAGAAATCAAATGCTTGTGCAGTGCTTGTTGTGAATCATTGCTGATACCCTACACCTGCAGGGCTGTGACATTATTGGGCTGTACTGTCATGTTGAAATGTGTTAAACATGTAGTAGCCATGTGATGCCTCCACACATGGATACTAATGAGTTGTGATTAGACCGCTGTATTTTTGAGGGTTAACAAGTATTTTACATTCTCTGTGCTGACTGTGTAAGAACTGGAAAGCAGTTTTTCCTCCATTTTGTTTGAAATTCCTTTATGCAGGCAAACACCTTTGATTTTTAGTTTGTGGGGCATGGGGTGACTGTATTTGGCACTTGGCATTTGTTCAATTTCCAGTGATGGATAATGGTGTGTCCACAAGTGCTTTTTATCTGTCAAACTCAAAGAGGGTTGCAGGGCTGCAAAGCCAGCTGGCATTAACATTGAATAGCAGCTTTAATTGAATGGCGTGCCATCACAAAATGCAACATCCAATTCTGTGTGATGTAATGTATAATCTCAACCGGACTTCCTGGATATATCTCATTTTTCTACTAGTGGCTGTCAGAAGAGTCTGGCTTTCTGAATGCAGTCTGTTAAGTTTATACTATATTATTTACTTATTAGCAATAACTACAACTGTCTTCTTAGAATTTATTTTCATGTTGAGCAGTTTTTATTTTCAAGGCTCAAATTGCTTTTATTGTTGGCCTCAGATTCATGAAAAAAGATGCCTCATGACTTATCATTGACTATTCATCACTGGTAAAAAGGATCATCAATCCTACCTCATCTACCCTAATCTGTCCTCATTATAACACCCTGGGGAGATAATACATTTCATTGCAAAGGCAATAAGATCCTGCTTGAAAACCACAGGGTTTAAACCAGGAACCCCTGGATCAGTTTCATGACTTTGCTCTGTTATGTGTCTGCTCCAGTGAACACAGCTCATTCCTCTCCCATCAATCTCATAATAAAGACTCTGACTGCACTATCAGAGGCCTCCAGGTCTTTATTGAGCTTTTATTGAAACACAGCAGCTGCTTTGTTGCCCTAAGGAAAAACCTGTGTGTCCTTGTTTTACAGTGTAAAACCTGACCTTGATACAACTGGGTTAAGGTGAAGAATGAAGACATGCAGGTTCTCTCTTGCTGTCCAGGTGCTTAGGCTCAATGATTTGTTTTAATTTCATGGTCATCACTGCTCCATTTCCAGTGGCATGGAAGGGGGACTGCATAAAAGCATATCAGCATTTCTGATATTTCTTATGGAGACTGAAAATAGAGTGTAAGCTTTTTGTATGATTTGCAAAACAAACATGCTGTGGCAAAGTAGAGAGATGTTTGGTTCACTTTATAGCAAAATAATACCAGGGTAGTAAGGGGGCGTAGCAGGGGTAATATTTCAGAATATTAAACAACATCTAGGTAATAGAAGGCCAAAATCATATGGGTAGCAATGTGGAAACAAAACAACAAGAGCTACAGTAATTTACTGGAAACCTGTGACAGTTTCTGTACTATATTATTACCCATCTAATTAGTATTGGATTAGCCTTTATTTATCTGGTGCTTATGCCAAACTATTACCTAGTTATAACTTAACTACTTCATTAATGATTTCTTAGCAACATAAAAACCCTATTACGTTGTTATTATCAGAAAATTACTATTACTTTATTATTATATAGTTGTTAGCTCACTACTACCTTGTAATTTCTGAAACATGTCCACACTCTTACTCAATTTTTACCCAGCTATAAAGTGAAGTGATACCAGATGGATCATGAGGAAATCATTGATGTTCTCATTCTGAATTTCAAACCTTTAAATGGTAAATGGTTTGCACTTGGGGTTCAGTATCTTGTCCAAGGACACTTTGACATGTGACATGGCAGCCGGGATTTGAACCACCAATCCTATGATCCTACCTTTTGAGCCCAAGCCACCCACAAAAGATCCTTAGGAAACTGTATTGTCATGCGTGAGTCAAGTTAAATCTCTGGAAGCTCCCCCAAATAGTACAGACAACAAGCTCAGGCTACTGAGGAAAACGTGACCCTCACAGCTGAGCTATAACAGAAAACAGAAGCACTGGAGAATCACAGCAGACATTTTAATTTAAGAATTATTGGTCCTAAAAACAAAGGTGAAGGTTGAATTTCAACGGCCTTTATTAGTGAATTACTCCATGCATTATTGGGCTAAAAACCTCTTAATTCCTCACATTTTTTTATCACTAACTGTACTCAGGCTGTAGTGAGATGTAAGACGAGCTTGATGATTGAATCTTCATTTTTTTTCTGCTACTAACAGGGACACAGAATAAATATACTGTATATCTAGACTTTGGGTGAAAAGGGCCACCTTTACTGTAGTAAGAGCTGTACTCTGTAAAAAATTCATTTACGATTAAAAGTGATTCATCTGGTGAAGTTGCTAATTACTTTCAATAATAAAGCTCAGTCATTCATGGAGACATCGATGACCTTATTCAAAAAAGAGAGTGAGCCAACCATAGAGAAATAAAGTCATTTTTTAGATATCATATGGTGGCAAGAAGGGAGTCATTCAAAGTGCCCATATTATGTCTATATTATTAAAAAACATGTCCTTGAAGTCCTCAAGTCCCCCGCAGTGCCACTGTTTTGCCATTGTTTTCAGAGTTAGTATGTTGCAGTCAGTAAAACTAATGTTGGACTACATGTGTTTGGCCAAGGTCGTGGTGGGCTGTGTTTGGAGTCAGAGCAGGGATTGGGTCCCTGAAACTTGAATATGTAATTTTGAACACCACTCTCTCTCTCTGTCCCTATACATATATATCTATATGTATGTAACAACATCACCAGTGGCTACAGTAGATGAGATTCATTAAAAGTCATATGATATTATACTTCTGCATGGTTCTTTCTTAATATAAACCGAGATAATGGACACACTGTGCTGGTCAGTTACATTTGGGTTAGTGGAAACAGGAAAATACAGAGAACATAAACCCAGATTTTGACAGAGGCAGAGGGACTGAAGCTGAATTGACAGCAGAGAACTCTTTTTTACCTCTCACAGGGAGAGCTGTATGGATTTGCAGCGCTGCTCACCATAGTACATTTGGAGATATTTTTCTATCACAGGGCAGATGAGGGAAAAAAGATAATCCTAACAGCAGCCTCACAGGCTGTGCTCAACACATCCTTCTTAAACCTGCAGGAGCTGCCCCCTTTAGTTCCAGTGGCAGCTCCAGGAGAATGGTAAAGTGCACCACAATGTGATAGCTACTCAGACATGCTTAAGGACAGTTGCAGTGCTGGCGACAAGGTTATCAACATCTCAAGCAGATTGCTGCCAGCACTTTGCTTCCCTTTAAAGGCCGCAGTGCTGACCTTGCACTGACCAGAATCCAAGGGGGTTTTACACGATCAGAAGGCAGGAAACAAACTAATGGGTACTGCACAATGGTGAGATGTCTCCCTGTCACACTTCATCTAGACTGATGCATCAGGATTGTTTCACCACTCAGGCTGGGCAATTACTGTCCAATTTCAATCTACTCCTCAGTGCTACTGCAATGAAAAATAATTAAGAGGCTGAAAATTAGTTTTCTCATTAAATGGTTTTGGTGGCTGAACACAATCGTACTTGGCAGATGGTGATGTGAATGTGTTTTCATACAGCAAAAAATAGTAATTCACGTACAAGGTATTTTTGGCAACAAACCTTTATGGGCATACCTGTTACTGTTACAGAAAGCAAACAATAAATATCTTAACACCGCTATTGTTGTTCTGCTATGTGCCGTTGGGAATAATAAAAAATACACCTAAGCAATGCTATGCTGTAGTTTAAAAAAGGCCAAGTCAATTCAATTCAATTCAATTTTATTTGTATAGCGCTTTTAACAATTGTCATTGTCACAAAGCAGCTTTACACAAGCAAATAAACTATGCAAGTTTATATGAACAGTGAATGCGTATGAATCAGATTGTTCCTGATGAGTAAGCCGAGGGCAACAGTGGCAAGGAAAATCTCTCTGAGAAGGCAACAGGAAGAAACTTTGAGAGGAACCAGACTCAACAGGGAACCCATCCTCATTTGGGTGATAACAGAAAGCAGGAATTGAGCGTTCATACTTACTAGGCAGCAGGCAGTTCAGTATAACAGTTGATTTCTTTAAGTTAATATGGAGTCCAGTTAGTTATTGGAGGCTCAGGTAGACTTGTAGGAAATTCCAGTCCTGGACTATCCTGTCCTATCCTGACTATCCTGGACTACAATCCAGCTTGCAATAATGTAAACCTGTTTATGGAGAGTGTCAGACACTTCATAGTTTGGTTCAGCTTAGACACAAAGACAACTGGATTAGAGTAAGGTGTAAGTTGATGATGTAAAAAGATGTAAAATATTGATATATTGATATTGTAGAGGATTGACATCCCTGTGTGTGTTGCATAGTGTTGGTATACTATGCCAAGGGATGTGAAAAAGGACTGTTTTCTCAACGCACACCCATCTTAATGCACTTAACATTATACCGTTTAAGACCTTATGTGGAAGTCTGATGCCCTAGGAATAAAAACAGGTTGCATATTTACTTTAGAAGGTGTAAGTAGTGGCCACAACATTAAAAACACCATTTTCTTTAATGCAGTAAAGAAAGAATTGTGTGCGTATGATTCCACCATCCACTATGACCTTAATAATAAACATATAGTAGAATTATGGCCTTGTAGAAGTACAATTGTAATTGTGTAAAGTAGTCAAGTTGCAAAGTTGCAAAACTGAATATTTTCAGTGTTGCAACTCATGTTTAACACTGAATGTGTGACGTGAATATTATGAGCTCTACAATAGTTGTGGCAAGGCTATTGTAGGAATAAAATGTACAGGTGGTCATATATTATATCCACCTCAGGTACATGCCATAGAAATTTCAAAGACTGACAGTGAATGTTGGCATGTTAATCCGATTATGTACACTCAATTTAATCTTCATGTCACTAATATGACCTTGCTAAGGTGTTTCCATAAGCCCTGCAATTATGGCAGTAAAGACATAATGTAATCAAATTGTTAGTGTCAGCGTACAGTGTTTGTTACACCACATGCTGGAGGTTGAACACCACTAGCAAAATTTGCTATGTCAAAGATCAATTAAAAGCAGCGTAATTTCCATGCTGCTACTTTTAAGCCTGATTAGTTGTGGGTTCTCCTGGCCATCCTTCATATCTGTTTTTTAATTGATTAAATAAAAAACAATTTTTTTAATACCGTATCTGTGTTATTTTTCAGTCGAGCTTTTTTCAGTAGAATGTAGAATAGCCTTCATTGTCATTGTATCATCATGTATACAACGAAATTGGATGAGCTCTTTGTGCAAACACTACAGTATAAAATATAAATAGTATCGTAGAAAAAAAGAAAAACACGCATGTCCCACCCTAATCACTGTCGCATATTTACTATATGCGACAGTTTTTTTTTACTATATTTGTATATGAAAGTTATGTAGCGTTTAGAAGTCTGATGGCCCAGGGGTAAAAGCTGTTTTTAGCCTGTTTGTCGAGCTTTTTATGCTCCTATATCTCTTGCCCGAGGGCAGGACAGTGAAGAGACACTGGCCAGGGTGTGACTCATCTCTTTAAATTTTCCTTGTTCTGCTCAGACACCAAGACTTTCCAATGTCTTCTAGTGAGGTTAGGGGGTAGCTCTTGGTTCTTTGTGCTGTACTTATTACTCTCTGCAGAGCTTTCCCGTACACGGTTGTTGAACTGGCATACCATGCTGTGATGCAGTATGTAAAGACACTTTCTATCATGGAACGATAGAAAGAAGTCAGCAGCTGTTGTTCCACCTAATTTTTCCGCAGGACCCTGTAGAAGTGGAATCTCTGTTGAGCCTTTTTAATCACAGGAGATGTGTTGGTTTTCCAGGCAAGCTATTGGCTGAGGTGTACATCCAGGAATTTGAAGGACGAGACCCTCTCCACCTAGTCCCATTTGATGTAAAGAGGGTCAAGTTCTCTTCTATGCCCCCGAAAGTCCAGTACCAGCTTCTTTGTCTTGCTGGTGTTTAGATGTAGATTGTTGACAGCACACCATGTGGACAGCTTCTGGACCTCGTCTCAGTATTCTTCTCTTCTCTGTACATTCTCTCTTTCAGAAACAGTACAGATACTCTACTCTTTTAGAGAGAAAGTCCGGCAGGATAGTGTTAAAAGCCAAACTGTAGTCTATGAAGAGCATTCTGATGTAGTTCCCAGGTTTCTCCAGATGGCACAGAACAGCGTGTAGGGCTGTGTCGATAGCGTCACCTGTTGAGCTATTTGCTCTGTAGGCAAACTGATATTGATTGAAGTTTGGTGGAAGGCAAAGCACTTCATTACTACAGAAGTCAGTGTGATAGGTCTGTAGTCATTCAGGCTACTTATCTGTTCTCTTTGGAACTGGAATGATTGTAGCTGCTTTCATGCACGGAGGGACACTATTGCAGGAGGTAGCTGGTACAGGCTTTTACTACTTTACCCAGTACTCCGTCTGGTCCTGCAGCTTCGTTGGGGTTCACAGCCTTCAGAACTGCTCTCACACGATGTTACTAGACCTGACCCCACTGGGTCAGGTCTAGTAACCTCATAATGGGCAAAGAAGAAGTTCACCTCCTCTACCAACGAGGCATCAGCTCTGTTTGTCTTCATTATGCTGCCCTTATAGTTGGTTAGGTGCTGTAACCCCTGCCACCCCTGTCTTGAGTTGTTGTCGGCCAGATGGTTCTCCACTCTTTTTTTGTAATCCTTCTTGGCCACCTTAATGCCTCTCCTCAAATTTGCCATGGCCTCGCTGTATTGGTCCCTGTCACCTGCATTGAAGGCAGAGTTCCGGGCTCTCAGGATTAACTGTACTTCTGATGACATCCAGGGTTTACGGTCGCTGTAAACCCTGATATGCTTGATACTCTGACATTGTCAGTACAGGTCTTAATATACAAAAGTACAGTGTTAAAATATACTCCACTCAGTGGTTTCGAAGCAGTCCTATAAATGGAGTGCTCCCTCTGGTCAGGTTTTAACCGTTTCCATGACTGGTCTAATTCTTCTTCTGAGAGGGGTGTATGCTAGAATCAGAAGCAGAAAAGAAAGATGGTCAGACATACCCAAATGGGGGAAGGGGATTGTTCTATATGCCTGTTTTAAGTTTGAATACACGTGATCTAAAGTGTTCTCTCCTCCGTGGGACACTGCACATATTGCACAAACTTAGGTAAAACAGACTTTAGGCTGGTTTGATTAAAATCTCCGATAGCAAATGCACCTTTTGGATGAGTCTGTTACCGCTTGCTGATGATGTCATAGAGCTTGGAGAGCACTATGCTAACATTAGTATCTGGTGGGATATAGACGGCAGTGACAACGACCACAGTAATCTCTCTTGGTAGATAGAATGGCCTGCATGTGACAGTCATTAGTTCCAGCTCTGGGGAGCAGTAGGTTTAGATGGCTCTGCTGTTAGTACACCAGTCATTGTGTATGTAGATACAAAGTCCTCCACCTCTGCTCTTACTGGAGCTGCTGTTTCTTTCAAAGCAGTGCATTGTGTGGCTATTTAGCTCCACTTCCATTTAAAGCAGCTACACTGCAGAACTTTTATTTTGCAGAACTTTCAACATTCAGTAGGTTTGTCACGATTCTGCCTGTCTGCCCTCCATGTTGTTGGCTCCTCCCCCTTCCTACTGCTTCACACCGATTGGCCAGCCACCTCACATGTGCTTCCTCTCTCCCTATTTAAGCAGGTCTGTCTGCTGGCTTCCCCTGCCAGAAAGTCTCACACCTTTTGTGAATCATTACTATCCAGTAATCCTGTTCTTGCCTACCTGTTGCCGAATCTGCCTGACCTGACCCCGCCGCTGCCTGCTTCTTGTGTTTTGAGTTGTTCTCTCTGGTTCTGACCCCTTCCTGGTTTCTTGCCCTCTACTCTGTTTCTGCTTGGACCTCCCTGTGTTTTGACCTGGACTGTTCTCGGTTGTGGATTTTGGATTCCCCTCTGTTTGGATTGTTGTGTATGACCTGGATTGCATTCTGTTTTGGACTTTGGACTTCCCTTGGAACTGTACTCTGTGTATGACTTGGACTGTGTTTTGACCTCAGCTACTCTTCCTTAGCCCCTGTTGTACACTGTGTGTGATCTGGACTGCCCTTGTGACACTGGTGTAGAGCTACTTCTGACTCTGTCTTTTGCCAGTTTGTCTTCTCAGCCCCTGCAAGGCCACGTGCTCCACCGCCGTCCGCCATCTTGGAAGACGCACCGGAAGTCGCCTGCCATCTTGGATGTCGCACCGGGAGTGCTCTCCAACTCACCCTGCCAGGTCACCCTGCCCATTGGCATCTCTTGTCCCAACATCCAACCAAACCTGTGAGTAGTAGTCTCACAATTCAGTGAGACTCTAGCAAGCCTCTGGCTAACTCTATCTCCCCCACAGACTGCCAACCCAACGCTGTTCCGACCGACGACCGGCTTGTGGGACCCCCGTATCTGCCATTGCATTACAGTGCATTGTTCTCATAAAGCCTTTTCTATTTCAATTTGTTTCGAGTCTCCTCTCTGGCAATGGAGTCCGACCCTAGATACGTGACTGGGTTGTTGCTGCTATACTAGTGAAACTGCCAAACAAACAATTTAATTTTTAAGTTAACATTCAGTTGGAATTTGTTTTTATTTATTTTAACTCTGTGTTTAGCTATTCTATTTTGACAGTGACTTAGCCCATTGTTTTTATTTTCATGAACATGACTTTTGAACCTCAGTGAGACCCTAAGCCACCCCTGTCTCCTAAAACGTATGTTTATACACAACTAAAGTACAATTAAATAGTTGTGAAGAACTTTTGTACCACAGAAATGTCAACCTTTATATTGACTGTACCTTTTGTGGAAAGGATTGGTCACTGTTCATGTGCTAGCATATACAGTCTTGGTTCCCAGGTTTCAGCTGTTTGTGATTATCTGTTGAGTGATCACAAAAACAAAAAATCTCAATGTAAGCAACAGTGGATACATTTTTACAATGTGCAAACAGAAACAAAAGTGGACTTATTCGGTTGACTGTTTGACACACATGCTGGCTTCACTTGTTAATGTTTAGAGAGGGGTTTCTATTTTTGATGTGCAGATTGTAGTTTTACAAGAATTTGTGAAAGACACTTTTGCTCTTTGGATAAATGGCATCACACACTGAGTAAAATATTTTTGGGTGGAACCAAAACTGCTACTTGCTGCATTTGACTTTGCCAAAACGGTAAGTGATCAAAATATTAGTGCTCAGTAATTACTGTAGCTGGGAATCATTTATACTATGACATCTTCAGCATCTAGGTTCAGTAAGTTCATAATTTCATACCTACTTATAGTAGACCAAGCTGAAAAATCATTTCACATAATCAGTCCCTTTTTAAAATAGCTAAATGTTTGCTGGTTGCAACTTATAAACTTAAATTGCATTAAATTGCATGCAATATTAAATTCACAATTATATGAGAACAGAAGAATAATCATATTATAACGTTTAATACATAACCGTAATGATATTGACATGTTGCTGATTAATTTTCTGTCAATTGGCTAATCTCTTTAGCCACAAGAGAAGAGACACTATTACATCATCTGCAAGTAGATGATATATCTGCATTATTATCATATTGCAGTGTCCTTCAATCTGTGTTCTGCTACATCCATCAAATCATAAATGAACCAATGACACTTTTGCTGCACTCTTGCTGCAAGACAAACTCTGCCCCAGAGACCGTCTATAGCTGAAACTCCAATCACTGTTAAGATCAGTTGAATTATGCTAATGTGTATAATAATATAATATATAATTGGAAAATAGCAATTATCATAGTTGTACATAAATTAAATCTGACCACCAAATTTAAAGCTTCAATAATAGATTTTTCATCCATTTGGGGGCACTTTAATAGTGTCTATACAGTTGTTCTGATAATAGAAAAAAATAAAGACACAGTCTAACAGTGCCTGTTAGACACACAGCAGACACAGTGCAACATATTCATCCATTAGACTGGGATTTTATCAATCAAATTAAGTTGGAATAACAGATTAAGACATTTAAAAGCATATCAGCCCCCCAAACGATGGATAAAGATGTGTCATACACACATTTTCAATTCAATTCAATTCAATTTTATTTGTAGAGCGCTTTTTACAATTGACATTGTCACAAAGCAGCTTTACACAACCAAAGAACAGTACATGAACAGTGTATGTGTATGAGTCATAATAATCTGATTGTCCCTGATGAGCAAGCCGAGGGCGACAGTGGCAAGGAAAAACTCCCATAGAAGGCAACAGGAAGAAACCTTGAGAGGAACCAGACTCAACAGGGAACCCATCCTCATATGGGTGATTACATGCTGTGTAGGCAGCAGTCCAGTATAACAGTTAATGTCTTTTAAGTTAATATGGAGTCCAGTTAGTTATTGCAGGCAGACTTGTTCCATTCCTTGACTATCGAGCGTTGAGTCGAGACCTCCAAGAAACAGCTTCCGACGTCCGCCGAGGCCGGGACCGACATCATAGTAGCTTGTGACCAATCCAGTCTCCAAACGCATCCCAAAGGGCAAACGGTGGATCCAGGCGACGAGATCTCCAGCCAGAAGTTGGGCATCAGGACAAGTCAGACAGGTCCAGAGGGCAAAGGGTGGAATGACGTGTAGCTCGACAGAGAGACAGGAAGAGGGAAAAAAGAGAGGGAGAGGGAAAGAGAGAGAAGAGGAGAGATTGCAAATTTTATAATAGTAATTGTTCTTTTGCCACAGCCATCCAAAGGTTAAAGTGTTCTGCAATTAATGTACACTTGCATATAGCCAGCACCCCAGCAAATGTGCTCTATCAGAGGATAAATTCAAGCTTGGTTTTGCTAGACTCCATTGTGTCGACATCCCCACTGTGCTGCCAGACTGGCCTCATATATGTGAAACTGCTGTGTTTATTCACCCAGAGCCTGTCTGAAGTTGGCCTCCAGTATTCAATTTCCTTTCAGTTGTGCTTTGGTCTCCACTGTATCTCCTGAGAAAAAAATATAAGTCTTTATAGCTGTTAAATGCTCAACAGGGTTCCGTAGCTTTACCTTTGTCTGTTGTTTGGTCTGAACAGGTTGTGAATACGAAAATGCAAAACTACTTATTGGTTAGAGAGAAGCTATAATACCGTAACCACAATCGTCTTCACAGAAGTATTTAGCACTTTTTTAGCACTCTTTTGTCTTCATGCTTTCAGCCTCTTCTGAATCCAAATTAGTATCCTAATCAGCTACACTTCTTTTTGCTGTGGAAAACAAAGTAACTGTTTCCAAAAACCAGTAGAGTGAAGTTTAGTTGAACCACTAACATGCAGTGGAAAAACACTACTAGTGACTGTAATATTTACAACAAAAGAAGCAAGAATGGCAACTGGCGGTGTAACTTAAAAAGTGTCAAAGTCCAGGCAGGAGCGCAGGGTGGTTTGGGAGGAGACACAACACTGAATTTTGAAATGAAACACGATACAGTTTCAAACAGTTGAATCAGTGTTTATCAATCAATGTTTCAATGCTATTCATGATGCCTAACATAATAATCTTGTTTTTTGGCTAATCATAAGCATTTCATTTTTTTGCCTAAGCTAAGTGCTACAATGTGTGCTTCAAATTTATTATTTTAACCATCACATTGAAAATCCAGCACATGATGTTGCCTAAAAACGACCTACAGAACCTACTGGCAAGTAGAGCAAGGACCTAATATTTCATTTCCATAGTGCAGATAACAACAGGTAATGGCTTTTGAATGGCATGATAGCATCCAAATATTGTTGATTTCTCCATGCTGATTCTGGAAAAAAACCTGCCTTTATTGGTTTGGACTTAACTGCCTAAAATTAACAATAGGTTTGAGAATATTGTGTATTGTGTATTGTGTGCTGACTGAGCATCAGCTAAAGGTAGTATTAGGTCCTCTTCACATCCATCACACCTTTGACATCTCTCCTTGAGATAAATGGACCCCTTGGCTTGAGATAGAGTAAATCATTTGCAGTTCTCAGTGGACGCTGAGTGTGACACAAACAGGAATCGGTCCGCTGAAAGAGCTGACAGCCACATCACCCCTCATCCTCTGCTCTCCCCATGGCCCACAGGTAAAGATTTAATGCCCTCTTTCTTAAACTGGCACACAAAAAGAAATCACTGAGGCAGCCGGTCTGTTTGTTGGAGCAACTGGAAGGACAGAAACAGTTTGAAGTATGTTGTCATTTCATTGACTTCCTGGCTTTAGCTACACCAGGCATAAATACTGTATCGCTAGAGAATTAAGGATAATGCTGTCCCCAAAAAACTGTTGTGGGTAACAATGCATGCCTTTATGTAATTGGAATTCACACCATATGTGTTTATGGTCAAGGAAAAAGGATGGTCTACTTTAAACCAGATCAGAGTAGAGAAGAAAATCCATCCCCAAAATTGCTGGGTCAATTTTTCCTACACTTTCAGCAAATCACAAGAAGGCTGCCTCTCTGCCCTCATTCTGGACCTGATGCTCACAGGTCAAGGGTCAAACTAACCTATGTGTTGCTGTAAACTACACCCTACTTACACTTGGACATACTTGGACCCAGGACATGCTGAAGGTACTACATGCCTGGAAATTCCTCTGTCTTCCTCTGGAAGAGCTGTGGAAGGTGTCTTGGGAGAGGGAAGTCAGAGAATCTCTGTTTAGATTGTTGCCTGTGCAACCCAGTCCCTGATAAGATGGAAGAAGATGGATGAACGGATGGCTTCCCAACCCCTGTGTTCTGCCACCACGGCCCAGCTTCTAATTGACTGAACCCACCTGATCTAGTTAATCAACAGTGGGTAAGGCAGGAACTGCTGGAAAACAAGCAGGGCAGAACACGTCCTTGAGGACCAGAAATGTGAACCCCTTCCCCAGATTATTCCATTAATCACCCCTTTTTCTACAATGTCTTTATTTTTTACACCAGTGACACCATTACCCAGTATACATACAATTTGAATTTGCAGTCAAATGCTCCACGTTTCATTAGCATAATGAGTACGCTTGTATTCACTAGTTTAACACGGGTTGAGCATCAGCTTGGTTTTTCATGCAACATACTGAGTCTAATGGTAGATTCTTGTTCCCACAAAGGACAGATGTGATATTTCCAATTGACACACAAAAGAAAACTGCTCTGACAATAGTTGGTTATTTCCTGCTAAGAGAAAGGTTTTACTCTAATTTTATGGCCAAATGTGTCAGACAGATCAAGTATATTTCTGCTTCTGCTCTTTTAATCTCCCACAGTGCAGAAATATCAGAGAAATATACAACTAGTTATACCATTGAACTTTCCTTTTGTGTATGCAAGTGTCCTAGCAGGAGCAATAAAAAACTGAGCTTAATGGTACCAACAAGTTTGAAGTGATCTCTGCAGGCAGGGATTTTAAAGAAGCTTTTTTTTTTTTTTTTTTTTGCTCATAAATACATTTCACAGTAAACCTGTTAGCAGTCAGGGAGAGGGATGATCATTTGCAGTGATGGAGGAGTAGTTCCTATGTGGCAGAGGGGAATATGTTTTTAAATTTTGATGGTATTTCATCACAAACAAAGTGCAAGAGGGGGTTTTGCTTCATTAATTATTAAACTTAATTCCGTGCAGCTACAAGTTGAGCCACTATTTCTGCCTAGGTAAAGCCCACCTGCACTGTATTTAGAAAGATTTGCCATTTAGTAGAGCACTCCACCTTGATCTTTGATTTTCTTGTCAGAAACTATAAAAGCAGCCCTGGTCATTGCCACCGACTCAGCGGGGGGCTGCCTCCTGAATTGAATCAACCAGATTTCATTGGCATGTTAAAAAGAAAGCCAACACTATAGTCAGAACAATGGGTGAGACTGATGGAAGTTTGAAGGCTTGGACAACCACATGCAGAGCTTTAGTTCTTAAACATAACTGTGAATTTCCCCCTCTTGAATATTATACGTTCACGTCAGTATTTCATCATGCTCAACCATTTTCTTACAATATCTGACTGTCTGCACATTATACTGTGAACCACAAAATGAAACAATATACAGTTACTCTTTATTAGGAAATTGATTTGTTTCATAGTGAAATAAAGTGTTGAATTGTGGATTTACTATTGAAAGTCATTACTCCTCCTATTCGCCAACACATGTAATACTGGCATAACTTACAATATTGATCAAGCCAGGATGTGCTGTAGATCTACACTATACCCCTAAGTGATTTGGGGAGAAAACCAACACTGATTCAGCAGAATATCAGAATATAACATTTACATTTAGAAATTTGGCTGATGCTTTTATCCAAAGCGACTTACAGTCAGGTACAAGGTACAAATGCAGGCATGGTAAGCATTAGGAGGCCTTGCCTGAGGACCCCTACTGGGGGTAGACAGCTGGGTTTCTAACCCCATTCTCCCGCATCTAACCCTCTCAGTTCTGACAACCTTCCCTCTCCTTGGTATCTGACTACAGTTATCCAACTACACTTGGATGTCTGGATGACATTCCCGTGTTGTTGCTGCAGATTCTAGTGGTGTCTAATTTATTCTTAAAATACAGCTTGATGTTATCCATGTACTGTACTGGAGGTAGCTGATGGTTGCTACATCCAGCAGTCATCTGGCTGAGGAGGTTCAGGCCTAAACAGAACAGCAGAGTATCTCCTTGGTAAATTCTTTGGTGACTTTTGCAGATGGCGTGAAGCTGGCCTCTAGTTTTCTATTTAGTTGTTTTCAACAGCCTTATCAATTCTTGATGAAGGCTTTTGGAGACATTCCCAGGCAAGTTGAGATATAGTACCTCCAATGCTTCCCGTTTCCCCCGGGGCCTCCTCCGTTTCCCCCGGGGCCTCCCCCAGGGCGACATGTGCAAATGCCACCCCTGGAATTGACCAGCTATTTGAGAGCTAAGCCAAAAGGCGAAGTTCTGTCTTTACCACAATAGATCTGTACATCAATCGCGTTGATCAATCTCACACTCTATTCTTCTCTCACTAGTGAACAAGACCCCACTTGTGGTCCCCAAACCAGACACCCTCCGGTCCCTTGCTGGACCTTAAAATTTTGTCCATGAAATGAATTGACAGCCCTGTTGGAGTTCAATATGCACTGGGAACAGGTCTGACTTACTGCCGGCCATGCGAACCAAACTACAGCTCCGGAGCACACTCCCCCTCACAGGATGACACAAGACAACATAGCTCTTAGGGTCATTATGGTCACAAACCCACAGAGGTGGCAGTTCAAGGAGAGGAAATATTATATGCAAATGTCCAAACACTAAAATAACAAAAATAGTCAAATAATAAGACTAGGCCCACACAAACCATGTCAAACCTGAATTTCAAAGCAGATGAATAGTGTTCTGAGTCAAGCTGTTTTTGGTTTGATGTTGACATGAGGCCTAATATTGTATATCATATAAGAAGAAGAGGAATTGTAAAGTATTATGTTTCAGTATATATATGTTAACAAAACTTAACATCAACAATATTTTATATAATACAGATAATGGCATTTTGTTGGCTGATGGCCAATATATAAAGAGGATAATATCCTATTTACCTGCTGAATATGCACTAAAAGCACCCTGTGGGCCCTTTGTAGTTGAAATCATGATGCATTTCAAAGCCAACTGCCATACATCAGTGTTTTGCATCACATATTTTATTCCTAAGTGTGGACTTGCTAGTCAAGATGACATCATTGTTGGCTGCCTTCATTCAGCCTCTTCCTGCATTTTCCTTCATATCTTCACACTGCGCCCATCAGATTCCCTCTGCCTGTGATCCGATAGCCGACAGCCCTCATTTTATTGTTCTTCAACTCTTTCTCTTTCTCTGCTCTTTTGTTAGCCATTTTGATTAGTTTATTTGCTGTGCAGATGGCTTTGATCTAAACCAGGGCTGGGCTGTCTGGAATGTGTGTGGGAGGGGTAAATGTCCCAGTAGAGGAAAATGCTTGTGAGCAGGCTGCCATGTCCACTAAAGCTGAAGAGAGTCCGCTGAGGAGGGCAGGGACTGATGCATAGCAGGTTGTGTATGTCTCCAGGGCTTAACAATGTGCTGCTGCAACATGCTCAGGAAAAAGCCCAGTCACCTACAGACACACACACACTAGCTGACCACAACTGAAGCAGTTGTATGAGGTCTGAGCTGCAGTGTTCACCATGAAAGTACAGACTTTACACACAGCCTCTTCCTGTACAGACCAAAAATCAGTTAAGTAGAAAAACAATGTACCTCATCAGGTGCAGACCTTTTAACATTTATATACAGTCTGTTGTTGACAATATTAGTTTAACCCTGATGGTTTCATGTACACAAATACACTGCTCAAAAAAAGAAGTATTACATCCATTAAACATCAGTTTGTCCATTTAGGAAGTGCAAGAGATTGTGAACCAATTACATCTGCAAATGAAAGTGACAACAGATGCAATTGAGGGGGAAAAGACAACCCTTGAAAGGGGAAATGGTTTTACGTGTGTGTGAAATCCTCAGAGCAACTGTCAGACCTTACACTGATGCAGTGACCTTTGTGTTCCCCTTGGAGTGGGACAATAACTGGCCTCATGTAGCTAGAGGGTGTAAGTAGTTCCTGAATGATAAAGGCATTAATGACACATTAGTGACAAGCACTCAGGTCCCCTTGACCTAAATCCAATTCAGCACCTATGGGACATTATGCATTGGTGCATATGGCATCAACAAGCACCATTGCAGACTGTCCAGGACCCAGGTCTGAGAGGAGCTCACTCAGGTCTCCATCCGCTTACATCAGCATCAGGAAGATGTACAAACATTGTCAGGAGTGCAAAATATACATGCATGTGGGGGCCATACACACATCTGAGTTCAATTCAATTTAATTCAGTTTTATTTGTATAGCGCCAATTTACAACAGAAGTTATCTCAAGGCACTTTACAGTGTAAGGTTTAAGACCTTACAGAAAATATTGATACAAAAAATTATAGAGAAAACCCAAGAATCCCACTTGAGCAAGCTTTAGGCAACAGCGGAGAGGAAAAACTCCCTTTAGAGGAAGAAACCTCCAGCAGAACCAGGCTCATAATGGGCGGCCATCTGCCTCTACCGGTTGGGGTGCATAGCAGCATAAATAAGAGATGATTCAGAGTCACCTGATCCATCTCTAACTATAAGCTTTATAAAAAAGGAAAGTTTTAAGTCTAGTCTTAAATGTGGAGAGGGTGTCTGCCTCCCGAACCTGAACTGGGAGCTGGTTCCACAGGAGAGGAGCTTGATAGCTAAAGGCTCTGCCTCCAATTCTACATTTGGAAACTCTAGGAACCTCAAGTAAACCTACAGTCTGAGAACAGAGAGTTCTGCTTGGAAAATATGGATCTATGAGGTCTTTAAGATAAGATGGTGCCTGATTATTAAGTGATTCTAAGTGGGGAGATGAATTTTGAATTCAATTCAATGGTGGCATCTGCATTGATACAGGAGAAAGGAGAGAGGAGAGGATCTCAGTTTATCAGTAGAGGTCCCCCAGCAGACTAAGCTATAGCAGCATAACTAAGAGATGGTTCAGAGTCACCTGATCCATCTCTAACTATAAGCTTTTTAAAAAATTGATCAGTTTCTCCTGGTTTCATAGATAAGTATAGCTGGGTATCATCTGCATAACAATGGAAATTTATGCAATTATAATATTATGTTTCCTGATAATATTGCCTAAGGGGGACATATATCAAGTGAAAAGAATCGGTCCAAGCACAGATCCTTGTGGAACTCCATATCTATCTTTGCTGTGCATGGAAGATTCATCATTAACATGTACTGAAATCTATCAGATAGATACGATTTAAACCACTCTAGTGCTGTTCCTTTGATCCCAATGACATGTTCCAGTCTGTGTAATAAAATGTTGTGATCTATAGTGTTGAATGCAGCACTAAGATCTAACAAGACGAGTATAGAGAGTAGACCATTGTCTGATGCTAATAGAAGATCATTAGTGACCTTTACCAGTGCTGTTTCTGTGCTATGATGTACTCTAAATCCTGACTGGAAATCTTCATACAAGTTATTGCTACGCAGGTGGTCTTACAATTGCTTAGACACCACCTTTTCAAGAATTTTAGAGATAAAGGGCAGATTGGATATTGGTCTATAATTCGCTAAGACCCCTGAGTCCAGAGTAGGCTTTTTGAGTAGGGGCTTGACCACAGCAACCTTAAAAGCCTGTGGTACGTGTTGATCAAAGGTAAGACATCCTTGAGGAGTCTAGTCGGGATGGGATCTAAGAGACATGTTGATGGTTTAGAGGAAGAGTGATGAGTGATGTTATAAGTTGCCATGGTAAAATTCCCACAACTTCTGTGATTTGTTCTGAACTGGTTTTAGTTGTTATGACTAGTTCTGATTGGCTTATCAATCTAAAAATAAGCTGTTCAAACTTATTTTAAACACAGAAAAAAAGGCTAAAGGCTTAAAGTCAGGGGTGGACCTACAAGCGGGAAAAGGTCAGCACAGCAGCCCCTTGATATCATGGGGCTGTATTCATACCTTAAAAACTGCATGTGTTGAGTGTGCAAGGAAAATAACTTCTGTATGACCTGTCTTTGTATTATTTTTGTAAGGGAGTTTTAAATTAGGTTTACAGTGTGAAGGTTTATAGCTCAACTGGTTTTAAGGAGGACACAACAACCTATGATTGGTTAAAAGGTTGCTCTAAAGAGGCTCAGGAAGGAATGAGGGAAAACAGGAAACAGGGACTGGAGAGGTAAGTCTGGGGCTGGAGAGCAGAGGATTCTGGGAGCCATAGATTGGCGGGTGAGTACGGAAAATTTCCAAGGCACGTAAGTACTGAATGGATGTCCAGGGTCCACCGTGGAAGGCTGTGTGAAGTGAATACTGAGCAGTCCAATGAGTGTTAGGAAGTGTTCATGGCCCCAAGTCTGATCAGTTCTGATCAATATAAGCTGAGTCAGGAAATCAAGAGAAGAGGGAGAACAAAAGGCTGGAGTGTGGCATCATTGGAAGTGGCACAATCTGGCAACTGGAAGACTGCAAAGCTGATTATAAATAATCCGAGCTGGACAGGAGAGTAGCTATAACTGGGTGTGGGTGAGTAAGTGAATGGGAGCAGAGACGCAAGGGTGGGGCCAGGTGAGAATGAATGTGGGTGTATGCAAAAAGGACTAAGAGAGGAAATAAACTGGGCAGAACCAGGTAGATATCATCCATCCATATATCCATTCATCCATCCATCTTCCTCCCCTTATCTGGGGCTGGGTCATGGGGGTAGCAGTCTAAACAGGGATGCATCCAAAACAAATGCCCAAGCGATCTCAGCCAACTCCCTCCAGCAGCAACTCTACACCGAGCTCCCCCCAGACAAGCGACCACATTTCTGCTGCTGATGCAACGATTCACCTGTCAATCTCACACTCCATGCTTCCCTCACTCATGAACAAGATCACAAGATACTTACACTCCTCCACTTGAGGCAGGATCTCGCCTCCAACCTGGCAAGAGCAAGCCAATTTTTTCCAGTTGAGAACCATGGCCTCACACTTGGAGGTGCTGATTCTCATCTCAGTCACTTAACACTCACACACACTGAAGGTCCTGGCCTGATGAAGCCAACAGGGCAAAATCATCTGCAAAAAGCAGGGATGAAATTCATACCTTAAAAACTGCATGAGTGTGCAAGGAAAATAACTTGTCTATGACCTGTCATTGTATTATTTTTGTAAGGGAGTTTTAAATTAGGGTTTATAGCTCAACTGGTTTTAAGGAGGACACAACAACCTATGATTGGTTGTTGCCCTCCGGCCCCTAGCTGCACCTAGAAATTTTGCCCATGAAAATTATGAACAGAACCAGTGACAAAGGGCTGCCCTGAGTCCAACATGCACTGGGAACTGACTTATTGCTGGCAATGCAGACCAAGTTCCTGCTGCAGCCTGCAGACTGGACAGCCCCTAACAGAGGGCCCCAGATCCCATACTCCAAAAGCACCCACAGGATATCACAAGGGAAATTGTCGAATGCATTCTCCAAGTCAACAAAGCACATGTGTACTGGTTGGGCAAACTCTAATGAACCCTAGAGCACCCTAGTGAGTGTATAGAGCTGGTCCAGTGTTCCATGACCAGGACGAAAGCCGAATTGTTCCTTCTGAATCCGAGGTTCGACTGTCAGCCTAATTCTCCTCTCCAGCATTCTGGCATAGACTCTCCTGGGGAGGCTGCGGAGTGTAATCCCCCTGTAGTCCGAACACACACACACACACACACACACACACACACACACACACACACACACACACACACACACACACACACACACACACACACACACACACACACACACTTCAGTCCCCCTTCGTGAAACGAGGGACTGCCACCCCGGTTTGCCATTCCAGTGGCACTATCCCCGACTGCCACGTGTTGCTGCAAGGGCGTGTCAGCCATGACAACCCCACAACATCCAGAGACTTATGATACTCACTGCTGCAAACTGCTGCATCAACAATGGAGGCGATGAGCATGGTTCGTTCAGGCTCAATGTCCCCCACCTCCCTCAGGACCTGGTTGAAGCTCTCCCGGGGATGGGAGCTGAAGGTCCCTCTGGCCTGATGTGCCCAACAGACCTTCACAATGTGTTTGTGTCTGCCGAGTTTGTCCAGCTCAGCCCCTTTCTTCCCCCGAGTGTCCAAGACACAAGGTTGGAGGTCAGATGACACAATCACAAAGTCGATCATCAACCTCCAACCTAGGTTGTCCTGTTGCCTCATGCACTGATGGACACCCTTATTCTCGAACATGGTGTTTGTTATGGACTAACTGTGACTAGCGCAGAAGTCCAATAACAAAACCCCCTTGGATTCAGATCGGGGACACCATTCCTCCCAATCACACCCCTCCAAGTGTCACTGCCATTGCCCATGTGAACGTTGACATATTTACATATTTACTCCTGCTTCACTCAGACAAGCAAAGTTTATTATTTTAGGCAAATACTGGCCTACTAGTTGATGTTAGCTTACTTGCTAACTAATAGCAGTTATGACCAAAACGTTCCTGGATCAGGTCTACATAGCTAACTAGTGAGTGATATCAGTTAGCAGGTGATGGATATTGGGTATAGCTGCTGAGGTCTGTGCTCTGACTTGACCATTTCAAAAGGCGGAAATTCATATTTCCCCTAGTCACTGCAAGTTGACCAGGCCCTGAACGTGATGTTTCCTCCACCATACTTTACGACTGGGATGATATGCAGTGCTCTTTTTATGCCAGATGTAGTGCTGTGTGTTTAATAGTTCAATCTTAGTTTTGTCAGTCTACAAAACATGCCCAATACCGCTGTAGTTTCACAGTTTCAATGTGCTCTTTTGCAAACTTAAGGGCATGCAGCATTGTTTTTTTTAATAAGCACCAGCTTTCTTTGTGGTGTGCCATAGACAGCCTGTTTGTTCAATTTTTTATGTACTGTAGACTCGTGAACACAAATGTTAGCCAGTTCCAATGATTTCTTCAAATCTTTGGCTGTCTCTCTGGGTTATTTCTTTATCTTATTGTTGAGTGTTTGTTCTGCTCTTAGGGTCATTTTGACCAGCCACCCACTTCGTGTTAGAGTAGCCACAAGCCCAAAGTGTCTCCATTTGTGGATTGTTTGCCTAACTGCAGAATTGACTGAATAACTGTGAATTTCCGAAGTCTTTTACAATAAGCTGGAAAGGGTTAAAAAGTGATGTCAATTATAATACAGTTAGTATTTTTTCTTGTCACTGTATATGTCAGTTATGTTTTGGAATTACAAATTGTTCAGTAAGCTTGAATGGTGTTGGGATCAGTAATAAAGGTAGAGCTTGTCTCAGCAGTTCAACAGAGCTTTACAGACTGACTTCAGATGTGGATGAAAAATTTATTCAAACACCTTTTCAGTACATGTGTTTCATAAATAGGCAGAACTGACAGCAGCTTTGGTGTCATGCTGCACTGTGCAGAAACTCATTTGTTGAAATAAAACACACAGCAGTGGATCTATACTGGTAAATCAATAAAATGCAATTATGTGTGATAATGTGCATTTTGGTGACATCAGTCAAGTGTCCATTGAGCTACATAAAAATACAGATACAAAACTGTTACCAACAACCTCAGTTTAAAAAGGTTTTAAACACCAAGCACTGGTTTGGAATTAGGAGGTTTCTATTGTGAGTCTGCCATAGTGATGCCTCACCTCAAGCATGTCTATATGCTGCTCACACCCTCAACACTAGGTTCTCTGATTGGTTTAAACAGTGAGCCCCACAAATAACCTTTGGAAGGAAATCTCTACGTCTGCGCAAGTTACAGGACATTAAAATTACAAAATGGAATCACAAATAGGATAGAATTTGATTTAGGATATGTTAAATCCAGACAGTACAAAACAACAAAAAGAACAAAAAACTAATTACAAAAAATAAAGTAGTAAGTAAGTTTAACTATAACATACAAGTTGCAAGAAAAATTATGTGAACCTTATGGAATTTCATAGCTTTCTGCATTAATTTGTCATAAAACATTATCTGATCTTCAATTAAGTATTAACAAACATGATTCATTTCAATTTAATTCAATTTCATTCGTATAGCGCCAAATCACAACAGAAGTCATCGCAAGGTTTAAGACCTTACAGAGTATAATTGTATAAAAGATTATATAGAAAACCCAACAATCCCATTTGAGCAAGCTTTAGGCAACAGTGGCGAGGAAAAACTCCCTTTAGAGGAAGAAACCTCCAGCAGAACGAGGCTGGCGGGCAGCCATCTGCCTCGACTGGTTGCAGTGAGTGGAAAGAGGAGACAGAAAAGAACAGTAAGGAGAGAGAAAAGAACAGCATGTATGCCTAAAATAATAACACAGATAGAGAACAACGATAAAAATATCATAGTGTTACTGGAAAACATATGTGAGCTTTTGGATACTACATGTGGCGTAAAAAGGTCATTGCATATCATCATCAGGAGGAAACATCATAATTTGAGCCTGCTTTGATGCATCAGGGCCTGGCTTGTTTTTGGTGGGAAGATTAATTCCCAAGTGTTTTAAAATGTAAGAATGTCTGTAGGTCAGTTGAAACTCTGTAGAAGATGGATATGCAACAGGACAATAACCAAAAAATCTGAAGCTAGTCTACAACAGAGTGGTTTTAGAAAAACAAAAAGACATATAAATTCTTGGAAAGTTTTACGTCATGGATCTCAAAAAATCTAATAGTTTCATAGGACATTTCCTAATTTTCTATGCAACAAAGCCATTAAGAAGTTAAAGACTCATTAAATAAAGTTACCTGCAGCACACACCTTTCAAACTCATATCTCCAGCAGGCTTGAGGATCAAGCTGTCCACCATGTTTTCAGCAGTAGTGAGAGCAGCTACCAGTATCCTTCTCTTACACTTCAAAATATGTATCAATGACAAGTCAATAAAAAATAAAACATGTAAAACAGGCATGGTTGTGGGCACAGTTGCAAACTATTCGAAAAGTGAGATTCTGTGCCAGGATTCCTGCCTGATCCTGGCCCATTTTGTTTTGTTTTTCTCTCTATCTCTCTCCTGGTCCCACTCCTGTTACTCTGCTCCCCGGCCACTTCCTGCTATCCCCATATAGGGACTGATTCACTCTTCCATTCCCTTTGCCCTGATTACCTGATCAGTTCCACCTGTGTTCCCCCTCTCCTTCATATCTCCCTTCAGCCCTCAGTCCCCTGCCAGATTGTCTAGTCATGATTACAACTCTCAAGCCATTTTCCTACCTTGTTCCTAGCATTGCTTCCCTGCCCTTGCTATAGCCTGGACCTTGCCCTCACCCTTTAGCGATATCTTCCAGTCCTGTTTTCTCAGACCTCTGCTCCCTCACTCACCACCTTGTGGATTCCAGACTTTGTTCCCCTGCCAATGTGAGTTTTTTTCCTTCCTCCAGGCAGTGCTTTTCTGTTGTTGCTTTGTGTCTCTGATTTCAGTTGTTACTTTGTCATTGTATCTCACCCAATTTATTGCCATGTTCTTTTGACACCTCCCTTACTTAGGTTCCCCGTTCTTCTCAGTTCTTTTAAATTTGTGTCTTAATAAACCCTTTTTGTTCCACTCCTGCCTCTAAACTCCATTTTCCTGACACTCTGATGGACAAAGTCCTGCATCATGTGAATAAAGGTGCAAAGAACACAATAGATATAGAGGATAGTTACTCATAAGATGCAGCTTGTAAGGCATTTTATAGATAATATAAAGGTAATTAAAATTGAGATTAAGATGATTTTTAATGTTTTACCAACTGGTGTCAGAGTCATTCATTCTTCATACTCATTCTATCTAACAGGAGAGAATCTTAAGAGGCCTTTAGAAACTGAAGAAGGAATAACAGACACTATACCATTATTGTTGCTGTAACTATGAAACAATTTGTAAATAGTATGCATGGGGAATGCGTCATGCCATTAAATATAGCAGGCTGTTAAAGCTGGTGCAAAATCTTTTAGTCTTCCTTTTTGTATTGAAAAAACTGCCAACAATAAATTTGACAGTAACTTCTGGCTCCAAAAATGATATTTGGTTGGATTTCAGCATGCACATTGTTGCAAGCAGGTCAAACAGAGTTCTGTAGAGCACCAGAACCCAGATCAAAGACATCTTGTGTCATGAATAATAACAGCCAAACCCTGGTCCTGCTGTCTGGTTCAGTGATAAGTGTGTATACAATAAGAGCCATCTTGTTAAAACAGATCACTTTAGGATGTTCAGTCCTTATGTCTTTGTGATAGCAGAAGACACCAAGAAACATAGAGATAGCAAAACTTAGAAGTTAAAGTCTGTGTCTTGTACTATGCTCTCTAGCAAGTCAGCCAGAGACAGGGTCCAACAGAATTTTTCTCCAAAGGCCCATTGAAGCCTTTTGTGTTCCATACATATGTTTCAAAACCCACCATTACTGTCATTATCTCTTGAAAGTGCACAGTTCAAGTTTTAGTTGTTTTCCATTTATACTATTGTGCAGCCAAACAGCCCTCTCCCTTTCTTGCCCATTGAAATTACAAAGCTCCCGCATCCTTTGACATTTACGCAACAATTTAGTGAATTCTTGTTATGCATTTATTCATCAGTTCATTCATTTAACTCATGAATACAAGTATGATAAGTGACCTGTCATATCAGACCTTAGTCCTCTATGGATATTTTGCCACTAAGTTTGATGCAACACTTCCTCATGTATATACAATGAGGAAATAAGAAGCAGAAACAGCAGAGAAGACTGCAGTCAAAAATTTAAAGAAACAGCTTCCCTCTTGTTATGAATTCACACTGCACTGTCAGGTGTTTAAATGGGAGTTAAGGAGGTTCTAGCCACCAAGCAGTCAAAATTGAGTATATCGTTGGATGCAAGGGAACCTAAAATCATTGCAGGTTCCCTTGCAATTGTCATCTTTGGAACATTTATTCTCAGATGGGTACTATGCATGCAAAACTTTAAACACAAGACTCAATTCTCACACAATTCTCTAGAATATTCTTGACATTTGTACTTGTACTTTCTTTGTACTTTTTCCCCATGCATTTGGGCAGTCATAGATGATTGATATTGCTTTTGGTGACCCCCTGATCTTCCCTTGGGCTTAACTCTTCTTCCTTTCAACTTAAAACTACCATGAAATGCAACACCATTCATGAGAATGAACCCTTTTATTTTATGACAGTTTAGGAATGCTTCTCTAGTGCAAGGTATTTATAGCTGTATTCAAGTACTGTGCCTTGAGGGACTGCAGTGTTGGTTTCTTCACTTTTTTGTTCCAGAACAGAATTTTGTAAACACATTCATGGTCTCCAGAATTATCTTAATTACTTTCAGTTTCCTCTGGCCTGAAATGATTTTAACAATTTTGTTTTAGTTGAGTGGAATTGATGATGATGATGATGAATTGCCATGAAATTTTGTACTGTAATGATTTTCAAGATCCCCAGATACACTACTGCCATCCGCGGCCTCAGGGTTACTGAAATGTAATTGTAACTTTGGTGATCCCATGTATTTCCCTCTAGTGCGATGATCAGATCACAAATGCAAAATGTACAGTGTACACAGGAGATGAAGATGATACAGTGCTTCAACAGTACATCAGCATATTATTTTGACTGGGCACAATTTCCTGCTGATGTAAGCGTTTACCTCAAACTATGCCCCACAGCCCCACAGGTCTGCTACAGCAGTATGACTGTGGATTTCACAAAAAGTCATAGTTCCAGTTTTTCAGCATTAAAACATCACACAAGTGAGCACTTGTCTAAGTAGACTGATGGATAAGTGAGTGTGATGGTAATTAAGGATTGTCATCCTGCCTTGAGAGGAGGAGGAGCTGATTGCATATCTGCTCATCATCACCCCTATTCCTCCTTAACTACATGTGTTTGAACAGCGTTTGCTTATGATGGCAGAGAAAGCTAAACATGAGCCACATGAGGCCTTTATGTGGATGCAAAGCACAAACAATTCATTCTGTTCTTTGCTCAGCAGAGACACATATGTTAGTGATGCAAAGGTTTTGGAAAACTAATTTCATGCTTTGTTTACCTAATCAGAAATTATAATTGCTTAGTGGGACTAATTAGCTTATGAAGAAGCAACAGAAATATTGTGTACCCACATGTCATGCTATTTGTATATGCCTATGAAATATTTATACCATGACAAGGCAGTTTGACAACAACTACATCGCTGTAATATGATTTTGCTTGGTCTCAACTCTCTTGACACTGTCACCATCAATTACCCTGACAGGAAATGCAAAATAACCTCAAAGGCACATGTCAGCAAATGCAAAACACAACAAAGGAGAGACATGAAGACCATCCACCAGCTGAGATAGATACCAATAATCTGTCAAATTATGAGTGTCCTATTAATCAGTTATTGTCTGCAGAAAAATGGATGAAGCATGAGTTAATCATATTTTAGTTTCTAAATAAATGTTTATATGTTGATTGTGTGGCTGGTATTACACTGAATATTATTAGCCTTATTTCATTAATTTGTTTTTTGTGTGTGAGACTTCCTTAACTTTACATGACATTTGTCATTACCTTGTCAAAATGATGCTATAAAAATACTGTAATTCAATATTAATAGAATGTATAGTAACTCCTTAAGAAGCCTCCAGTTAATTCAAAATGCTGCAGCCAGAGTTCTGGCTGTTCATCCTCAAAAGGTCTACTTGAGTTTTGTGTTCTATCTCTCCAGTAGTCCTGCTTCATTCTTTCTGTGTATAGTAGTAACTGTGTAATTTTGTTTACAGTTATAGTTTGTAAGGTCTTAAACCTTAAACACTCTAGTGCCTTGAGATGACATCTGTTGTGATTTGGCGCTATACAAATAAAATACAACTGAATTAAATTAAGCCACAGCCCGGGCGGCTGTGCTATATGTGCTATATAAGTGCAGACCATTTACCATTAAACTGTCTCCCACTGTGTATAGAATTATATAGGAAACCCAACAATCCCACTTGAGCAAGCACTAGGTGACAGTGTTGAATAAAAACTGATAATTAATTATGATAAAAAAATGGCCAGCCCTACTGAAAACCAAGAAACACTTGCTGAGGTTATAAAAAATATAGCAACTGGCAAGCAGGGTACCCAAGAGAAGAAAACTCACAGACACGATTCCATTTTGCTGACATTTTTCCTTTCATACAGTATGTTAGAGCAAAGTATCATGGTAACCAGAGTATTTGATCTTTGTTGTTATTTCTCCTTCCTCTGCACTGCTCATCCCCTATTCCAAGCTATAAAGCTGAGGATGCTATGCAAAGGTCTTTATTAATATGAAAATTTAATCTGTGATGACATTGTACCTGCCACATGACTTTAAATTAAACTCACATTGCCTAGAGGAAGGACAGTATTCTGCAGATTCAGGGAGATGAACATTTTAGAAAAAAAGGTCATATAAATAATGATAGAATCACACAGTTAAATAGGTATTATACAAAACTGTCATGATTCATAGGATACATGAGCACTAGAACACAGAAGCCTTGCAGTCACTTTTTGTTTTCAACTCCTGATAAGACAAAATACTCTCTGAGCCAACTTACTGCACCCATGCATTTGCTCTTAGGGTGTTTACTTACTTCCCTATTCAAAGCCCATCCCTCACTGTTGGGAGACAAATGTCACCTCCCTCCCCCCTCAACCGCAACACTGTCTAGTAGCTGACAGATGTCTCGTATTCATGAATATTCTGTACACCGCCAGGCCCTGACGCTGTTGACGCAGCTTTGATCTTCATTTCAAAAGAAAGTTTTGTCTGTGCCACTGCCAGAGAGACTTTGTGTGACTCTCAGCGCATTTGCTGTTGTAACCAGTTTGTTTGAGTGCAGTAACAGAAGAGTGACTCGAAGCTGGTCAGGCTTGACAGTCAAAGGCGTGAGGGCCACTCTTCCAACCAGGATGAGAGGAGATAGCTTATCTGACCATTATGATCCAATGAACACGACTGGCAGTATCCCCAAGGAAAACACTTGTCTGAGTTCTAAGGAGATCATTGTTAAAATAAAAGTAAAAGCATTCTTTTCACTTATAATTACTGTTCCTTTTATATAATCACCTGAGACAGTTAGCTGGGGATCATAGTCAGATAATTTTCTCAAGTGATGGTTAAGAGCATCTGACTGGAGCACACACTAAAGGAGAGTGACTCATTAGGAATTAAAAAGGTGTTTCACTGATATAACAAAGTTAAACAAACAAACAAAGAAAACAAAGTTTTCCGTGTAAGGAATGGCAAATGCGTGGCTCTATGTTTGTCTTGGCAACAGATTTTGACTCCATATTACTGGAAATGAGCGAAAAGTAGTAGAATGTATATGTCCATATATATACACTCTTCTGGACAGAAATCTCAGATGTTTTTCCTAGGATCTGCTGGAGCCACAGCCCCCAGTGTTCCTATTACCACTGATACCACTTGGGTCTTCATCTTCCACATCTTTTCCATCTCTTCTTTCAGCTCTTGGTACTTCTCCATCTTCTCGTGCTCCTTCTTCCTGATATTGCTACATATACCACTACAGCTTCTTCTCCTTTTTGTCCACGACTACTATGTCGGGTTGGTTGGCCATTACCAGTTTGTCAGTGTGTATCTGGAAGTCCCACAGGATCTTAGCTCTGTCATTCTCGACCACCTTTGGAGGTGTGTCCCATTTTGACTTTGGGCACTCCAGCCTGTACTCGGCACAGATGTTCGTGTACACTATGCCAGCCTCTTGGTTATGGCATTCCATGTATGCCCTGCCTGCTAGCACCCTTGCATCCTGCTGTTATGTGCTGGATTGTTTCAGGGGCATCTTTGCACAGCCTGCACTTGGGGTGCTGCCTGGTATGGTAGATCCCGGCCTCTATTGATCTTGTACTTATAGCCTGCTCCTGTGCTGCTAGGATTAGTGCCTCTGTGCTGTCTTTCAATCCAGTTTTGTCTAGCCACTGGTAGGATTTGTCAACATCAGCCACTTCTTGTATCGACCGGTGGTACATACCATGCAGGGGTTTGTCCTTCCATGAGGGTTCCTCCTCTTCCTTCCCTTGCTCCTCTGGAGCCTACCGCCTGAGGTATTCACTAAGCACGCCATCAGTTGGGGCGATCTTTCTGATGTATTCTTGGAGCATAGCTGTTTAATCCTGGATAGTGGCTTTGACGCTCACTAATCCTCGGCCTCCTTCCTTCCACTGAGCGTACAGTCTCAGGGTGCTGGATTTGGGGTGAAACACTCCGTGCATTGTAAGGAGTTTTCTTGTCTTGATTTCAGTGGCTTCCATCTTCTCTTTTGGCCAGCCTATTATGCCAGTGGGATACCTGATGACCGGAAGGGTGTAGGTGTTGATCGCCCGGACTTTGTTCTTCCCATTCAGCTGACTTCTCAGGACTTGTCTTACCCTTTGGAGGTACTTAGTGGTAGCCGTTTTCCTTGCAGCCTCTTTGTGGTTACCGTTTGCCTGTGGGATTCCAAGGTATTTGTAGCTGTCGATGCAGCTGATGTGTGTGTGTGTGTGTGTGTGTGTGTTTGTGTGTGTTTGTGTGTGTGTGTGTGTTATAACCTCATACTTATGATTATAAGTATTCCCTTATAATATTAAGTAAAGTACCTGCCAGTCTTGGCCATTCCTCTGCAAACCAGAGCTAGAATAGAAGTAAATACTGGACATGCATCGTGGTACTGTTTGCTAATGTCCATTTGCTTCAGTGATTTTTAATTTGATCATTATTCATACAAACCACTGCACAAACACTGTGTAGTTCTAATGGAAATTATATACTACACCCCAGTCAGCTGCAACATGAACACCACCTGTTGGATGTTGGATTTACTACATTGTGACATATACTGTAGGGAGACTGTAAGTAGACTGCTTTCAAACAGAGCTTTTCCATATTCATGTATGCTTTGAAGAAAAGAATAACCCATCCAACCAACCTTATGAGGGTCTTGGTAAAACAAAGAGACGCCACCATCTGCAGTCTGCCAGTATAGTTAAAGCGCTGGCCCTCTTGACCTCATTGTAAACCCATTGGGCTCTATTCACTGGCTGGCCTTTACAGCCAACACTCTCTTGCATTGCCAGTAATAATATTGGTTTCTTTCAACACATCTTTTGAGTGGTGGCAGGGTCTCAGGACTCTTTTGTTGCATTACCTGGATGGAGAAGTATCTCTTTCCCAGTCTCCAGCCACATACACAGAATGCAGAGAGCACAGAGAACCCCTGTAGACTCCTGCATTCTCTTTATAGTTCACTTCCTCCAGAGACAGATACATTGGAAGTGCCAGTCCTGGGAGATGATTAATCGTCTCATTGTCTGACATCACACTTAAAGCAGCACTCTACTTCCAAACAGGATGCTGCTCCTGCTCCTGCTGGTGCGGTAAATTTCTGAATGTAATGTAATTTATGAAAATTAAAAGCTTTTCTCGTACATTTGAATGGGTAAGTGCATATAAGCAGTGATGATTGGTGCTAACATGATGCAGCCTTATGCCGAAAAAATATTACAATAATGTGATGTATTTACACATATTAGTAACTTGTCTGCCAGTTCTGACCTGACTTTATCAGCTGCTACAGGCAATTGCTGTATACACTACTGGTGTCTTGTCCTAACATTGATGGCAAAGATCTTTCTACAAACAAAATACAGTAGTATGAAATCTGGCAACATTGTTTGATAACAATGCTCATGTTTGCCACAAAGTAGTTCTAGCAAACAGCTCCCCTTAAAACAAACTGTCAATTTGTATAACTGAGACTGGCTCCTGTGACCTTTGAAAACACACAGCTAGCTACACAAAAAATAGGCAAATATTTATTGCAACCTCTGTCAACACACAAAACTGCAATTTCAATAAGTAAAATTAAAATCAAGCTGCACAAACTTCTCCCCCTTGTCATTGACAATCAGAACAAATCATACATCCACATGTCAGTACTCAGAGTATCCAACAAGTAAACTGCATACTCTACTAGTAATATATATATGATTTATACACTTTATGTGCAGGGATTACATTAGTATACAGTACAGAGAGAGAAAACAGGAGAGCGTGTGAGCATACAGTCATCCCGCCGAGTCTGAGCTACAAAGACGTTCTCAAAGAGCTGCTGCACTCACAGTGAGATCAAGCCAGAGAAAGCCTTTGAAGTTTATTTGTACACTAAATTTTCACAAAGTTGTAGTACATCTAATATCATAGTATGCCAAGCACACAAAATAACAAGTACCAAGTTCTATACATAGCTATTCAGTCATCATTTTGCAGCGGTGCAGTACAATTCTCAGCACAACACACTGTGATTTTATACAGTGTGTGTAAAATCTACTAAACTTGCTGAAGGCCTTTTCTTCCCCAAAGAACATTTGCAGATCATTTTGAATCCTGTTTTTACATGCTTGCTTATCTTCTTCATCACACCATGTGGTTGTAAGTATAGTCAGCACTTGAGTACTAAAATAATATACATTGACCTCATACTGCAATTTGTTTATGCACATATGATCCAGTTCTGGTATTGTGATATTGTTTTACCTAATATTCTATCAATATTTGTATATTGTCTGTGCACACCCCAGTATAGTTTATACAGTATAACTGTATAACTGATGGGCGGGTTGGGTTGGTTAAAAGCCCCATTTTCAACACAGTAATATTTCACAATATGTTACTCCTTAACTGTTGTTAAAAGACAGTAAAAAACAGTTATAGATTATTAGGCTTAAAATTGTAGGCTGCTGAACTAAAACCTTTATTGGCTCAGTTTTGAACTGTACGGAATGTAACTAGCAAAAAGATGAAATGTACAGCTCTCAGCATCTACGTCCCATGTTGCCCATGAATCCCAAGATTGGTGCTTCCATTCCTACTACTTGGCAACATTACGGAGTGTCCTTGAGTAAGACACTGAACCCCAAACCACTGATGTCTTAAATGCAATGGCTTGTCCAAAAGAATTTCCCCAAGGTAATTATTATATTTTCAGTAATTATTATTAAAACAATTTTGGCTCCTCAGAAGCATTGTTGGTCACATGCACTAATCTAATCTTCCTGTTTAGCCACATTACCAGCTGAGCACCTCTCCAAATCAGTTTGCTCACTTTTTTAATGCTGTCATCTCCCCATTCTACTCCCAACTCAAATCAATACCACACTTGGTGTCCTCTCCTGAAATATAAACTCTGCTGGGACTGCTACAGCACAACCTTGAAACACACTGTGCTGTCTCAGCATTACATTTCACAATACCTTACTATCAGGGGTGGAAAGAATACTAAAATATAAGTACCTTAACTGTCATTTTGTGTACATTAGAAGTTGAGTTAAAGTAAATATCATTGGTGCAACTTTAGAATTTTGAACTAATTTAACTGTTTATGGGCAATGAGATAAATGGTCCGCACTTATATAGCGCTTTTCTACCTAGCAGGCACTCAAAGCACTTTACACTGCTTCTCATTCACCCATTCACACGCACAAGCACACACACATTCACACACCGATGGCAGAGCTGCTATGCAGCTGACCTGACTCACCGGGGGCAACTAGGGGTTCAGTATCTTGCCCAAGGCCACTTTGGCATGTGACGTGGCAGCCGGGAATCGAACCACCAATCCTATGATTGGCAGTCAACTGCTCTACCTATTGAGCCACAGCCACCCCTAGATAAAACCTCTGTGTCTGGCATGTTGATTTGCTGTTATTTCATAATGACATGTGTTGCCAAAAGTCTCTCTGTGTTATTAAGTGTGGCATTCTGAAAAAAAAAAAAACACATACAGATATACAGTGGAACTACAAGGAACATAGTAACATATTAACTTCTTTGTTTTTTCAGTTATTGAAGAAACAAATCAAAACCAATAGGCCGATTTTCACATTATAAAACATTATAATCAAAACCTGGATTAGTTTAAAAATATACAATGAGGTAATTTATAAACAGCATAAATAAATGTTGATGATAAATTCAACCATTGATTTTAGCAGCAGGTTAGTCCAGCCATGATGTCCATCTCCTCCTGTGGGATTGAGCTATATAATCTCTCCAATGCTTCCAGTGCTAGCAGGGTCTGCCATGGGCTCTCTTACCAGTTGGATGTACCAGGAAGTCCTTCAGTGGAAGACACCCAGGAGGCATCCTGACGAGATGCTTGAACCACCGCTGCCAACAATAAGGAGCAGCAGCTCTACTCCAAGCTCTCTACGAGTTTCCAAGCTCTTTACCCAATCTCAAAGGCTGAGCCCAGACACTATATAGAGAAAACCTTTTTCACTGCTAATACTGCTGATTTACAGCACTCCACATGTCTGCAAATTGATATTGTCTGACAAAACCTAAATCATCTGCAAACTGCAGAGAAGCAATTCATAAACAGAGCATATGCATGAATGGAGATATAACCCAGTTTGTTATTTTGGAGCTCTGAATTACACTGTATTCCTAAACGCATCATGAACAGGTTAGCAGTAGATGCTCTCTGGGGTACTGTGCACATGGAAGCTGTTAGTCTCTCACCCGCGATTCTAGCGGACTACAGACAACTGCAGACTAGTTTTTCCTGCTCACCCTAGGTGTGTGAGCAGGAAAAACATAGTTGAAAGTTATAAAAGTCAAGTAGGACATTCTGGACTAGACATTTGCTGCACTAGAGATAACAGAGCTGGCACTGCCAGTGAGAGGAATTACTGAATGTATCTTATTTGGATGTTGGTTTTGAGGATAGGTGGTTTACAAATAAAAAGAACAGTTTTGGTACTTGATTGTATTTCTTCTTTTCAAACCATTTCCCTATCAAAATCTCTGTGCATTAAATTATCCAATGTTTCCCCCTAGAACAAGGAAAATACTTTATTCAGTGAATTCACGTACCTGCGCAGGAGACATCCTTATGTTGAAACAATTTTAAAAAAGTGATTTCTGGGGACTCAATGACTAATAGAGGATATGCTAATATGGTGTTGGGAACAAGGGGTAATCTTGTTTTATGCACATGTTGAAGTGCCTCCACTAGTGCTGCTGGCTGTTTGTGCTTTGCCAGAGGGGCCTGCTTTTGAAACACCTAATGAAGATCTTCCACAAACAGGAGGACTGAAATGTGACATATGTTGCACTGAATACATGTACAATTCACACGTGTTATAAGGATTTACACTGCTTGAGTACTACAGCCCCCTAATGAAATCTGCCTTGTCTTACAGTCACAGTCTCCTGTTCCCACTCATTAATCTAATTAATAGCAAGCTACAATCAATGATGTAGCCTTTAGGGATGAGCAAAACAGGCATACTCTGATACATCAACTCTTGGATTTGAATGACAGAAGAACTGACATCAGTCGCTTGGCTAATAACGATGATTAGCTCTTAATGAAGATTTTAATGAAGTCTCTTTTTACACAAAGTTACTAATATTCCAACAATGGATTCTTGTTATAACTTGTGATCTTTGTTTTTGGTTAACTAAATTAAATATGTTTAATTTGCCATGTAGGCTTATACTGTGTGTGCGCTGTTTATTGAACTCGCACTGGTCACACTGTATGCATTTTCATTTATTATTAACTGTTTCTCTGAATTGCTTTTCAAGTCCTGAATTACAGGCAGACAATGTGAAAATAAATACATGTGTGGTGATAAATGTCTTTATTATTCTATGTGTCTTTGCTTTGAGTAGATCATACTGATTCAGTATGCTAAGAACTGCAGGGAAGAAAAACACCAACGTATGTTCAATCTTAATCTCAATCTTTATATCATTGTTTGTTGCAGTTCCATAGCATCTATGTTTTATTTTATTTTCATAAGTTTAATAAAATAAAACAAAAAATGCTTTGTATTGTGATTCCATTTTACCCCAGGGGGTCTTTTTTATTGTTCTTCCCTTCCTTTCTTTTCCTTCCTCGTCTCTTCCGTTCTCTATCAAATTTGAACAATTTAAGCACATTTTTGGCCATTCAACACAGTAGGTATTTAGGTAACTCATGGTAACCACTGTAGCAGCCACAGGTATCCACCTTTGTAGATCTTCCACTGAGACATCATGGTATCTTGCTTTATTTTCACCCTTCCCTTACCAGCTTGATGGAGTTTACAATACATCCCCCAGACC
This sequence comes from Anabas testudineus, assembly GCF_900324465.2. Taxonomy (NCBI): domain Eukaryota; kingdom Metazoa; phylum Chordata; class Actinopteri; order Anabantiformes; family Anabantidae; genus Anabas; species Anabas testudineus. Next base: position 433,466 of record NC_046632.1, read on the forward strand.
TTTCTTCTAATAATTTGGCTCATTTTGTAGGATGAAACCTTAACTATCTGCTTTGTTTTTTGCCTTTTCCTGCACTAACACACCTGTGTTCTATTTTAAACCATTTTGCACCAGGAGATTCACTTGAACTTCTACATTTCAGTTAAGCAGGTCTAATTATAAACGGTATACATAAATAAAGTATATAGCAATACTAACATTGTTATATTAGCATAGATGGAGAATGGAAAAGATATTATTGCCAACATCAGTTTTATTGTGGAAACTGAGTGACTGAAACTACCAAGTTTTTATTTTATGAATTGTTCCACATAATATTTCATTGGTTTTGGTCTGCCAGAAACTAAGGAATATTTGTGCACTGAACTTAGTGAAGATTATATTACAGTAGATTTTTCATATGTGTATATAAATGTACAAACGTACAGATGAAAATATATTTATGAGGGTTGTTGACATAATTAAAAATTACAATGCATCCTCTCTTATGTCATCAGGAATGCAATTCTGGTGCTGAGCTAGAAAAATAGTGACACAGCTTATTCATCAAAAGAGCAACTACGATGTTTTAATAGCTGCCACAGCTTCTAGGGAAATTATGAAGTTAGATGAAGCAAAAAACTGGAAGGTCTTTATATTTGTGGTGGTTCTCAGGCCATGTTCCAGTATAACAAACCAAAAGCAGGTTGCAGGGCTGTCACTGGGATGGGAGGTGGAAAAACATGAGCTACACTTATCCTGTGTTCCTCTGCAGTCTGAGCTACCAGAGAGACTTAATAATATCCCAAAGGCATAGATGAAACACTTTCTCCGCTGTGGCTGTTTACTGAAGAGTGTGTTTGAAGTTGAGCTCAAGATGTCTTCATTTCTGTACCAGAGGAATGTTCCAAGGGGAGCACAGAGGTGCTTTCTACTCCTGGTGCTATATCTAATTCAAGACAGGATGTTGCATGTAACTCATCTGCTATTTTCATATTTTCATGGTGTGATATCTTAAGAATCTACTGAACCGTGTTAAACAGATTGCTCAGAAACTACTTCAAATTAAGAAATTCCTGCTGTTGGCACCAGCAGTACTATTATTTATTCATGACATTCTGCTTTTGCAAAACAGCACTGAAAAAATGTAACCTCTAAATGCCCAGTCTTTTTTTCTCTCCAGTCTTTTTAGATGTTTGCTTGTAGATGTCAGTATTTATTATTCCTTTCCACCAAGGCAGTTAAAGGGCTGGTTCAGAGCAAGTGCTTGATTGTGAATCATATTCACTTATTTAAGTGTCACCACTTCTTTGCTGATCTTGAGTTAAGAACTGCTTGAATCATGGACTCAGGGCTGAACAAACACCCAACAAGATGAACTAAACATAAAAATCTGATACTAGTGTAGTTCATGCTATGTAGATAGCTAATTGTTAAAGCTAACAAAAGCTAACATTAACATCCTACATTCAATGTTCACAATATATCTAACGTAATCACTATCTTTAGCATCAGTCATGCTTTGGTGGTAGTGTGGGGTAACAAAGTCGCATGAGTTACGGTGGTGCTTCTTTTTAGGCTTGGCCTAAGTGTAGTCTATACACACATATAGTAATGATATGGCTCTTTAGCCTGTGAAAACGTGAACAGGGTTCTTGCAGGGTGAACTAAGCCTGAACCAGCTTTAGCACCAGAACAGAACTAGCAACTACAGTAGTTTGAATATTGGTGAAGTGTGTTACCATCCTGTCCCTCTTGGTTTGTTTTCCTTTCCTTGCCCTCTCTGTCTGTCTCTCACTAATAGTCAGTGAAACACTCCTGTTTCTCTTTTTCCCCACCACTTCCTGCCATACCTTTATTTGGTTTATTTCCTGTGCCCTCTGTCTGTGTCTCTCACTCTGCTCCGCTCTGCCCACTGACCTTGATTACATCCATTCCATTTGTGCACCGACCTCCATATATAAACACTCCCTCATCCAGTACTGTGCCATTTAATCAGTGTTCGTACAGCCCTTCAGCTGTTAACTTGTTAGTTTGTGCCTTTTTTTTTTTTGCCATGTGCTTTTGACTTGTTTCATGTTTCTTGTTTGTTGGACCTTGTTTGAACCTCGACCTTGTGCCTCCTCTTGTGTTATCTTTCTGGTTTGTCCTCATGCTCTGTCACCTTTCTAGTTTAGTTGTTACTTTGTATGTTTTTTGCCATTCTATGCCTGCCATGCACTTTTGTTATTTTGTGTCTTTGTTCCCTGCTACTGTCCCCAGCTTTTCCTTGCCCGGTTCCTGTACTATTCATTGTCATCCCCCTTCAATAAACTCTTTTATTCACTTGTGCCTGGCATTTTGGGTCCTCTTTAAAAAAAAAAAAACATGTGTGTAACAAAGTGAAGCTTTTGACAATTGAGAGTCCCTGCATGTTCTTGGACTGTGGGAGAATGCCAGAGTACCTGGTGAAAACAGTGCTAACCTCTCCACCAACTCTGCCCAACTTCAAAGTAGTTTTTATCTTTTGTGTCATAAATCCAATGAGTATCAATACATACAATTCAGTGTTTACAGTACAGTATGTTGCATTTTGTTTATAAATGTGACCTCTTGCAATCTAATAGTCAAAGTAAATATCAACTCAATCTGAAAAAACATACAGTGAGGGGAATAGTATTTGATAATACATTTATTTATAGAGCACTTATAGAGAACTAAAATGTGTTACAAAGTGCTTCACATAAAAAACAAAAAATATAGGTAGCCCAACAAATCCAACTTGAGCAAGCACTAGGTAAACAGCGGAGGAGAAAAACTCCCCCTAGAGAAGGAAACTTCCAGCAGAACCAGGCTCAAGTTAGTCGGCCATCTGCCTCAACTGGTCGGAGTGTGGTAAACAATAAAACAAACAAAATTTACAACAACTATAACAACAGTCCTTTAGAAAACCTGTTTTCAAAGGATAGATGGAGGAAACTCAATAGCATTCATTAAAGTTAAAAGTAAGTCGTCCTTGTTTAAAGGAGATCAGGAAAGGCTGGCAGGTATAGATAATTTTTTAAGGAGAGAGAGGTTTAAAAGTTTACTGAGTCAGCTGATCTTATTTCCTCAGGTAAATGTTCTGCACTAGTGCTTTTCTTCCCAACTGGTACTCAAAGTGCTTTTACACTGCGTCTCTTTCAACCATTCGCACACACAAGCACACACACCCTCACAACTTACGGTTTAGTATCTTGCCTGAGGACACTTCAGTATGTGACAGGAATCGAACCACCAATCCCATGATTGGTAGACAACAGCAACAAAATGTGGTCATCTACTGTATCAAAGATCAAGGAGGACAAGAACAGAGCACATACCAGAATATCATTAGTCACTTTTAGTAGGGTGGTCTCTCTGCTGTGATGTTTGCAAAAAACAGATTGGAATTCATCAAAAATGTTACAGTTATCTGCAGCTAGGAAGTGTTTGGACACTTACTTTTCTAAAATCTCAGATATGAAAGGTAATTTGGAGATTGGTCTGTAGTTTTCTTTGAGAGGGATCTAGTCCAGCTTTTTCAAAAAAGTGGCACACATGCAATTTTAAAATAATAAAAAATAAATTTAAAAAATCCCCACTCGCTCCTTCCTTGGAGCGGTCTTATTCCTTCAAGCTCGAGTAATCTACATGAGGCTTGGGAACTTGAGGGTCCTGTGCAGTATCTTAGCTGTTCCTAGGACTGGTTGGCCATCACCAGTTTGTCAGTCTGTATCTGGAAGTCCCACAGGATCTTACCTCTGTCATTCTCAACCATCTTTGGAGGGGTGTCCCATTTTGACTTTGGGACTTCCAGCCTGTACTCGGCAAAGATGTTCCATATATTCCAGCTATATATATAGATATATATAAATATCCAGCAGACTGAGAAGTTTTGAAAATATTTAGAAGAGAAGGAGTAAGCACATTGATAATAGAGATTAAGAACTTGGTTGGAATGGCATCAACTGGGCTAGAAGATGGTTTCATACCTGAGACAGTTTGTAGTAACCCAGATAAGGACATAGGAGGAAACCGACTTAAAGTGCTTTCTCTAGAAGAGTGAGAAACTTTGATGGGTGGGTTGTTAGGTATAATGGAAGTTCTGATTAATTCTATTTCATCTTTAAAATAGGTTAAGAACTTCTCACACTCTGCATCACATTCAGCCAGAATGCTAGGAGCATGAGCCAGGTTTTATTTAAAACAAAAGAAGTTTTGTGAGAGGACTAGGTAATTAAAGAAAGATGCCTTGATAGAGAGGGATGTGACATTTAAGGGACCAAATCTTGCAGTTCGGACAATAATATTAATACTGGGGCTGGTCAGAGGCCTTACAAGATTAGAATAGTTTCTTTGTACTGCCCTGTAGCTTGCTATCTGTCACTGATAGTAACTGAAATATTATTAACACAGATTGGACCTTCGAGGGAGCTGGTAAAACAACCCACTGATGAAGAGTCACACCTACTCCCCCCATGATGACAACTGGTGACAGGTTTGTTATCCAGAGGTGGTGCAGAATGGAGCAGAGGTGGTCCATTCTGCACCACCACCAACCCCACGTGGTGTGGGGAGCAGATCCCTGAGGTGAAGGGGAGGCAGGTGGAGGAAAAAGATCTCAGGTGTTAAGCGGAGGGACTAAATTGCATGCTGCATATTAGCAGCAAGCATGTGGCTGCCCAGATGGTTGGGGTGGAAACCATCATTCCTAATGCTGAAGCACCCTATTCCTCTGCCTAAGGTGTGAATAGGCCCAGAAATAAAGACAGATTTGCCACAGGAAGAAAGATAAAAATGGCAATAAAGTCCTTCTTAGTCAGTTCAGTTCCTGCCACTTGAACAATCACCTGGACAATGGAAGGAATGCATGCCGTGCACCTGAAATGAGTGTGTGGACCCAGAGCTCAGGAGTCGGCGCGCATCGATGCTGGTTGGAGATCAAGATTCGATGGAGCTGGTACCAAAGCCGCATCAGCTTGGTGACTCGAGGAGTCATAGGTCAGTTCATGGTCATAGCAGTTGGAAAGACTTAACTGCAGACAAGAAGGCTCCTGGTCCTGACCTCTCTTCCTCCCAATGGTCACAACTTCAGCCGAGGATGGCTGATAGTTAGGTGTCAAGCAGTGGGAAGGTCATGGACAGCTGGAGGGATCCCACAGAGCCATGTCCTGGAGGGCTGTGTTGAGTGAGGCAAGCCGCTTGGACTGCTCCAAGGCCACATGGATGACGCTGGTCAACAAGGAGTACTTCTGTCAAAGTTTATTGGACAGGTGGCGGATGTCTTCCTTCAGGTCGGCAATCTTCTTGTAGGCTCTCTGAAGCAGCAGGTTGTCCTTACCGGGTAATGTTGATACCAGAGCCAGAGCATTGAAACCATGGACCTGGCATAGTAATTTGCTGGATTAGAGAGAGAGGCTTACAATTAGAAGTGGAAAATGTTTTTATTAAATCCAAAGGTTAGTACAAACCGAAATCATCAGCCTATATTATATTTACAATGACATTGAAAAAAAATTGTCAAATTGTCATGAATTTTATCACAACAACTGTGATTTAGAAGTGTATATGGCCCACACATGCCTGTATGCACTGCCAACAATGTCTAGGCATGTTCCTGATGAGTCAGCTAATGGCATCCTGGGGGATCTCCTCTCAGACCTGGATAGGGACATTACTGAGCTCACCAATAAATAATGTGCATAGGTGCTAGGTTGTAGGCCAGGGGAAGCCTGCCTACTCCAGTCTGCATGCTTTAGCTCCTTTCACAGATGTTCAATAAGATTTTGATGAGGACTCATTAAAGGCCACTTCAGAAAAATCCAATGACTTGTTCTCTGTTTTTAGCTTATTATCCTATAGGAGGACCCATCACCTAAGACCAAGCGTTCTTTGCTTGTGTAAAGCTGTTTTGCGACAATGTCAATAGTAAAAAGCACTATATAAATAAATTGAATTGAATTGAATTGACACTGGGCAGCACATTTTGCTCCAGAATGCCTTGATAGTGTGGATAGTGATAGAGATTTCATTGTACATGCACAGATTCAAGACACCATGCGCCAGATGCAGCAAAGCAGCCCCAGAACATAACCAAGCCTTATCCAGGTCTCACCATAGCTAAAGTGTTCATTTCTTGGTATGCTTCATGTTTGAATCTGTAAACATAGAGCTAATGTGACTTGCTAAAAGGTTCCAGTTTTGTCTTATCTGTCCAAAGAACTTTCTCCCATAAGCTTTCTAGCTTGTCAATATGTGTTTTCTTGTTTTTAATTATTTGCATTTAAAAAGTGGAGTCCTCCCGTCTTCCATTAAGTAGACTTAAGCGGCCACATCCAGGGAGGTTGGCAACAGTCATGTGGACCTTAAACTTCTGACTAATATGTGCAAGGGTAGTCTCAGAAACATCAAGGTACTTGAAGATGGTCTTATAGCTTTAGCTTTAACATGTTTGTTTATAATTTTACTTTTCTACAGGTATCCTCGGCCTTGGAGCTGTATATCTCCAGAGTACAGTTACTGGCCCTACCAATCTGACCACTGTTTTTGCTGTTCGTTGTTTTTGTTTTTTATTGACTGCTGTTCTTTTCTCTCTACTCTTTTTACTCACCCTAACCTGTTGAGGCAGATGGCCTCCCACCCTGAGCCTAGTTCTGCTGGAGGTTTATTCCTCCCAAGGAAGTTTTTTTCCTCTCCACTGTTCCCTAATGCTTCCTAAATGGGATTGTTGGGTTTTCTATATACAGTAACTCTATACTTTGTAAGGTCTCAAATCTTACACTGTAAAGTGCCTTGAGATGACTTCTGTTACAAATAATATACATACCATACTGACCCACCACCAAACTGGTCATGCTCAATTCCTGATCAGTCAAGCAGCATAAAGTTCACATTTTTTTCTTTCACACAAATAGTACATAACAACACTGTTACACAGGTAGTATAAAAATCTGTCAACACACAGAATATGTTTAAATGTCACACTATTACAGCATCATGAAGCTCGCAATATAAATTAAACAGTATTAACCACAGTAACTTAATTAAAATCAGATGCCAAAATAACTATTACTTTTGATAATTGAAACACATACACACGACAGTTTTCATAGAAGCCACTGGTTACTGGACAGTTTCTCAAATGTAATATCCACCTTCAGTAATGTGGACCGGATACAGAATGTGTACAGTCAGATTACTCTACAATTACTTGTGCTTTGTTTTTGTGTCATATTAATATTTGACATGTGACATGTCATGTAAAGTGACAAATATGAAAAGTGTTACATTTACATTTTATATTTTTGCACATGTTTTGATCCAAAGAGACTTACAAGGTACAAGGCAAAGGCAGGGTAAGCGTAAGGAGGTCTACTATGTACTACTATTAATCGGCTTTTAACTAGAAAATGAAAATATGAACTCCTGTCTTAGCTTCCTTGCACTGGCTGCCAGTATGTTTAAGGATTGATTTGAGATTTTTGCATCGCCTTTTCCCCCAGCTATATATCCCGGCTGTCAAAGAATTATGAGCCTGCACGTAGCCTGAGATCCTCTGGTAGATATCTTCTGTATGTCGTATGATGTTGGAATTCAATTCAATTCAATTCAGTTCAGTTTTATTTGTATAGCGCCAATTCACAATAGAAGGTACTTTACAGTGTAAAGTTTAAGACCTTACAGAGAATAATTATACAATAAATTATACAGAAAACCCAACAATCCCCTCTGAGCAAGCTTTAGGCCACAGTGGAGAGGAAAAACTCCCTTTAGAGCAAGAAACCTCCAGCAGAACCAGGCTCATAATGGGCGGCCATCTGCCTCTACCGGTTGGGGTGCATAGCAGCATAAATAAGAGATGATTCAGAGTCACCTGATCCATCTCTAACTATAAGCTTTATAAAAAAGGAAAGTTTTAAGTCTAGTCTTAAATGTGGAGAGGGTGTCTGCCTCCCGAACCTGAACTGGGAGCTGGTTCCACAGGAGAGGAGCTTGATAGCTAAAGGCTCTGCCTCCAATTCTACATTTGGAAACTCTAGGAACCACAAGTAAACCTACAGTCTGAGAACAGAGAGTTCTGCTTGGAAAATATGGATCTATGAGGTCTTTAAGATAAGATGGTGCCTGATTATTAAGTGATTCTAAGTGAGGAGATGAATTTTGAATTCAATTCTGGATTTTACAGGGAGCCAATGGAGAGAAGCTAACGTAGGAGAAATATTATCTCTCTTGCTAATTCCAGTCAGAACCCTGGCTGCAGAATTTTAGATTAACTGGAAGTTTTTTTTGATGAGTTATTGGGACAGACTATTAATAATGAATTACAATAGTCCAGTCTGGAAGTAATAAATGCATGGACTCGTTTTTCAGCATCACTTTGGGACAAGATGCTCCTAATTTTAACAATGTTTCTCAGGTGAAAAAAGGCAGTTGTAGAGATTTCTTTGATGTATGAAGTGAAGAAGATATCCTGGTCAAAGATAACTCAGAGATTTCTTATAGTGTTACTTGAGGCCAGAACTAAGTCATCAAGGGTGAGAATGTGATTAGGCATAGTGTCTCTGAGATTTTTAGGCCCAAACAAAATAGCCTGTCTTGCCTTGATTTAGGAGAAAACTGGAACTAAAACTAATGAAAACTAGAGCTGACAGAGCTTTTGCAGTTAGAGCTCCTAAACTTTGGAATGACTTACCTGAGGAAAAAATATCCGCTGACTCAGTAACATCTTTTAAGTCTCTCCTTAAAACATACCTCTACCAGCAAGCATTTCCTGATCTCCTTTAAACAGGGACGACTCCTTATTTAGAACAATTTCCTATTAACTAAAGAATGTGATTAAGTTTCCCCCATCTGTGGTTTTCTAAAGGACTGATGTTGTAATTGTTGAAAATTTTGTTCATTGTTTTATTGTTTATTGTTTATTGTTTCCCGCATCCCAACCAGTCGAGGCAGATGGCTGACTAACTTGGAGATTTCTTCCTCTAGGGGAAGTTTTTCCTCTCCACTGTTTGTCTAGTGCTTGCTCAAGTTAGATTTGTTGGACAACCTAGTAATGTAACAAAATCATAAAAGTCATTTTTTATTTTACACTATAAACAACATGTTTTCAACACATCAGATTATTATAATCTTTATGCCTAATTTTAATGAAGCTGCAATGATTTCACAACTGTAACTGAGCATTTATGATTGTTGTCGTGACTACAGGTCAGACACAGCCACTATGATTCACACACATTCATTATCATATGCAGTGTAACATGTTTGGCTAGACACTAAGCTCACAGTCTGCACCTAGACACCTGTTATGCACAAATACTAACCCAACATTATGTAACAGTTTTTACATGCTTTGTCTCAGGAAGACATAAGTTCAAAACATGTTCAAAACCTATCCTCTTTTAGTTGACATGAAACACATGGTCCATACCTGATCAGTTCATAAGAGAAAATAGCTTATAGTAAAATTAATAAAGATATAGTAAACATAGACATTTTCTTTGCATCAAAGATCACATTTCCTTTCAAAAACTTTCTGAGGCATCAGTTTGCTTCAGCAACAGCTCAACTTTTGCTCAAACAAACACTAATTAAGATGGCCATCAAAGCACTTGCTGAATGTCTGAAGGTATTTAATATGATTAACATAGTGTTACAGAGATTGACGTTTTGCCAACCTGTTGTGCGTTGTTAGCTATGTGGTACTAACAAGCTACTAGACAAGAACAGAACCAGGGGATGAGATGGAGGTCATTGCCAAGAGGGGCCTCCAAAAGTGCTGCCATTTTCATTATGATGTTCATAATGAAATAATGAATAATATTTCATATGAAATATTATGATTTGATGTATGAGGGTGGAACATGGAAATTAAATAATTAAATCAAAGTTGATTAAATAATATTTAAACTGCTACATTTGCTTCAAAACAAAGTCTCCCAGATGTGCCTGTACATTGTCATGCTGAAAAACCATGTAGGTCATAGTGAGCAGCAAGTTTGAAAATGTGTGCAACTACAGTAGACCCTCTCAAAAACAGCCTGTTTTGCAGTGCAAAACTTCTTCCTCCCCCTCTTAGCTGACATATCTGTGACATTTGTGAACCATTAATAAAGTTGAAAAAGAAACACTTTGTATTGGTATTTGTAACACTTATGGCTTTAAACTTTGATTGATATCCATGTTTGGGTCACAGACAGTAAGAATCGACCCATTTTAGAGCTTCAAGTCTTGAAGTTCATTCAGCAGCCACATACAGACGGAACTTCACACGTGTGCACACACTGTAACTGCCTGTACCAGTACAGTACCAGACTGTACCAATGATTCCCAACCCTTGTTGTTAAAGCACACTATCCTTCTTGATTTTTAACTATCCCTGCACAGCTTGTGATTGGCTGAACACATCAGATGCAGGTAATTAGTAGTGGGTAGGACAGGGATATAAAGACAAGCTAGGAAAAAAAGCAGGACGGTGTGCATTGAGGTCTGGAAAAGAAATGACAATATGATTCACATAAATTAACAATGACATACCTTATTAATCCCCTTGTGGAAATTATTGGTTTGGCAGATCACTTAGTAAATGTCTACAAACTACAGGATCAGTGGATTTCAGATTGTACAAGACATTGAAACCTTGTAGTAGCACTGACATCTGCTGTCTGGCAGTTGTCCAACAATCTCTTTCTCTACCCTAACTGTGCTTTTCTTAAACCCAGCCACACACGTACACTGGAGTCAAACCCAGTTCTCTCATATACCTGTCCTTTACATTATACAGCCCCTTTCCTCCCCAACCATCACCAGTGTTTTAATCAGGGTATTTAATAGTTGGCATTTCTTCTTTCTTTTTAGTTTTTTTTTTTTTTTTTTTTTTTGTATATATATTTTTTTTTTACTATTGTGGAGAAACCAGGCCCTGCGCACAAGAGTTTCAAACAAGCAGCAAAAGAACTGTGAAAAGAAGGCTGTTTAGTATTGGAGAGGACGTGTAGCAGTCAGTAGGGTCCCAACAGCTAATTTTGGTCTATGTGTCAGACTAACCAATTAATAGTCCATAATACTACATCATTTAGTTTCTTTGCTAAAGTTTTGCATTTGAGAGATTGTCAAACAAATCTGGACTAAACATGGATCTGTTATCAAGAGCATTACATTCAATACATACATTGTATTCCTAAAGGAGTACTTTGTACTGTAAATTTTATTTGCATGCAGTACTTCTACATGTAATCATGTATTTTTAAGAATATTGACTTTTAGCATTAGACATTTGCACTGTTTTGTAAATAAAAAATAAAAAACAAAACAGTAGAAAGATGGGAAAAGAAACATTTTTCTTTTTACACATGGCTGCACAGCATGACTCCACTTGAGGCACTCAAATGGTGCAAACGTGATATCTTTCTGCAGTAATGACAGGTTGTCATATTGTCGGAGCAAAGATGGATCTTGAAAGCATTCCACAACTTTCTTCATTATTTGCCCCTTCCCCTATACAACTCCCTCCAGTTAGCATGCAGTGTGCCATTAACACAGTATGTCTCTTCCATTACACAAGTAAGTTATTATTAAGATATTTTCATTTTTAATTTTATCAAGTTAAGAAACAAGTTTTCAAAGTCTCCCTCTTACTGGATCCATTTTCTTCTAACAGGTTAATGCCATTCAGTCATTTGAGATTTATCAGTACTCCTCACCTTTTGTTCTAAAACACGTCCCTTCAATACATTTCAAAGGACTCCAGAAAGAGAATAGCTCCTTTTGAGCCTTGGCCAGTGTTAGATGATTGATGGATGCAGGTCTGTGTTGGGAATACAAATGGCAGGTTTTGATTCCTGTCCCCTTTGGGAAATATGGAGACTTTAGCTTCATGACAGAGGACTTAAAGAGAGAGAGCTATATGAGAGATCAGGGAGAGGAATTAAGAATTTCCCTCAGTGTAGTGCTGCATAGGGGGCACAAAGGAAGAAAATCATTCAACCCACGGAATAAAATCCCTAATAAGAGCACTCATTTGCAAATTAGATATTGTGTCAAGCACACCTGATGCAATTAATCAAAATACCTGAACTGGACAAGGGTTTGTTAAATGTCATGTCTAAGTGCATGTGAGACATTTGGCTAAATCAAATTGCCAGCAGTTACAGAAGACGTCATTGCCCTTCACAGGACAATGATACAAACCGGCTCAGTATTTTGCTCAAGGACACTTTGATATGCAATGGTAAAAGTTGCGAATCAAACCACCCATCCCATGATTGATAGATGACTGCGCTACCTGTACACCACTACTGACTCAATAGCACAAGAAAACCACCTTCAATATGTTCCAAATAATATGATTAAGCCACAGATGTTTTGGGATTCTGTTCTTTGGAGTTCTGTGGAAGGTTTTATGTATCAGCTGTATTTCTGGAGGAAGAAGAATGAAGCAAAGGCTCAGTGATGCTCAGGACCTGCTTTGCTTCCCCTAGCTCTGGAAACCTGCAACGTGTAAAAGGCAAATAGATTTATTCAAGTAGCAGGACATCCAAGGAGAAGGGTTATGCTGTCTGTGAGGAAGCTCAAGCTTGGATGCAATTGAATCTTCCAACAGGACAATGATCCTAAGCATACCTCAGAGTTGCAGAAGTAGTCCTGATTCCAGAGTTACAGTCACCTGATTTGAACCCCATTGAAAATCTCTGGTGGAATTTGGCAGTCGCAGCATGCAAACCCAAGAAAATTAGGGAAGTGAAGGCTATTACTCTTTAGAAATGGACAAAGATTCCTCAGGAACACTGCCAGAAAATGGTGTCTAGTTGTGCACCATGTTTGTCTGAAAACAGAACTCTTCGCCATCTTCCTTTGCACTTAAATACACACACACACACACACACACACACACACACACACACACACACAAAAACCCTTTTCTGCTCTCTTGTACTTACATCTCATGAAACAGAAACACTTCTTTGATAGCACTTTGCTTTGATGTTTTTCTCCTTGACTTAGATTTTTGATTGCCTTGTTCCTCACTTGTAAGTCGCTTTGGATAAAAGCCAAGTCTGCCAAATGACTAAATGTAAATGTAAATGTAAATGTTTGCAGCAGTAACCTTAAACAGTTTTCCTGTAGCTGTGGATCAGACCTGCACAACATTCAAGAGGAATCATTCTTCCTCAGAAAACTTTAAATCAGGTTAACTTGTGAAGCCATTCTGTAGTAAATTCATTTCAATGTTTAGGGTCCTGTAAAATCACATCATTTTCTTCCACAGTATATGTACAGATGCATGGCAAATTGAAGAAAATTGAGTATGATGCTGATGAATAAAATGCTATGGCCTTCACTGTCACAAGATTTCAACTAAATCATATACGCTTATTATATGCAACAGTTTGAGACATTGGACTCGTGTTAAACAGCATTTACCACAATCATCAAAACAATTTTATTTGTATAACGCCAAATCACAACAGAAGTCATCTCAAGGCACTTTACAGTGTAAGGTTTATGAACTTACAGAGTATAATTGTATAGAAACTCAACAATCCCATTTGAGCAAGCTTTAGGCAACAGTAGAGAGGAAAAACCTCCTTTAGAGGAAGAAACCTCCAGCAGAACCAAGCTCATGGTGGGCGGTCATCTACCTCGACCACTTGGGGGGAGTGGAAAGAGGAGAGAGAAAAGATTAGGGAATAAGTTCCTCCAGCTTGTCTAATCAGCCTTCTATTCACCTGCATCCATAGTCCAGACTAAGAAGCAGGGATTAATAATATGATAGGCTGCGGGACCGAGTGGGACAAAGGGACACCCAGCCAAGATGGCCTCCTCAATCCACCTGCCTAGAACCAGGACTTGAAATATGCTTGCTCAAATGAGATTGTTGGGTTTTCTATTAATTGAATTAAATTGGAATGTAATAGTTCTGAAAATCAAAGCAAATACGTAGACTTTTGTATCATCCTTTCATCCATAATTTGGGAGCAAGCACAGACAATAAATTTTGACTAGTGTGAGAAATTATTTTTCTCACTATCCTGGTAAACATTTTACATTGTATGGCCTGTTAAAGCCAATGCATTGTGGAAGAGTAAATGTACTGTACTCCACCATGTGTCATTCATCTCCTCTGAGTTTATGTGCCAACTGTCCACAAATCTCCACTTTCAGAATCTACACTTCATCATTTGTCATGTCTCTCCAGTAAATAAGAAGTTGAATAGCATAACAGAGTCAGCCGAGAGCACACTGTTTGAAGTGTCAATGCTCACAACAGGTCACCTACAGGAGGCATCTTATTTCCCAGCAGTGAGGTTCTGAGTTACGTGTATGGTTCCCTGCCATTGTGCGCCATTTCATAGAGGGCAGACAAAGTGACCTTGCTGTGGAGAGCTGGGAGTTTTGATAAAGCCTGCAGAGGGAGGAGCATCATCTTCTTCCACTACCCTGTTGTAAATACAGACTTGCTGTGTACATGCTTTCCTCTCCCGGAGGCAAATGCATGTCTGCTGCAGGTCACATGAGTAATAAAAGACGCAGCAGGGTGGCCCACAGCCACCATTGTCTCCTGACTACAGGCTGGGTGATGGAAAGCAGAGTCAACAGGTGGGCACCAGACAGAGCAGGGATAAAAAGAGCTTTGTCTGAAAAATAAGATGGAGACATACAAAAGGGCTTGAGGAAAAACGGAAAGTAGAGGAAGGGGAGGGAAAGTGAGAGGCAGCAGCAAATTACCAACATAAGATGCTGCAGAATAAGACATTTTATTTCCAAAGAAAGCACTCAAGATGAGAAGATGATACATCTTTGTAAATGATACAATAAACTGCTGTACAAGATGCATATAGCTTGAATAGGTCCATCTAAACCAAGTCAGACCAAAAAGGATAAATGTTAGTTCTCCCAACAGCTTCTACTAGAGAGAAAAAAGCCAGGTATTTTATGTTGACACATTCTATTCTATAGGGTCAACTGGATAAATAGGCTAACCAGTCTAATTAATTCACAGACATACTGTATGTCTGTGAAATATAAGAAGGGTAGTGATAATAGTTTTTTCACAATACAAATGTAAAATGATTCAATCATATGTAAGTGATTAGCATTTGTGTAAATAAAAGAAATTCTGATGCAGGTGCCTTGACATGAGGGTCTACTGTTCTCAACAGAATCTGCTGAGAAAAAAGACTGACTGTCTCTCTATGCTCATTGTATTCACAATGGCAGCACAGACAATGTTTAGACTTTTTCTAAATTTAGATGACATTTGACATTAATTCTAAGTCTGATATAGACTCTCCCTAATCTCCATACTCATAATACTGATGATCTCGTTGTACGATGTTGCAATGACAATAAAGTTTATCTTTATCTTTATCTTTATCTTTGTTTGCAGGGCTGCGGTCATCAGTGAGAAACCTGGGGTCTATAGTTATTTTATTCTTCTTCTTTCGGCTTTTCCCATCAGGGGTCGCCACAGCGAATCATCCTTTTCCACCTAAATCTATCATGAACATCTTCTACCCTAACATTAGCCAACCTCATGTCCTCTGTTAAGACATCCATATATCTCCTCCTTGGTCGTCCTCTTGCCCTCCTGCCTGGCAGCTCCATCTCCAACATCCTTCTACCAATATATTCACTATCCCTCCTCTGAACATGTCCGAACCATCTCAGTCTGGCCTCTCTGACTTTGTCGCTAACACAGGCAACGTGAGCTGTCCCTCTGATGTACTCGTTCCTTATTCTGTCTAACCTGGTCACTCCTAAGGAGAACCTCAACATCTTCATCTCTGCTACCTCCATCTCAGCCTCTTGTCTCTTTCTCACTGCTACTGTCTCTAACCCATAGAGCAGAGCTGGTCTCACCACTGTCTTGTACACCTTTTCTTTGAGTCTTGCTGACGCTCTTCTGTCACACAACACTCCTGACACTTTCCTCCACCCGCTCCAACCTGCCTGCACTCTCCTCTTCACCTCTTTTCCACACTCTCCATCACACTGAACTGTTGACCCCAAGTACTTAAACTCCTGCACCTTCTTCACCTCAGCCCCCTGTAACCTAACATTTCTACCTTGATCCCTCTCGTTCAGACACATGTATTCTGTCTTACTACAACTGACCTTCATGCCTCTTCTTTCCATAGCAAACCTCCACCTTTCCAGCTGTTCCTCCACCTGCTCTCTACTCTCACTGCAAATCACAATGTCATCCGCAAACATCATTGTCTAGGGTGATTCCTGTCTGACCTCATCTGTCAGCCTGTCCATCAGCATAGCAAACAAGAAGGGACTCAAAGCTGATCCTTGGTGTAGTCCCACCTCCACCTTGAACTCCTCTGTCTGACCTACAGCACATCTCACCACCGTCATACTTCTCTCATACATGTCCTGAACTAGTCTGACGTACTTCTCTGCCACTCCAGACGACCTCATACAGTGCCACAGCTCCTCCCTCTGCATCCTGTCATACTCCTTCTCTAAATTCACAAAGACACAATGCAGCTCCTTCTGACCATCTCTGTACTTTTCCATCAACATTCTCAAAGCAAAAATGGCATCAGTGGTGCTCTTACGGGGCATGAAACCATACTGCTGCTCACAAATCTCCACCTTCTTCCTAAGCCTGGTTTCCACTACTCTTTCCCACAGCTTCATTGTGTGGCTCATCAACTTTATTCCTCTATAGTTGCTGCAGTTCTGCATGTCACCCTTGTTCTTAAAGATCGGAACCAGAACGCTTCTCCTCCATTCCTCAGGCATCTTCTCACTCTCTAGAATCCTATTGAACAAACTGGTTAAAAACTCCACTGCTGCCTCTCCTAAGCACTTCCACACCTCCACAGGTACGTCATCATGACCAAGAGCCTTTCCATTCTTCATCCTTTTCAGAGCCTTCCTAACCTCATCCTTTCTAATCTCTGCTATTTCCTGCTCCACAACATCCACATCTTCCTCCCTTCTTTCCCTGTCATTTTCCTCGTTCATCAGCTCCTCAAAATACTCCTTCCATCTTTTCTGCACACTCTGGGTTGTTAGTACCTTTCCATCTCTGTCCTTAATCACCCTTATCTGTTGCACATCCTTCCCATCTCTATCTCTCTGTCTGGCTAGCCTGTACAAGTCCTTCTCTCCTTCCTTTGTGTCTAACCTGTCATACAGCTCATCGTAAGCTTTCTGTTTGGCCTTTGCCACCTCCCTCTTCACTCTACGCTGTGCTTCCTTGTACTCCTGTCTACTTTCCTCAGTCCTTTCTACATCCCACTTCCTTCTAGCCAACCTCCTCCTCTGGATGCATTCCTGTACTTCCTCATTCCACCACCAAGTGTCTTTAACTTCTTTCCTCTTTCCTTCTTTTCTGTCTTCTTCTTCCTGACCTCCAGAGTCATCTTACACACCACCATGCGGTGCTGTCTGGCTACACTCTCTCCTACCACCACTTTGCAGTCACTAACCTCTCTCAAATGACCTCGTCTACATAGGATGTAGTCCACCTGTGTACTCCTACCTCCACTTCTGTATGTCACTCTATGTTCCTCTCGCTTCTGGAAGTAAGTGTTTACTACAGCCATTTCCATCCTCTTAGCAAAGTCCACCACCATCTGTCCTTCCAGATTCCTTTCCTTCACACCAAACCTGCCCATCACCTCTGTTGCCCTCACCAACATGCCCATTGAAGTCTGCTCCAACAACAACTCTCTCTCCTCTGGGGATACTCTCTATGACCTCATCAAACTCACTCCAGAATCTCTCCTTCTCTTCTAACTCACAGCCAACCTGTGGCGCATACCCACTGACTACATTCACCATCACCCCTTCAATTTCTAGCTTTAGGCTGATCACCCTGTCTGAGACTCTTTTCACCTCTAGAACACTGTTTACAAACTCCCCCTTCAGGATCACTCCTACCCCGTTTCTCTTCCTATCCACACCATGGTAGAACAGTTTGTATCCTCCTCCAATGCTACGTGCCTTGCTTCCCTTCCACCTTGTCTCCTGCACACACAGTACATCTACCTTCCTTCTCTCCATCATGTCTGCCAGCTCTCTGCCTTTCCCTGTCATTGTGCCAACGTTAAGAGTCCCTATTCTCAGATCTATGTCCCTGCCTTTCCCCTTCTCTCTCTGACCACGAACCCTTCTGCCTCCCCTCTTTCTTCGACCAACAGTAGTCAAATTTCCACCGACACCCTGTAGGTTAACAGCATCGGTGGCGGTCGTTGTTAACCCGGGCCTCGACCGATCCGGTATGAAAGTCTTGTGGATGATTCGCATGATTATTTCGGCATTTTTTACGCCGGATGCCCTTCCTGACGCAACCCTCTCTATTTATCCGGGCTTGGGACCGGCACAGAAATCACTGGCTTGCAACCCCTGTGGCTAGATTCTATAGTTATTTTATTCTAGGTGTTAATAAAAAGTACCACTTTCTAATTAGAGAACCTTAATAACTAGTAGTTAATGCATATTTTTATAATCATTTAGGGATCAGCAATAAGCCCTAATGAGATGATAATTTATTTGCCTTCCCCATCTTGACACTGAATAACTAAGTAACTAACTGTTTAACTTAACTCACCTTGACTGTTAAGATTTACTGTAAATTCAAATTCAACAACTGCAGTATTGGGTCAACTCTGTTTCCTAAAAATTACATTTCTATTAAACTACAGTGCAATCACAAATATGAAACTCAATTAAGGTTATTAAAATTTTGATGGTTGTGTTCAGGGACAATGTCCTGCACAGTATTCACCCTCCATCCACCTCAAACACCACATTGTGGTTGTAGTTTAGTTGCATTGCACATACATATTTTTATTTTCAGGAAGTAGGGATATCTGGGCAGAGTGTAGAGGATTTATTTTGAGGCTCATGTGGATTTATTTTGAGGCTCATAGCTTAAAGTAACATATTACAAATGGTTTTACATCCGGTCATAGTGGGGTTTTTAATGGGTTTGGGGTCTAAACTGCTACATTATATATTAATATTTGACTTTTTTGGATTTCATCCCTGGCAGTATAAATTTGCCTTTAAAACAGCATTGACCTGAATGTTGGCAAATCAATTTGACAGAAAATATGATCAAAATAATAATACACTTAATTACAAGAAAAAAATCATAATGAGGATGTGTTAATAATTAAATGTAAATGACAATTCAAAAATAGCACAACATGCAGTTTATTTATTCATGCAGTTGGTTTTGACCAACCAACCACCACCCTCCACTCTCTCTCACCAGCTTCCACCACCCCCTCCCACAACATTTCCCAGCAATGCAGTCTGTAAAAGTTGGAATTTTCGTAGTTTCTTAGTATAGCTTATTTCAATGTACATTTTGTTTTTGTGTGTTTACAGTGTTTAAACTTTCAACGCATTTGAACATGAGCCAACATATGCCCTCTAGCTAATGTTGTGTTACCAGTGAGACAGATCCTCTCTTGCACTTGCACTGCCTCAGCTTTGAGAGCTCCAGCTTCAGCCATTACTAGGACTTCAGCCAACTGCTTTGATACAGCTGGGGACTACTGTCATCATCCTATTGTGAATACACCCTGAGACATTGTCTGTTTCAGGATGTATTAGAGGGGAAAATTCCTTCACCTCAAAAGTGAAGCAAAACTGACCTCAGCATATGATTTGTGTCAAGCATTTGCCAGCATATCTGTTGTTGTTTCAGTAGAATATTAATGTATGTCAGCGATATAAAAGTAGCTCTATTATTATGATTATCCAGACCCCAATCTTACTCCAACTCGAACTTCATCTAGTAATTTATTTGTGCTGCACAGCTGCACATAGTGAATAAAACTGAACAAAATAGTTTATGATGATGTTGTACTCAACAATCATCCAACATGAGAGCAAATTTTTATTGGGCAAATGAAAATGATTTCAGATTTTTCCTCACCAGCATTTGTACAGTATATCATCAGAATGGATAACTGTTACTGAGAGGGAGGCAAAAACTGCTAGTAGGTTGGAGGAGGTGGAGAATAGCTATGAGAGAGCTTTGAGTGAAACATGAAAGGGAGGGACAAGAAAAGAGTGAGAGAAAGGTGCTCATGTGCTTGAGCACATAGGCCCTGCATAAATAGAGAGTGTGAGCTAGAATGTAAAGGTTTGAGAGATCAGGTATGAAGGGGCACCTTAAAATCTCATCAGACCTTGATAGAGAGCCAGTGAAGGAAAGCAAAAACGTGTAATATGGTCAAATTTCCTGGATTTAGGTAAAATTCTTCTAGCAGCATTTTGGACCACTTGTAGAATTGAAGATTGGGGTAAGCCTGAAAACAGAACATTACAAGACATTAAGGCATCTGCCATGGATAGAGAAGGACACATTTTTGCTATGTTACATAGGAGAAATGAGTCAATCTTAGTGATATTTTTAATGGGGTGTTTGAAAGGCAAATATCAAATATGACTCCAGGATTTTTGTCTGTCAGACTCTGAGAAATCACACAGTTGTAAAAAGTTAGGGTTAATTGATCAAAGTTATGCTGGTGTTGAGGTGGTCCCATGACTAGCATTTCAGTTTTGTCTGAATAAAGAAGTAGAAAATAATGTGACATTCAGCTTTGTAGCATCGACAAGCAGGACTTGAGGGATGTCGAGCTGTGTGTCATCAGTGGAAGATATTTCCATGACTTATAATGATGCATAATTTCACCTATCGGTTAAATGTAGAGAGAAAACAGGAGAAGACCAAGAACCAAGCCCTCTGGTGCTCCATATTTTACATTGGTACATGTTTATAATGCGATGTTATTGTAAGAAACAAATTACGTTCTATCTGATAAGTAGGATTTTAGCCACGTGAGAGCCAATCCATGAGTGAGACACCAAGTTTATTTTCAAGTCGATCTAGGAGTTCACAATGATCTGTGGTGTCAAAGTTGCACTGAGGTCAAGTAAGAGAAGAAGAGATGTTGAATTTGAATCTACTTTTATCAAAAGATCATTTACCAATTTGGTAAGAGCAGTTTCAGTGGAATGAAAGGACTTGAAGGCCAACTGGAAAGGTTTAAACAGATAATTATTAGAAATGTGATTTGAAAGCTGTTTTGCTACAACCCTTTCCAGAATTTTAATGAAGAACGGGAGATTAAAGACTGGTCTACAATTACTTAGTAACTCTGGATCAAGGTGTGGTTGCTTCAATAGAGGTTTAACTTCAAAGCTGGCGGGGACAATACCAGATGAAAGTGATAAATTGACAATATTCCCAATACAGAATCTTCCTAGATGAGAGGCTGATTTTGAGCATAATGTCTTCTATTTAAAAAAAAAAAAGTCAAGAAAATCATGAGCTGTAAAGGGAGAGGAGTTAAGCACAGATTTCTTTTGAGGTAACTTGGCAACTGTGTCAAAAAGAAATCTTGGATTATCTTTGTTTTCAAGATTTATTTCAACATTTAAAAAACTTTATTAATCCCAGGGGGAAAGTATTTCAAATTTGTCTTCACTAATTAAGTGAGAGTAATAAGATGTTTTTGTAGAGGACAGAGCACACCTGTACTTGAAATCAAAGGTGGTGCCATTGCATTGAGTAGGCTCATGCACAAACTGGCTAAAACCAAAAGTATTAATATATAAAAAATTTTAATGAAACATCTGATTCATCTAACTGGGCTAGTTGTTATTAAAGATTCAATATTCAAGATTCAAGATTCAAAAAACTTTATTAATCCCAGAGGGAAATTGTTTTGCCTCATTACCATTGTTCTCAAAACAGACAGAAAAGGTTTAGGTTTTAGTATGACAGCTTTAAATAAACTAAAGATAGTATCACATTTAGAAGTTAAGTTAAAAAGACATTTTTAAATGAAGGGGCAGCAAGAGCTAACTTAGCCTGTTGCAACACTGCAGTGAGAAGCAAGAAGGAAACTCTAAAAACCTAAAGGCACAGATGTACATCTGAGATAGCATAAGTTTAAAGTTTTAAAAGTGAAAACACAGGACTAGGCGCCACTGTGACAAATTAATTGCAGACAGTTTTCAAACAACAATGACAAGTGACTAAGTTAAACTCTGATCATCCTCCTGACTGTTACACAAGAGAGATATAACAATCCAGTGCAGTTTCTTGTAATAGTAAAGTAATACTGTATGTGTCAGTGATGCTGTGATTTAGATCTTGTAGTAGACCTGTGTATAATCAACAGTGCAAGCAAGATACAGAATGGCCAGCACACATCAGCACACATTCGCAATCCACAGCTGTTGTTTTTATTTTTGCTGGCTGTTATGGATTGAGACATTAGGTACTATTCAACATGTTATACAACTGTATAAATCAATTGAGTTTTTTGAGGTTTGTGAACCTAGCTGACAAAAAGCTCAGTTAGTACAACTAGTAAAACAAGTTATTTCAACTCAGTCTATTGGAGGAAACCAATTGCCTTAAAGGATTTAGGTTAATTAACTCAATCAACATAACCACAAAAAACTAGAACCAACTACACTATGAAATCATTGTAACACATATGAAGCATTTCTTCCAAGATATTAAGAATCTGTGAATAAAACGTTTATGGTTTAAGAAAGACTAACTTGAAACATCAGTTTACGTTTAAGTTTAATTTACTCATTCTTCTTTAACAAATACAAGTTACTACATCAGGTTATGACAACTTCAGACTTTGTTGTGGCTACTCAACTTATTTGAGGAAACCAATTGCCTCAGATATTCTATTTAGTTTAACTTTATTTTATTCTGGAGATGTACAGCTCCAAGGTCGAGGATACCTGCAGATCATACAGAGAGAGCAGGAGACAGAGAGGAGGAAGCACAACTATGAGAAAGAGAAGACACAAAGTTAATGACATGCAATAGTAGCATTAGAATGGATTGAGGAGAAAGGAGAGAGGAGAGGTGTATCAGTAGAGGTCCCCCAGCAGACAAACTTATAGCAGCATAACTAAGAGATGATGTCTTATGTTAACTTTACATCCATTTGCATTTAATTTAATTATTTCTAAAGTAGAATATTTGTACATTAACATTTTCGTGTATGTGTATTCTATTCTTTAGTTGTGACTGTAAGGAAAGCAAATGCAGAAACATGCTAAGGATTAAAGTGGATTCCTCTATCATTTATGCAGACGAGTTCTATACTAAAAAAAAAACAACATCAGTTGCATTTATGAATGCAATCTTTTCAGTGTCATTGAACTGTATATTATTAGAATAATTAGATATACAGTACACAGAAAGGAGTTTAGCTGACATGCAGCACACCCCTGAACTTATCTAGACATTGCATTGCGGAACTGCATCATGTCCTGCTTCTCTCACACTCAACCCAGGAACCAACACTCACCTAAACCAAACATAGTATTTCCACTGGGTGAGAACAAGTTCGAAGTGGACAATTTAGAAATAGCCTTGACTTGATCCTTGATAACTAACATCCTTAGACTAGCTGAAACAAACCTATATATAATGACAAAATGGTCTATAATTTATTCTTCACAGTATTTAGGTTAATTAAATACACATTTTTGCTGAAAGCTCGATGGCCAAAATGTTTCACCGTCTACTTCCATTTTCAATTTTTAACAGTTAAGTACTGTGAGATCTAAAGTCCTGAACAAGATCCACAAGGAACGCAGCAGGTCAGTTGATTTGTTCTCTGCTTCTTCAAAAGCCGCTGCTATAGATTCACCTTGCATGTACCATTTCTTCCCTGAGCAACAGCTGTGTGTGGGTGTCTGCTCTGTCTTATCTGCATTGTTTAGCTACTCCTCCATAACTCCAGGCGCTACAGTGTTGTCTCCTTAGCAACAATGCAAAGTGCACAATGAAGATCTATTGAATTTATTCCAAAGTAAGAAAGGGAGGAGGTTGGAGTTGGTGGTGGTGTCCAAAGTGCATGGAACATAAAATCAATATTCTACTTGGAAGAGAGCTATTTTGTTTGCTTGTGGCTCATCGGTCACGGGTCATCTCTTTAAGCATCTTTCATGGGGGTTTGTGCCCAGCCGTAAGCCAAGACGTACTCATGGTGGCCTGCAGCTGTGAGGGTTGGCTTGAAGAGATTGACAGGAGGGGCTGAGCCAAGGTAGGGGAGGGAGGCAAATGAGCTCACTAGAGAGATAGGTCATCTATGTTAAATAATCACTCCTCTTCCACTCATTAGGGTGGGTGGAGGAACATTTTAAATGCTGCCTTTAAAGCCTTGATTTCCATTGTAGTTGAAAAGGCATGCTTGATTCCTCTCCTCA
Source organism: Anabas testudineus (assembly GCF_900324465.2). Classification (NCBI taxonomy): domain Eukaryota; kingdom Metazoa; phylum Chordata; class Actinopteri; order Anabantiformes; family Anabantidae; genus Anabas; species Anabas testudineus. Next base: position 457,673 of record NC_046632.1, read on the forward strand.
GGCTTCTTCTCTGAGCTCTAATTGCCTGCTCCTAAACAAACACCTTTTATTGTGTACCGACAGAACTACCACCCTCCATACAATTTGCTTCATTCTTTAATGGACATAATTGTCTTTATACAGTTAACACTTGGACATACTTCAGATTATAAATTATGTTTTACTGTAAGTCATCAATGGGAGGGAAGATAATCATGTGGGAAATGTAATTTCATTAACACTGTACAAAAAAAAAGCAAAACCACCCAGTGAGTTTTATTATTGCTTTCTTTGTACTTTACTTGCAAGTCACCTATAAAAGCATCTGCCACATGACTAAATTTAAATGTATTATAAAGATGTATTGCTTCCCATAAACCCAGCAACAGATATGCAGATAGACTAGTGGCAGCATCTTGTTAACAGTTTGCAGATGTGACCAATTTTAATGTTGTATATGTGTTGCAAGGATTTCTCCTTTTCAAGCAGTCAGGGTGTTGTCTTCAAACTGGTATGGCATTGTGCAGCAATGTCAGAAGTGAGTGGGCCAAGAGTTAATCCTTTGTAGATTGTGTTGTGTGGTGATTAATGCCTGCTCCGCAAAGTCATTGGAGATAAGGCCCCAGTTGCTCTGTTAGTTTCCAGTGAAGATAATGCAGAGCAGACTTTATCAAGGGCACAGAGGCAAGGGGAACACAGAATGCTGGGGGGAATCTCCATACATATGGCCATAACGAGATATTATCGCCCATCAAGTTGCACAATCAATTACTTCATTCCTGCAGGACTCTGGTTGGAGAGGGAAGACAGAGGGCAGGATATGTCATGGGAAATCTTTAAAAAATGTATGTCACAGAACCGCTTTTTCTAAGGGGTGCAAAATAAGAGACACAGGCTGGTAATGATGTGGTATGCTTAAAATGTACATATTAGACTGTCAGAAACCGAAACTGGGCAAAGAAAAATACCATTGGTAGAAAACAAGATATGATCAGTAGTCTACTTTGTCAAAACTGTACAAAATGTTGTTAGTCTTAGAAATCAGCATTTAGCATCACTGGGAGAAAAGATGCCACATGCAGCATCTGGATTTTTTTGTTTTTAAATAGATTTAGACATAAACCATTGTTAATTATTTAAAAAAAAAACAACAACACCAACTGTTGTGTGTGACCATGTGGTCTTTAACACAGATTAATTAAAGAAATTTGGTATTAAAGACAATTATTGTTTAGAAGATTTTTCTGAATTCCACCATTTTCACATTTTTAATTGAAGAGTTGTAGACAAAAATAATTGCACTTTGTGAATTTTCCCCTCTTCTGTATAATGTGTATAATCTGCTGGAAGTTTCCATCTTTGGAATGAGTTTTTACTTTCTATTGTGTCTATTAAGTGCTGCTCAAGAGGGATTGTTGAGTTTTCATATATAATTCTATTTATAATTATATTCTGTAAAGTGCCTTGAGATGATTTTGTTGTAATTTGGTGCAATATAAACAAACTGAAATTAACTGAATAAATGGCTCTCAGAGTTCAAAAGTCAGACATAAAATACATTGAAAGTTCTTGAGAGTTTTTGGATTGACTAACCTTTATTTCCGAAACTGCCTTTTCTCTTTACTTAACTGTAAGTGTTTCTTGCTATAAGAAGAATTTGTACAGTACCTGTAGTGGAATTTTTAGGGCTATTGACTCTACACACACCCTTCCTCTGCAAAAGACAACTAATGTTCTAGAGCACATTAAGAGGGCAATAAATGTGAGAAATATACTTAAATTAATTACATTTGTAAATCTGATGAGAGAATTCCATGAGTATCATCGTCAAAAGGTGGCTACTCTGAAGAACTGAAAATGTATAACATATCCTGGGTTATTTAAGGTGTTTTTGTTAATTACATACTTAAATATTTGTTAGGTCCTAATTTCAGTAACTTCAGTATTAATGTTGAAAACAATAAAGATAAAGAAAAGTCACAGAAGGAGAAGAAACTTTTGACTGGTAGTTTAGTTGTTAGTTAGTTCAGCCTGACGGCTGAGGGTTGTTGGCAGATAGGCTGGCTCTTTTTCACTAGGTTATTTTTGTCTAAAAAACAAACAAACAAAATAAAGCAGGAAAATTCATCAAGTAAAGACATTAGTAAGCTCTAAAAAAGTTGTTGGATAATCGACTAGTGTCTGTAAACCAGTTTAGGCACAAAACCAGCTTGACTAAGGAGCGACTGCAATAAAAAAAACAGCAGGCCTGTTCTGTTAGTAAGTTCCACTATAGAGTCACACTATAGATTTGCCAATGTGTGATTTGATTTAGAATGAAAAAATGGTTAATGTATCAGGAATCATTCCTAAAATAAAGTGTTTTAATCATTCTCAATGTCCTTTTTAAACAAGGTGCTCTGACAACCATATTCACTGTGACCTGGTACAATGAGTGGGGGTATGAAATCTAAGCACTGTGCAAATCTTTGAAGGCTTATATGGGGATTTATGGAGTGAATGGCAAAATAAATTATCTAAAGTAATGTGATTTATCTAGTCAGGACTACACCGCCACGGTACGCCATGTTTACACAGAATGTGTAGTGTGAGCAACTCATTTGCAGAGCAAGAGCAGCAGCAGCTAGCCTGTGGCTATGAAGAAGGCATTCAAGTACAGTAAAAAGTGTGGGTCATCTGCGTTTGTTGTGTTCAAAGCATAAACACGCATGAAAATGAAGCTGCATTCTCTTGAAACATGCATAATTTGAAAATGTATGGACAGATGGTTAACTAGGAAGGTATTTTTGTAAAGCACTTTATCTGTATCTGTATCTATAGGTAGTAATCCTTGTATAGAGAGATGGACAAAAAACACCACACACATAATAATTCTTCCCAGCATACTGAACACTTAAGGATTGCCTTTAACACCCTATATTGTACACCTAATCATTCACATTAAAATAAAAACAATAAAAATAGATCAGTATGACAAAAGACTGTGCCCTAGATCATATATGGTGTCATGTTGCTATAAAAAACTGAACCTCGGAGCAGCACAGTCATTGTAAATAGTAGTAGACCCCTCAAACCACACACACACACACACACACACACACACACACACACACACACACACACACACACATACACAGGCCATTTGTGTAGTCTGCCAGCTAGATACTGACATCTGATGGTTAAATTAGGTAAATTAATTTGCTAGGGACTCTCTTTACAGAAATGCTGTGCACTGCAGGGCCTCTTATTGGGGAGAGAAGAGAGCAATCAGTCACTGTACTTAGTTCTTTCAGGCTGAGCAATTGCATGCATGCATGCTCTGACTGACCCCAAGACTACTTTGAGGTTATTCAGGCAGCTTTGAGCTATAGCACAGTTAGACAGAAGGCTTTCAGAGGTCAAAACAAAACATCAAAGTACTTGACAAATTGACACATTTCAGGATTCAAATTGGTTGCTTTAGTTTCAGTCATTTAGTAAAAAATGTTTGTTTTAAGTTCATTTGAAAGTTTCAAGGTTGTCCTGTTGTTATATATATATTTTTATGTCTGTAAACACCTATACAGTTTTATAGAGATTATAGACACATAGACAGTATTATAGATTTTAAAAAAGACATATCTCAAATATTTTAGATGTATTATTTTTGTCACCTAGAAAACCAATTTTCAAAAAAATCAATGAATGCATACTAATAACATGTATTGTGTGGATACCTAAATCCTACTAAACCTTATTATTTGTGCTATGGAGCTGCATTGTTGTCCAACACATCAGTGTTTCAGGCTTCATCAAAAATTGCCCTGCTACCAGAAATGCCAACCTGATCTAATTCCCAGGGCATCAGATACTGAAGCCTTTTCCTTTGCATCTCATACCAAAGGGGTACCTTTAGCACAGAAATGTCAGTTGACTACAATAATAAACCAAGTGCATACTTGGGAGGACAGGGTGGTTGAATGGGTCAGCAACACAAATAACTTTTTTCTTGGAGATAGACCTTCAAGATATGAAGTTATGATACACTAATTGTGTAAGACACCATTCTACTAGTTCTAGTTATGATGCTGCCATCATATTATTCATCATCATCATTTCCAGTAGTGGTGCTTCATTTTGGTACTGGCACCTTTACTTTGAGAATCCAAAAGGACTTGCAATGCATCAGCTTTTTCGGAAGCATTCATACTGACACTGGTAGGATGAAGATGACGATCAGCTCCTAGACCCTATCAAATCCTGTGTCCTCTCAGGTCAACATAGTAACTATAGTACAGTATCCACGTTTTAGGAATGACTGTCCTTCTTTTCATTGAGCATTTGTTTTCGCCTTTTATTGGGATTTTATGCCACTAAGAGAATTGTCATAACTCCTATATCATTACAGGAAAGCCTCTGTATAATATACAGAACTTTACTATTTTCTTTTTTTTTCTTTATTATATTTATGCTTTTGGAAAGCATGGGGGGTAATAAAACCTCAATGGCAATGTAAAATTATCTGCTCTCAAAAACCAAACAAGAACTTCACAGTATGTGCATGATTTCAAACATATTTCAGTAAAGTGATAGAGATGCTCTAGCATATCATGCAAATTAGTTTTGATTGCATCTGTAAAACTGCCATAGGGACGTCTCTCACAAGTGGATATGATTGGAATCAAACTGGTGTTTGATATTTGTTAGGAGCCAGCAGGAATTACAATTGCTCCATATGAAGCAATTTAAATTACTTTACCCAAACACAGGGGGATAGAAACTCCCTCATTCAACTGTGAACTACTGCACAGGATAGTGATTATTTCAAGCCCACAGCACATCAAATTAATGACAATTATGAAGAATCTTGTGGTCAGCACATCACATCATTGTCTCCAGGCACTCTGAGTGGCCAGTGTGTGTGACTGCTGTGTGTTTATGGCTGAAATGTGCAATGAATCCCTGTCTTCTAATTAGACCCAGCATGCCCTTACAGTGCTCATGCAGTGCACTGTTTTACTCCACACCCACTTATTTTAATTATTTAATGTATTATAAAATTATAATTATTCTAATCTAAGCATCTAAGTCTAAAGAGACAGTTGCTGTTGGGGAGATGCTTGAGTCTGGACATGTGGACACATCATGTGCTACTGGGGCCTTGTGACAAGGCTCTCTGCCCCCAGGGCTCTGCAGATCTTGCCTGCTGTGGGCTCCACTGGAGATGCTCTGCCTATGTTAAGATCTTTATGCTCTTGTCAGTTGTTTTACCTGCCCACCAGACTTCTTACTCTGGCCCCTCTGTGGATTAGAAAGAGGTCTAATTTATGTACCCATATATACCATTTATATTATCCACTTCTAATGTGGCAAATTCCATTGTTTCAAAAAATAAATGCAGCATTATACAATAGTTATAGTTTCTAATAAAACTGACAGATTTACAAATTGAATTGCAATTATATTATACATTTATCAGCAGAAACAGTCGATATTTACTCTTGGTCTATTATGGTGACCATGCTGTACAAGGTGGTTACTTTAAAGTTTGGGGATTGGAAATCTGATTCCTGCATTTACTGAAACCTTGGAAGACATCTCGCTTCTTCACTGTCATCCAAATATAAAACATGGTCAAGGAGTCTGTTTACAGTCTTATGTTCTTTTTTTCTGTTGTTGACCTCAGCGCAATGAAAACCATTGTATGCCAGCACATTGCAAAGGATACGGTATCATTTTTCAGCACTACAATGGAAAACTAGTCAAACATTTGGAAAGCAAACCAGAGCTGAAAGGAAAAGTGAACATTGGACTGGTTTATCCACATAGCCTGGGTGAGTGTTTGTTTGCATATTTATTTATTAGTTTAAGAAGATGACAGTGAGCAATATTACAGGTACTGTACTGCACACACACACACACACACACACACACACACACACACACACACACACACACACAAAGCCATCATTTGGCAACATGCAATTTTTCCTTTGTAAAAATATAGTTGTTCCTTTCTGACATGCTTCATATAATACAGAACACCTGAAAGCTCATAGCACACAGACAGGAACCAAACTGGTAGCTTTAAGTGTTGGAGATAAAATTTGATTGCAATAGTCTGAGGAAAAAAAAGGTGGGATAAATGAAAGAACCTCCCAAACAGGCTGAATATTGTGACATGGGAACACTGTTGCACACTCTGCTTGTATTCATATATTGTTGACCTATTCTCTGTTCTCAAAAGCTATCAGCAACAAATATGAAGAAATTATGCAACTATAAGCAGCATCTTGACAACAGCAGGAGTATAGCCACGGTGTTCTATCTCTCACAGGGATAGTGATATTAATCTTAAGGTTTCTGCACTGTGTGTGAATTCATGTGAGATTCTGGCTTGCGACAGAAGCTCCTCTGAATCACCTGGCTCCTTTGTCTTACCTTATGTCAGATAAGGGGAAAACATTATCATGATGTGCTGATTTGATCTGAATTGCTTTGCCCCATCTGATAAGATGCTACAATGATTAACAGAGGCATTTTGCCATCTTGACTGAAAAATAAGGGTGACTTTGAAAATCGCGAGTCCTACCGATGACTTCAGTGGTGAAAATTGCTGTCCAACGGAACAGGAAGCTAATCACTGCCCTCCAAAATGGTTAAATTAGTTTAAAATTGTGTGATTTATAAGTGCCGCATACTGTCTGTTAAATGTTAATAATTATAATAAATATCCTAGTTTCTTCTTATGTAGTGGCCTTATTACCTATATTGGTGCACAGCACCCACAACAGGATCAAAGCAATAGAATCTTCACTTACTCAGTGTTCATACACCCATAGAGAAAATGCACATGGGTCATTGATTGGGCCTCAGTATGTTTCTATCAAATGGCTTGTTGGAACAAATGGCTCATCTAACACTGTCTGAAACATCCTTTATCACTGCAGAATTGTAAGTAAAGTGCAAGGGGGTGCAACAGCATAAATGTCTTTGAAAAGTGTCTGCACTTGTCCCCATTTGTAGTTAATTGTTCTGAGACTTCAAAGACACAAAACAAACATAACATCTTACATTACATTACATCTCACAGCAAGATGCTGCCAGAAGAAAACTTTGATATATATATAAAAAAAAAACAGAACACATATTAATACTTGCTTTTAGATGATATGTTAAACAAACTAGTTAGTTACTGTAGAAACACACTGAGTCCTCTGAAGACTTTGCAGAATCATGAAAATGTTGAGCTAATTCTTCCTTAGCCTTCAGTCAAAATTCTTGTGACCACAAGAGGTCCTTGTCAGATAATTATAGTATGTTTTGGGCTTTTCATTTCAACTACAAATGCACAAGCTAGGAAATATTGCTCCTGACCTTAGAACTTGTGAATAAAGAGTTTTCTCTACAGTCTGACTCAGCATACATCATACATAACCTTCTATAATATCATATAATTTGCAAATTGAGGCAGTTGTAGATTGCGAAGGCAATTCATGCAGCTTCTGTATCTGGTTTCAGCCATTTGTTTTACAAATTAAAACATTCTAATCCCTTAAGCTATTTGCCACTTCTCACAGACTTAATTTGTTCAGAATTATATTAATTTAAAAGGTTTCAGGACACTGCAAATTCATCCCACTGGCCTTGAGTAGAAGGGCAAGAAAGATGTCAACATGGCATGTCTCCCCTCTTCTCACAATTTTGCATACCTCCCTGGCCTCTAGCCAAAATCAAATTAAAACGGCACAATGAATGTGTGCCTACAAAGTGACTCGTGTTTTTATTGTTTTTCAAATATGTCAAGTATTCCTAGAAGTCTTCTCTGGTAGAGTGGTGATTGTGGAGCAGGTAGCCACAGCCAGACCCACTTAATAATTCTGTGTCAGTGCAAAGGACTGTGGACCCCTTTGCTGTTCTCTCCTCTGGTGATGCAACCTCACTTTGACTCAGGGACCACACCACTGTTGACTGATAAGTACCCAAGGTAGTGTCTAACCTCATGGCACTGAAACTGTGAGGAGTCAAGTAGGTGAAAACCAGGGTCTGAGAGTGCACAATGGACATGTAGAAAAGAAAGAAATGTAACTTACACACCTACTGCAGCTTTGTAAAGACTTGTCAGCAGAAGCTAGGCATGTTTCTATCATATTTAACCTCAGGGTAAAAAAATATTACCATTATGGCTGGGCTGTTCTGAACCTGAGATCGCATATTATACCAGAGTGGTGTTTATTAAGTTATCTTTTCTACTGCCTATCCAAAAGAAAGTCACCACCTGGAATAACCTAAACAAATAGGTAAGAGCCTTCCATTGGATAATTACTGCATGGATGATTATGTTTCAGCTGGTAACAAGTTATTGATCCCTAACTGATGCAGTGAGTAGCTTCTCATTTCTTAAACAACCATGTCAGAATACACATCCTGTGTAGGATGGTCATTAGATGGTCATTTGTTTCAGAAGAGTCAAATTATTGGCATGTATCAAGCAAATAAACATCTAAGGAAACAGAATAGTTTCCATTCCACAAACAATACATATATGTGTGTATTGATGTTTTAGATTCAGAGATGTGTTCTGAACTACATACATTGTTTCGTTCCATTTTATTTTTATTGACTTGGTTTTGATCCAAGCAAGGACAAGCACTCCTGTGACAAAACACTGCTTGTTTCTCTGACCAAAGGGAACCAGATAGGGTCTGGTCATACAGTGCGCTCGAGAGGGAGTAGAAGGAGGTGGTTTTGGAGAATGTTCAGCACTCAGATAAACTTCCAGAGAAAGTGAAAGTGAATGGGTTGTTTCCACTTGATCCAGCTCACCCAGCAGGTTTTCGAATGCAGTGGTCCGTGTTTTGTTACAATTGTTGCCTTCTAGGAAGTGAGAAATCATGATGAAATTATTTGTGCAGTGAACCCTAATATCAGCAAGCGCACCTGGCAGACATATGTAACCTTTATTCTATTAAATGTGTATACCACGCTCCCGCTGAGTTCATTTTATCAAATCCCACCATAAACTCCGCAGTTTGCAGTCAGGTTTTGCCAGGGCCCCGTGGGGATATGTTAACCAGTTTGTTTACCTTAAAACATGCCGGTATCGAGACAATTAGGCAGCTTTTTATAATCATAATTCAAAGGTCCTCAGGGAGAGCTTAGATATACTAAGCTTAAGGCTGCAGCAGTGATTTGTCTGGCAGTGGGTAATTCTATTTATAGAGGGTCATTAAGCCTTAAAAATCTCTATTCACTACTATGCTCTCTGTTCCATCATTCCTTACTGTATTAAACCAAAGGTTCAGTTTAGTCTAAATGTTGAGACAAGTTAAGTCTTTTATATTCCCCCAGTGCTATTTCTTCTAGTGTGCCAGCATTGGAATAGTAGAATTAAAAAAGATAGGACCAATTCAGTAATTTTCCTTTCTCAGCTCCTAAGATTATTCAAACTAATTCCTTATTGGACATTACTTTATGCAATACAACCCATCACTTTTTCTTCTTCTTTTTTTCTGCATATTTATTACACTTAAATGATTAAGGTCATTAAGAGAACACTAGTACATACAAAGAGCTTTTTGAATGGTATAATATGTTAAGGGAAAAAAGCTGTCTAATCCTGCATGGCTCTATGTGAAATTATATTTGACCGAACTGTTTTTTGGAAAGCCAAGTTAAATTTCACTTGCCACATCCAGACCTGATTACTGCCAGACATGCTGAATCAAGACATCACTTCAAAAGCTGTCTGACGTCAGCTCAGGATCAAAGGAACAGCACTAGAGTGGTTTAAATCGTATCTATCAGATAGATTTCAGTTTATACATGTTAATGATGAGTCTTTGATGCACAGCAAAGTCAGCTATGAAGTTCCACAGGGATCTGTGCTTGGATGTCCCCTTTAGGAAATATTATTAGGAAACACTCTATAAATTAATATTAAATTTCCACTGTTATGCAGATGATACCCAGCTATACCTATATATGAAGTCTGAAGACTGCAGGAGAAACTAATCAATTAGTTAAACTTCAAGCATGCTTAAAAGACATAAAGGCCTGGATGTCCTCCAATTTCCTTCTCCTAAATCCAGACAAGACAGAGGTTACCTGTGGACCTAAAAACCACACTATTAGACACTATGTCTAATCACATTCTCACCCTTGATGACTTAGTATAGGCCTCAAGTAATACTGTAAGAAATCTCGGAGTTATCTTTGACCAGGATATCTCCTTCATTTCATACATCAAAGAAATCTCTAGAACCACCACAGTTTCTCTTTTCACCTGAGAAACATTATTAAAATTAGGAGCATCCTGTCCCAAAGTGAGGCTAAAAAACTAGTTCATGCATTTGTTACTTCCAGACTGGACTATTGTAATTCACTGTTGGGATGGGTAGGATGTCGCAATAACTCCTTAAAAAACCTCCAGTTAATCCAGAATGCTGCAGCCAGAGTTCTGACTGGACTTAGCAAGAGAGATCATATTTCTCTGGTTAGGTTCTCTCCATTGGCTCCCTGTAAAATCCAGAATTGAATTTAAAATTCTTCTCCTCACTTATAAATCACTTAATAATCAGGCTCCATCTTATGGTAAAGACCGCATAGCTCCATATTTTCCAAGCAGAACTCTACGTTCTCAGACTGCAGGTTTACTTGTGGTTCCTAGAGTTTCCAAGGTTGCTTTCACACCTACAGGATTTAGGTCAACAAAGTCACACTCAAGTTCGTTTTCCCTCCTAGTGCGGTTTGTTTTGTCCGGTGTGAACACGGTAATCGTACTCGAATGCACACCAAAACAACTGCACCGAGACCCCCAAATGAGGTGGTCTCGATCCGCATCATCTAGCGAACTCTGGTGCGGCCCTCCTGGTGAGAACGCGTACCGAACCAAAACGGGACCAAATGCTATGAATCGCATGATTTGAGGACTTTGGGTAGTGTGTAGAGTTTCATCTTTTTTGTTTGTCCACCAAAAACATGCTGTCTGATTAATGGAGGACAAACGTGAAGATGTGAGGAGGTGAAGTGCTTCACAGACACCAGGTCTGAAGACTGCAGGCGATGTAACGTAAAAAACAATAATCAACGGAATCTGCAATCTGCGTAACATTCATAGTGAACTCATCTCCCTACTGTCACACAAATGTACAGTAGTCCATAATACTTTATCTTCTTCCTGTATTCACTTTTTATTTCCCGCGGCAGAAACAATGTGACCAATAAGCGGAGAGGACGTTCTCACATAGTTTTAAGTGACGTGTTCTGGTTCATTTGGATTTTTACTCGGTGTGAAACGAAACCGAACCGAGGATAAACTGCTACAATGTTACAAAGTCATCAACTGATTCGGACCAAAGCGAATGAATTACGGTGGGAAAGCAACCCAAATGTAGAATGGGAGGCAGAGCCTTTAGCTATTAAGCTCCTCTCCTGTGCAACCAGGTCCCAGTTCAGGTTCGGGAGTCAGACACCCTTTCCTCTCCACTAGACTTAAAACTTTCCTTTTTTATAAAGCTTATAGTTAGAGATGGATCAGGTGACTCTGAACCATCTCTTAGTTATGCTGCTATAGGTTAGTCTGCTGGGGGACCTCTACTGATAAACTAAACTCCTCTCCTCTCTCCTTTCTCTTATATCAATGCAAGTCCACCATTGCACATCATTAACTTTGTGTCTTCTCTCTCCTGTAGTTGTGTTTCCTCCTCTCTGTCTCCCTCTCTCTGTACTTTTCTGCAGGTATCCTCGGCCTGGAGCTGTACATCTGCAGATCCAGTTGACCTGCCCAATGGTCTTGCTGCATGTTGCTGTTGTGTGCCTTCTGCAGTCTGACATTGTTTGGCTCAGGAAAATAGTTTCAGTGAGGTGCGTCGCAGTTCCAGCCATGGCTGCTGGATTTAGCTCAAAGATGGACTTATTCTGGCTGCTACCTAACCCTGGGTTTCATTATTATTTTTATTAATGGGAGAGCTAACAGCTCTCACACTATTGCTATCTTCACTCTTTAGTATTTTTATTCTTATTATTATTGGATTTTTTATTAGCTGAAAGAGCTCCACTCACTCACTCTAATTTTTACAGCAATTTTTATAATAGCAATAGCATAATAGAGAAAGACTTCAAATCCTCTTAAACCTTGAGCTTTAACTACTTCAGCATAGTTTTAGTTACAGAAATCATTTAGCTATCAAAACATTTAGCTTTTTAGGCTCTTTCATACTTCTATTTAACTTGTTTTTAATATTTACACATATATCTACACATGTCCTTGTGTGAGTTTTCCCACACCATATTAATTGCTGTTTACGTTCCTCCATCCGCTAACCCCGCTGCTGCGTGTGACGTCACAGACAGTCACCTCCAGCCTGCAGACCAAACACCCTGAGGACTTCTTTATGATCTCTGGAGACTTTCATCACGCCACTCTAACCAAGACACCTCCTACGTTTACCCAGTTTGTGAGCTGCCCCACCAGGGGGGAGAGGACACTGGACCTGATATATATGCTAATATTACAGATGCCTACAGCTTCACTGCCCTCCCCACTCTAGGAAAATGGGAAAACCTGTTGTAGTATGTCAGGATCAGGGGAGGGGAAGGAGACTTACAGGAGGAAACTGGAACAAAGCCATCAACGTAGTAACATCAGGGAGGTGTGGAGGGGCATGAGGACCATCACTGGCAAGTCCAGCAGCCAGGCGACTGAGGGGACTGTGGATCGGGCCAACAAATTGAATAATTTTTTTAACTAATTCCAGGCTGAGCCGCAGAGCCCCCTGCAGTTCACTACTTGCTCCTCAGTCTATCCCCCACACGACTTAAAAGAAAGCTGAACAGGCTTCTCCCAATGAAGGCTGCAGGGCCTGATGGAATTAGCCCAAGGGTGCTGAAAGCCTGTGCTCTTCAGCTATGTGGTGTTCTCCAAAACATTTTCAACCTTAGCCTGCATCTGGAGAGAATTCCTCTTGGGTGAAAAAAAGTTGTGCATAGTTTCCGTGAATAAGATGCCATGTCCCAGAGTCCTCTAGTCTACGACTAGAGACATACAGCTGCTGAAAGGCTTTTGAAAGGCTGATCCTGGAGTCCCTCCGACCTCTGGTCAAACCCTCACTTGACTACCTCCAGTTTGCCTATCAACCACAAGTTCGAGTGAATGACGCCATCATACATCTGCTGCATCGCACCCACAGCCACCTGGACAAGCCTGGGGGCTTACTGAGGATCATGTTTTTTGATTTCTCAAGTGCATTCAACACCATTCGTCCTGCACAGCTGGGAGAGAAATTAAAAAAATATGCAGGTTGACACTCCCCAGATATCGTGAATCATGGACTACCTACTACTAACTGGCCACAGTATGTCTGCCTGTGTCTGTCACTGTGGTCTGCAGCACAGGTGCTCCACAGGGGACAGCTCTGTCTTCCATTTCTCTTCACCCTGTACACCTCACACTTCAGGTACAATTCAGAGTCCTGCCATCTTCAGAAGTTCTCCGATGTCTCTGCAGTTGTAGGGTGTATTCAGGTTGAAGATGTCACAGAGTACCAGGAAGTTGTGGAAAATTTTGTTGACTGGTGTGGACTCAACTATCTTCAACTCAACATCAATAAAACAAAGGAGCTGGTGTTGGACCTTAGGAAATCTGTGAGTCCCGTCATTCCCCTCTCTATACAGGAGGTGGAGTTCGTATCTGAGTACAAATACCTGCAAGTGTACTTGCAAAACAAATTGGACTGGACAAATAACTCAGCCGCACTGTACAAAAAGGCTCAGAGCCTGATGTACTTTCTGAGGAGACTCAGGTCCTTCCATATCTGCAGCACCATGCTGCGAATGTTATATGATTCTGTGGTGGCCAATGTCATCTTCTATGCCGTAACTGAGGCATAGAACATCAACATGAAGGTGACTAACAAGGTGAACAAACTGATCAGGCTGGCTGGCTATGTTCTGGGCCAACACATAGCTGAATCAGATCATGTGATCAAGATCAAAGCCATGTCACTGAAAAACTAACAGTTAGAGGGGTTGACCACCAACCATTAGGATGGTGATTCAATCCCCAGCTCTAACCCCTTTTAAAATAAAAGCACAAGTCAAAAACACTTAAATACCTATATTATATAGTGAGAATTTTGCTTGTCACTGCTTGTTGTTATTAGTTAATAAGACTGTTTGACTGTTTAGAAATTATACACACACACTTCCTCCAAATCTTTTAAAAATAAAAGCATTAATCAAATTTACTTGCTTAAATAGCTAAATTACATATGGAGATTTCTGCTTCTGACTGGTTAATTATGATTAAAGTTTACAGTTATGATTACTTTTTAGTATGTAGTTCCTACTTCCACCAATTATATTCAAAATAAAAGCATGAAATGATAACATAGGTGTTTAAGTAGCTACACTGAATTGAATTAATGTCCTCTATGCAGACTGCCATTGAGGCTACATTTAGTGTATGCTATTTTGTCATGTTTTGACAGGAAATACAGATTTTTAAAATAAGACTACATTTACTAATGATAATGACATACTTTACTGATCCCCTTAGGGAAATTGTGGTTGGACCCCTGCCAGACAGTACATATCCCAGGGGTTTGTTGATAACTATGCTACCACCTGAGCTACTGCCACCCTAGGGAGTGCACTGTTCCTGCAATACCAGGTGGCTGTGTGAAGTGGACGGAGCATCTGGGAACTCCCTGTTCCGAAGGTCTATTTAAATATTGTTCCCGGGTAGGGGACAGATATTAAACTGATATGAACAAATACTACAGTTGATCACACAGGCCAAGAGACCTTTTGTTAAGGCTAAAATTAAGGTCTTGATCGATGATGTATTTATGTTATTAAGTCATTTTAATTAATATGAGCTCCCATTAATGACCTTGCAACTTTCAAAATAAAAGTCTATTTTAATAACAATAAGAGTCTAGTTTTCACAATAAAAGTCGTCATATCTAAAATCTAAAAGGAAAGGCTTAAATTGGCTTGATTATTATTAAGTATTAGCACCAGTTAGCAAAATGGTAGTATATGACAGTGTGCAGTACACTAGATTTTCAAATTGAAAGCATATGAAATGTTAAAATTCCTGTTACATGATAATTTTTGCTTCTCCTTCTTCTGGCAGTTATGGCCTACATCGTGTTTTTTACTTTTACTTTTACTAGTGATTTACTTTTAGATAAGAACTTGCAATCAATTCTTAACAGATCAGCTCTCCCAAGTAATTTCTTCAGAAGTTTGTTTCTAAAGTTTGAAGCCATAGCTGCCACAGTAATGGTGAAACAGTTAGAATGGTTGTTTTGATCCAGATAATATCAGCTTTACTGATGTACTGTCACAATGTGTGTCTGTCATCATCCTGCAGCTTCCTCTCATGTTGCTCTCTAAACTTCTTAGCTGTTGATTGTTAAACTATGAACTTTACAGAATGTACAGAATAAAGATTTCTCATGACACAAGTTCAGCTCAATGTCAAATTTTCTGTTAAATGTATTCCTGTGTTCAATCTGAAAATGATTTATTTTCTATGCACTCATTGTTGCTGCACATTGGAGTAAACAGCTGTTTCCTGTACAGTACAGCACATCACATTTATGCGAAACAGTGGAGGTTACCTGCCAGACTGACCCAGCCCTGCTACACTTCCAACCTTGGAAACACAGCTATCTCTGAGTAGTCTTCAGCCACACATAAGTACAGGTCTGTAGCCTTATATATGAAAAGTGCTTTAGATGAAGTTTTGAATAATTAGCTGTTGCACCCTAAAGGAAAGCACTCTAATTCTGATTTAGCAGTCCCACAATATTTCCTCCCTCTGTGAAGTTTCTTATGTTCTATTATTTACAAGATTCAGCTCATGCTGATGTTGTTATACTTAGTTGCTGAATGCTGACAGATGTTGGTTATTTTATGAGGGAACACTGAACAGACACACAATTTTAATGATGCAGTACAGCAGTGTATTAATGACAGTTATAGCTATTCATTCAATGAACAGTGTTTTACAGAGTTAGCACATACACTGTCATTACTAATACACATTTTTTTCTCCTTTTTAGTTTATGTTGGACAAAATGTTGACAAACAAAAGGATCTTGAAGGGGGATGAACAAATGTGCAGGTACTTTAAGTGTTACTTTTATCTTAACAAAATAACAAAAATTCTGTAACAAACTTCTTCTCAGGACCACTGATGAGGTTAATAAGGCAGTAGTTTATTTTCTCTTGCACAAGGGAGCATGCAAACACAGCACAGCAGCTGACAGAGGCAAAACCCAAAGTATCTAACACATACAGTTCTTTTTATAGATTTCAGATGGGGGAGGGGGTGTTTTTCTGTTTGTAACTAAAGACATAACAATGGCAGTTTTGAAATTGTAGTTGGTTCTCCTCTCAAGGTAAATTCCATGCCAGAACATCCTATCTGACTCCTAAAGGTAAAAGTCTGGTGCACTATCTTACAAGGGCAAAGGCAAGTTTCACAAGAGTCACTTTAAGATATTACAAATGGCAGTTTCATGAGAAAAACAAATGTAAAAGGATAACTCTCTGTACAATTTTTCAAACTTTTCCTTATATACTTTTACATACAATGGAAAAACATAACAATGAAAAATTGAAGTAAATAACAGAAACTGAATAAAAATCATGATTTATCAAATTCATAACTCAAGTGTATGATCCCTTTTTTAACAATGGACAACAAAACAAGAAAAAGAAAACCATTAAAAGAAAATCAACAATAAAAACATCACATGATACTACTACTTTCTATATTGCTATTATTATATAACACTTTGTTAGGTTTTCATAATTCAACTCAATTCAATTCAGTTTTATTTTTATAGCGCCAATTTACAACAGAAGTTATCTCAAGGGTGTTAATTCCGTCCCTACCCCAGTACACCTTATTTTTAAAAGCTCTTGGTGCAGCTTTGTCCCAAGCAGAAGCCAGTATATTAGGTTAGATGCAGTACCATGGTTGGAAATTGGAGGACATCCAGGCCTTAATGTCTTTTAAGCATATCGCCCATATCTCGTTCAACATTTGCATTGGATAACTGGATTTCAAAGAGAAGTCTTTCTCTTTCAGGAAAGACTTTCAAAAATGGTTTAAAAGACAAAGAACTGCAGTAGGGGATTCTACTCAACTTCCTTCAGGTATTGTTCTGTTTTCCTTAACTGCAAACTTTTCCACATAAAAAAAAAATCAAGACTGCAAATGTCTGGGTTTGTAAGGAGTCACACAGCAGAGATAAAACCTGTTTTTTATTCTCGGGGTATCAGGTAATCACTCTTCGTGCAGTATGCAATGCACAGTGACATACAGTATAATGCCCCAAGTATGTCAATATTTGATCAATATATATAAACTTTCGACTTGAGGAGTCATCACACCCCTATTATCTATTATCTATTATTTGTGCAAGCAAGTCCACATTTTCTCAGACATTCTGTAAGGTTATGTATAGTATTTGCACTTTAGGGTTATGCAACATTGCAGTGTTTTATCTATGAACATTTGTAATGTAAGGGGAAGTCTTCAGTGTTGTCTTGAGGAAACCCTTGTAGATACCAAGCTAGAATTTATTGCTGCATAGCATTAAAAAGATGGAGCTGTGTGTGCTTCTAGCAACATTAAGAGAAATAAGAAGAGAAAAACTGAAAGACCCGCAGAGAGAGCCTGAATAAATTAGTCTGTGCTTGTAAATGAACAAGTGAGGCAAGGAGGGGCAACATGATGTAGTGGTTTATCCCCTCACCTTTTTAGGGTGGAAAAACTAGTTTGAGCTATTATGCTCTCTGTCATGTCAAGTCTATTTGGACAGTGTGGGATGAGCTGCACAGAGCTCCAAGGTGTTGCATTAAGGCTGCTCATGTATCAGGACTGGATAGCAATGGTACGATCAGTTATTATTATTGTACTACAAGCTTTAATGATCCTCTTCAATTATACTCTGTCAGGGCAGGAGCATATACAGCTATGGCTGAGCTTGTTGTTATGGCACTGTAAATTAAATCCAACTCTGATATAATCACATAATCATGTCACAGGATCTGGATTGTTTGTAAAGGAGTTTTTGCATTCAGAGAATGTGTTCCTCTGTTGTATCCATCTGTCAAAACACAGGGCCATGTGTGGTTTTCCTGTTGTCAAGCTCAAGGTGTACTATTCTGATACAATGTTTGTATATCACAAAGTTAGTACAAACCTACATAAATGACATGCATGGTAGAACAAGTGTTATTACAGTGCAGATGAAAGGTGACATATATTTTGTCAAGCCAAGTGTTACAGGCCCAAACAAGGAAAGCCAACCATAACAAAAAGGTTTTGATGTCAAGGTTCTCCCTGAAAAACAGATGAAAGGTTCAAACGAAGACATGAACCACTAGTTTCTTTTCTGAATTTTTTTGTGTTTAGTTCACAGTCAGTAACCTAATTAGAACCTTCCACTGTTTGCTCACTGTCTTGGAACACTTAACAGGTGATGGCAATTTATGCTTTAACATATTTAACACATAGATGGTTTTTAAGCTTGAGCTTTAACTTCAGCAACAAATACATTTTTAAAATACCTAATATAAAACATTTAAAATACACAACAAAATATGCAATATTAAACACAAATAAAAGTGCCAAATACCTCCTTAAGAGCTTTAACCCACAAAATGTCACTTTCAAGTAGCGACATGAATATGAACACAATATATATATATAAAATTCCCCACTCGCTCCTTCCTTGGAGGAGTCTTATTCCTTCAAGCTCGGGTCCTGGGAGCTTGAGGGTCCTGCACAGTATCTTAGCTGCTCCTAGGACTGCACTCTTCTGGACAGAGATCTCCGATGTTGTTCCTGGGAACTGCTGGAGCCACTATCCCAGTTTGGGAGTTACAGCCCCCAGTGTTCCTGGGCCACGGCTACCACTTGTGCCTTCACCTTCCACATCTTTTCCAGCTCTTCTTCAGCCCTTGGTATTTCTCGATCTTCTCCTGTTCCTTCTTCACCTTCATCTTCTCGTGCTATCACTTGCTACATCTATCACTACAGCTATACAACTATTCACATCTTCTAGCAGACTTTCAGAAGGTACTTCACTTACTTCACTTATTCTTGATAATCGGCCTCATCTATCTATCTATCTATCTCTCTCTCTCTCTCTCTCTCTCTCTCTCTCTCTCTCTCTCTCTCTCTCTCTCTCTATATATATATATATATATATATATATATATATATATATATATATTCCATTTTAATCTTCTCTTTGTGCTATCTAGAATCTATTTATTGAAACAAGGCCAGTGCAGGGATTTAAGGTTGACCTTATTCAAGCAACTCTTCTAGCATCCCGTCTATGCTGGCCATACAATTTAGTTGTGTTACAGTCCATGTAGATGTTGATAACTGCTTCAACACTGCATTTAATTCACTAATAGACTCTATTGGCTTTATTCAAACTCAACTTCTTTTTCACAGGGGCAATAGTAGCGAGTATTGTTCGGAGTGAGGCTGTAGTATTATCAACAAAATAGTCGACTGGTGCTGGAATAAAGTTAAGTTGACTGCCCTCCTCTGTGTTGGTACATTAGGTGAAGTAAATTAAATTGTTCATATAAAAGGGTTATGGGGAATAACGACGATAATGACTTTATCTGCATTAATTGGAAAGTGTGTTGTCACAAATAAATCTATTTAACCAATCGTGCAGCAACTTACTAAAACATATAAAGGGCTGTATTCTATCCAAATTACCCCTCCAATCAATAAATGTCCTGGTAGCTTGGCTCACACATGCCAATCATAGCACCAGTAGAGGCATGGGGGTGTTAGCTGCCACACACTGCCAGAGACAAGAGAACTGCACCACTAATATCTCATAATTAATACTCTCTACCAGCCTTTTGCTTCACTTTTGAATACATTCCAATGAATGAGCAAGTGGAAAGTGTGGAAGGCAGTGTGCTAATTTGGTATTTGAGCAGACAGATGAAAGACACTTTTTTTTTATAAAATTGGGTGCTCACTCTTTTCCTGGTTCAGTAAAAAGAATTAGATGTGACCTGTCACATATAGCCCAAGTTCCATGAGCCCTTACTGTGCTAATCAGCAATGAATGTCACCTCTCCAATCAGCTTCTATGCAGACTCTTTCCCCCATACTGATGTTTGCAAATTACTGAGCAAATATTTCCCCCATCGTATAGCTTTGGTTCTGCAGAAGGATAATTGATTACTGATTGCAGCTAACCTGTTTTGCAGATATAAGCCTTTTTGTATGTTATTTTGCCTGTGATCTAGTGCTCCTTCGTTTATATTGGCAATGAAAAGACAGGCAACATGGCACAGATGGTGTTTTATGCAAGATGATTTCTCAACAGGCATTACTTGAATGGTTATTCAATGTTCAATGGGATAAATGGTTAGGAGGGAAGCACAGTAGAGGCGGAGAAAAGCAGGAGTTCATTTCTGATACATGTGCTTTGCATATTAATCATGACAGTAGCACCATAGACCCTCACATTCACACTTCATACTCACACTTCCACAGACAGTCCATGCTGTTCTGCTTGGGTTAGTGTCTGTTTTGCTCCTGTAAACATGATGAGAAACGGAGCATTCTTTTTTGGCTTAGGGGGCAACAAGATACTACAACTAGTCCGGCAGCAGGCCACTAAGAAGTGAGAGCTTTTCAGTGCGATTGTGGTCATTGTGATTCGGGCAACCAGTGCCTGAGTGTATTTTCTTTTTCTTGAGGCCAGTTTACACATAAAGACTGTTCCGAACAGATCACAGATTTACCACTTTTTGACAAGCAGCACACACCTGACACCTGAGCACAGTGTGGATAAAACTTAACAACTGAGTTTGGGTGAGGTCTTTGCTCGGTTGTGACATAATCTGTCACTTATGTCAGTTGTAAATAATAAAAATGTTATTAAAAATCTAACTGGCTTGAATCTGTACACAGCACACACGATTTTCTCTGATGACTGTCAGCAGAGAGACGAGAAGAAGCAATTGGGCCCGACTGGTCATCGTGACCAGGTGCTCCACAGGGGACAGTTCTGTCTCCCATGTCTCTTTACTTTGTACACCTCAGACTTCAGATACAACTCAGAATCCTGCTATCTTTAGAAGTTCTCTGATGACTCTGCATTTGTATCATGTATTCAGGGAGGAGATGTCACAGATTACCAGGGAGTGGTGGACAGCTTTGTGACTGGTGTGGACTCAAACATCTTCAGCTGAACATCAACAAAACAAAGGAGCTGGTGATGGACTTCAGGAAATCTGGGAGTCCCATCATCCCTCTCTTCAGACAGGGGGAGGAGGTGGAGGTCATATCCAAGTACAAATACTTTGAAGTGTACTTGTACAACAAACTGGACTGGACTAAGAACTTAGCATCATTGTACAAAAAGGCTCAGATCCTTCAATGTCTGCAGCACCATGCTGCGGATGTGTTATGAGTCTGTGGTTGCCAGTGTCATCTTCTATGCTGTGTCTATGTCTACTAGGCCACAACATGAAGGTGGCAGAAACTAACAGGCTGAACAAGCTGATCAGGAGGGCTAGCTCTGTTCTGGGGGTAGAGCTGGAACCTCTACATGTTGTAGCTGAGAGAAGGATGCTGTCCAAACTCCTCTTAATCTTGGACAATCCCTCCCAGAGAGAAGCACTTTCAGACAAAGACTGATTAACATTAAGTGCTCCACAGAGCACCACAGGAGGTCCTTTCTACCTGTGGCCATCAATCTTTACAATTCCTCCCCCTCTGTAAGATGTGGGGGAACTTCTTTCTGTCGTATAATTGTTCTCATTCCACCCTACACAATAATTATTGACCCATTTTCATCATCTCACATATTCTATATATATATTGAGTTCTCTATATTGATGTTATTGTATATTTGTGTTGGTGTGGCTCTTTTTTGGTTATGGTTCCCCTTCTTTCTGTTTGTGTTGAGAACTGTAATGAGGCAAAACAATTTCCCTCTGGGATTAAAAAAAGTTTTTTGACTTGGTGGTGTTGTGAGAAACAAATTGTGTTCTATCAGATAAGTATGATTTTAGCCACACAAGAGCCAATCCAGAGACACCAAGTTTATTTTCAAGTCAATCTAGGAGTATACAATGATCTATGACATCAAAAGCTGCACTGAGGTCAAGTAAGAGAAGAAGAGATGTTGAATTAGAATCCATGTTTATCATCATTTACCACTTTGGTTGGTAAGTGCAGTTTTAGTGGAATAAATGTTATTTGAAAGCTGTTTTGCTACAACCCTTTCCAGGATTTTAGAGAACAGGAGATTAGAGACTGGTCGATAATTACTTAGTGACTCTGGATCAAGGTGTGGTTTCTTCAATAGAGGTTTAACCACAGCAGCTTTAAAGCTGGTGCGGACAATAGCTGAGCTGTAAAGAGTGAGAAGTTAAGCATGGATTTCTTTTGAGTCAGTTTAGCAACTGTGTCAAAAAGAAATCTTGGATTATGTTTGTTTTTACTAATTAAATTAGAATCATAAGACGTTTTTAACAGTGGACCAAGCACACATGTACCTCAGTACAGACTTATGCCACTGAACACAAGAGATTTAGACTTCAAAGTCCGCCACTTACATTCCAGTCTCTTGCAGGTCTGTAAATGTGTCTGCAGTAAACCAAGGTGAAGATCGCCTTAACATTCTGGTTTTGATAGTAAGAGGAGCCACTGAATCTAGGAGATCAGATAATAGTATTCAAGTCACTGGTATAATTTTCAACTGAGTCTGTAGTTGAAATAACCTGAGCCAGAAATGATGGCAGTTGCCCAGTGAAAGAGATTAAGGTTGCTGGGCCGAAATGTTGGGAAGTAAAGACAGTTGCACTATTCCTCTTGGGGCAAGTTAATATTGCTTTAAATTAAATCCTCTTCAATAAAACACAAAAACGTCTTTACAATGGGAAACTAAAATCTCCTGAAAGACCATCTTCATAAAAGCTCCTTCAAGGTCATCTGCTTATGTAAGGTCAGTTTAACTCTTATTCATTTATTTCTACAGTCAAATATCAGATTCAGTATACTCAATCCATAATCATAGTATGACAATCCATCCAGGAAAGTAGTTGTCTAAAATCCAAGAGAAAGAGAACATAGGAACTTACAGAGCTGGTTAATGAGGTAAAGCTGTGGTCAAAAACAGACGGGGTCCAATCCAGGTAGGTAAGAATACAGGCAAATTGAAACAGTTGAATCACAGATACAGTCAGGATTCCAGTAGGGATTGTGGCAAGAACATGCTGGCAAAAAAACTGCCAGAGATTGGCTAGAGAGTTACCACCAACTGAGGCAGCAGTCTGCAAAGCTGACAGGACTGCCAGGTCTCTTAAATAGTCAACAGGTGTTGTCACTTACCCAAACACAGGCTTACAGGGTTTGTCATTTCTCCAGCTTTGTTTATTGCACCAAGCTCATGTAAGGTAATGTTTTTTGGTGGTTTTCCTTTGTTGTTTTGTAGTCTACTCGTGCTAATATCAGTCTAGTTGTTGTTTTTGTATCCTAGTCTTGTTTTTTCCTCTATTGAGATTCATTTCAGTTTAACTTTACACTCCCCCTCCTCTTTATTGTTTAAAAAACCCTAGAAACACATGTTCCTCATATTGCTGTATCATTTCTTGTGTGAAATTGGGTCCACCATTGTGTATAACTGTGACGGTAAAATGTGAAGTTCATGTCTCTCAAGCACTCATCATTAGCCAAGTTTAAGGCTAGAGCCAGTGCATTCAATGTCCTGTCTTCCCCTAAATAGCACAGCCGTTCTTTTACCACAAAACAAAATATCACTCCTCACTCCAAGCCACTCACCACTTCTGAGGCTCACATCACCAGCAAACATGAGACCCCTATCACCCTGAGTCCAGCAAAGGCCAGAGAGATTTAAGACCAATTAAATACTCAGGCCAAAGACCACTTTCTCATCTCCGTCAAGGGCTCAGAGGCCTCCAATGTTTCTGCCAGTCCTGACAGCAAAGCCCCTCATCAGAAGTGGCACTCATCTACGTCATCACACCACTCCTGCTCTCACACCATTCCAGTGCAGTCAACTCACACTTGACCATGTACAGGCCCTGTGCACACCAAGCTACATCCAGAGCAAGCCACAGCTCGCACCTTCACTGGTCAAGCCCCAGATCCAGCCAATGCCCATGCCAAGGTCAGCAACTGAGCCACTCCAGGTGATGTCCATGCCTCAGCAGTCTGGCCAGCACCTCCTGCAGTGCAGAGCAGGCCATCCTCCAGGTGAATGCAGCCTGCTGTCCTGTCCTGCAAATATGTCAGCAGTTCCCATTGCCAACCTGGGTGACGCTGCCACACCAGCCCCTGTTCATGTTTAAAAGGTTTTGTGAAATGAATATCTTCATATGTAGCACTGCTAGAAAACAAAACAATATATAGTTGCCTGTCACTGTATAAATTGGTCTCAAGTGAAAATGAAAATTTGCAAACCCACATTCTCTCAAATTTTTTAAACAAAGACAAAGTGAACCTGGAGCTACCTTGTTGTGTTCTAACAGTAAAAATCATGATATTTTTAATAAAGCTAATTACGTACAATCTCTACAGTAACCTTAATAGTACAGTAAGCACTTAACAATCAGGCTCCATCTTATCTTAAAGACCTCATAGTACAATATGTTCTAAGCAGAACTCTCTGTTCTCAGACTGCAGGTTTACTTGTGGTTCCTAGATTTTTCAAATGTAGAATGGGAGGCAGAGCTTTTAGCTATCAAGCTCCTCTCCTGTGGAACCAGCTCCCAGTTCCCAGTTCAGACTTAAAACTTTCTTTTTTTTTAAGCTTAAAGTCAATCAGGTGACTCTGAACCATCTGTTAGTTATGCTGCTATAGATTAGTCTGCTGGGGGACCTCTACTGATACACTGAGCTCCTCTCCTCTCTCCTTTCTCCTATATCAATTCAAATTCCACCATTGTATGATATTAACTTTGTGTCTTCTCTCTCCTCTCTGTCTCCCTCTCTCTCTGTACTTTTCTGCAGGTATCCTCTGCAGGTACCCTTGGAGCTGTATATCTCCAAAATCCAGTTGCCCTGCCCAATGTCCTTGCTGCTTGTTCTTTTCTCTCCTCTTTCCACTCACCCCAAACGGTTGAGGTAGATGGCCACCCACCATGAGCCTGGTTTTTCCTCTCCACTGTTGCCTAAAGCTTGCTCAAATGAGATTGTTGGGTCAGGCAAAGTTTAGAAGCTGTTTGTTTTTTTGCTTTTTGGTAACTCCAGGAACCTGTTTACTCAAATCATGCGTCCCTCAGTGGAATAGTTGGCATAAATTGTCAAGTGAATGACGTCTTGTGGTCCCCTCACCACACCTCAAAAGATCCCAGGCAAAACTTTTCAGTTCTGTGGTTCCACAATGGTGGAATCACCTATCCACCTCTGCATCCTCAGCTGCCTCACTCTAAATTTTCAAAAATTTGCTGAAAACTCTTCCAAACCTTCCTCTGTACCTAAATACTTAAAATAAATAAATTAGAATTATATTTACACTATTAAACTGAAGCATTTCTTGCAAGAGCACTTTACTTTAAAGTTTGTCTTCGAGGTTTAGATATTTGCTTTTGTTGTACCTCATTTGTAAGTTGCTTTGGATAAAATCATCAAATACCTAAATGTAAATGTAAACAATATCACAATATTCCTAGAAATTAACTTTGAAGAATACTAATATTAATGGTAGCACATTGTTAATAGCAGTGACCAAGATGACAATCTCCACAGATAACCTGTAATAAACTGCCATTGTCCATAAGGGTACAGGACCACAGTATCACTCATTGCTTGAGTGTCACAATCAACTCCTACTTGATGAACCCACCTATATTCCATCTCATTGGCCATATATATCTTGCAGCTCTATTGGTAAAAAAAAGAACAATGGAAGGTTTAAAGTTGATTGTCCAAGTCATGTCTCAAGGTTACAAGCTCATGTCGAAGTCAAGTGTCAGATCTCATATCTCATTGTCATAAGCGTTTAGTTGTTTGCTGCATGGCATCCAGACTGCTTAGAAGAGTGAGAAGCTTCAGTCTACGAAGGGTCCAAACTTTAAGATAAGATAAGAAAATGATCTCATGAGTATTAGGTTTTTTGATATCAAATTATGACATATTTGTACTTAAAATCATTGGTCAACAGAAATCTCTGCAGTACACTTTAGAATATAAACCCAAAAGCATTATTCTAAAGGCCTATATATATCAAGCTCCTCTCCTGGTTGCACAGCAGAGGAGTTTGATAACTAAAGGCTCTGCCTCCCATTCTACATTTGCACTCTGAGAACAGAGAAAATATGGAATTATGAGGACTTTAAGATAAGATGGAACTTGATTATTAAGTGCTTTATATGTGAGTAGAAGAATTTTAAATTACATTTTGGATTTTACAGGGAGCCAATGGAGAGAAGCTAACATAGGAGAAATATGATCTCTCTTGCTAATTCCAGTTAGAACTCTGGTTGCAGCATTTTGGATTAACTGGAGGGTTTTAAAGGAATTATTAGGACATCCTATCAGTAGTGAATTACAATAGTCCAGTCGGGAATTAACAAATGCATCGATTTTCAGCCTTGGGACAGTATGTTCCTATTTTTAGCAATGTTTCTCAGGTGGAAAAATGCAGTTCTAGAGATTTCTTTTATGTATAAAGTAAAGGAGATAACCTGGTCAACAATAATTTCTTTTTGTGACTATTTGTCACAGTGTTACTTGAGGCCAATACAAAGTCATCTAGGGTAAGAATGTGATTAGACATAGTGTCTTTGAGATTTTTAGGATCAAACAAAATAACTTCAATGTATACTCAGCGCCGCGCTATCGCATTAAACGTACATTTACATCAACTACCGCACAGAGCTTTATTAGTAATCTTCCAGAGTTATCAACTTTGATTGGATCACCGTCTGACACCACAGAACTAGACCAGGCGACTGAATATCTCGAGTCGTCATTACGTTATACCTTAGATAATGTAGCTCCAGTTAAAAGAAAAGTCATCAGAGATAAGAAACTTGCTCCTTGGTATAACGATGACACGCGCGTCTTAAAACAGACTACTCGAAAGTTAGAACGTAAATGGCGCCAAACTAAATTGTTAGTATTCCAGATAGCGTGGAAGGAGAGCATCCTGAACTATAAAAAAGCTCTTAGTGCAGCTAGATCAACGTATCTCTCCACTCTCATAGAAAACAACAAAAACAACCCTAGATTTTTATTTAATACAGTAGCCAAATTAACTAGAAAGAAAACTACTGCAGATATCTCCACAACAACGTTGTGCAGTAGTGAGGACTTCATGAACTTTTTCAGTAACAAAATTGTAAATATAAGGCAGAAAATTCAAGCTTTAAAACCAGACAATTTAGTTGACGCAGGTGACGAGCTAACCTCAGCAGATCAGTACCTAGATTACTTTACTCCTCTTGAAGAGAATGAACTAATTTCACTCATCTCTTCTGCAAAATCTTCAACCTGTACATTAGACCCTATACCGACACACTTTCTAAAACAGATAGTGCCAGAAATAATAGAACCCCTGCTGACAATCATAAATTCCTCACTCAGCTGTGGGTATGTCCCAAAGTGTTTTAAATTAGCAGTTATTAAACCGCTAATCAAGAAACCTGATCTCGACCCTTGTCAGCTGTCAAATTACAGGCCGATATCAAACCTCCCCTTTATCTCAAAGATTCTCGAAAAGATAGTAGC
The DNA here is from genome assembly GCF_900324465.2 of Anabas testudineus. Taxonomy (NCBI): domain Eukaryota; kingdom Metazoa; phylum Chordata; class Actinopteri; order Anabantiformes; family Anabantidae; genus Anabas; species Anabas testudineus. The sequence continues at coordinate 485,403 of NC_046632.1, forward strand.
TGGGCAGCTATCCTCGTATCTTCATAGACATAACATACATGAACTCTATCAGTCAGGATTTAGGCCTCATCACAGCACAGAGACGGCCCTTGTTAAAGTAGTAAATGACCTCCTATTGGCCTCTGATCAGGGTAGTGTCTCTATGCTTGTGCTACTCGATCTCAGTGCAGCTTTCGACACCATTGACCATAGTATTCTCCTTCACAGACTAGAAAATGTTGTTGGAATTAGGGGAACGGCCCTCTCCTGGCTTAGGTCCTATTTGACTGATCGTTATCAGTATGTAGATCTAAATGGCGATTACTCCACATGCTCTCCAGTGGAGTTTGGTGTTCCACAGGGTTCAGTTTTAGGCCCCCTGCTTTTTTCCCTCTACATGCTTCCTCTGGGCAACATTATCCGTAAACATGGTATTAACTTTCATTGTTATGCTGACGACACACAGTTATATGTTTCATCAAAACCAGATGAGATCAAACTGCTTAATAAAGTTGAGCAATGTGTAAAGGATATACGAGACTGGATGCTAATTAACTTCCTTCTGCTAAATCCTGATAAGACAGAAGTACTAGTTATAGGATCATCTGCAGCTAGAAGCAAGATGTTAGACCACACCGTAACTCTAGATGGCCTTTCCGTTACATCTAGTGCAACAGTCAAAGACCTTGGTGTGATTCTAGATTCCAGTCTTTCATTTGAAGCTCATGTAGATAATGTCACCAGGACAGCTTTCTTTCACCTCAGAAATATTGCCAAGATAAGGAATATTTTGTCACTAAATGATGCAGAAAAATTAGTCCATGCTTTCATCACCTCTAGGTTGGACTACTGTAATGCCTTACTGTCTGGCTGTTCAACCAGGTGCATAAACAAGCTTCAGTTAGTTCAGAATGCAGCAGCGAGAGTCCTCACTCGAACCAGAAGATACGATCACATCTCGCCTATCTTATCTACACTTCATTGGCTCCCCGTGAAATTTCGCATTGATTTTAAAATACTACTTTTGACATTTAAAGCATTAAATGGTCTTGCGCCGCATTATCTAAGTGAACTGCTAGTGTCTTATGATCCACCACGCCTACTTCGCTCAAAGGATGCTGGCTGCCTGTCAGTACCTCGTATCCTAAAAACTACAGCTGGGGGCAGAGCTTTTTCTTACAAAGCCCCAAAGTTATGGAATAGCCTTCCAAATAGCGTTCGGGACTCAGACACAGTCTCAGTGTTTAAGTCTAGGCTGAAAACCTACCTATTTAGTCAAGCATTTGAGTAAATAGATCTGGGAAGGACTCATGGACGTAGAGCATTATGGTGAACTGGTATGTTTAGATGCTGTCTTCCCAACTCTCACTGATCACTCGGGTTTGTTGATGGTGAAGTGTTTGGTTGCTCTACATCCCAGTGCGCCCTCATGTCTGTGTTTTCTTCTGAACCCACCCTTTTAGTTAGGCTGTCATAATTAGTCCTGCCGGAGTCCCTGCTGCACTACACTAAATATACATTCACCTCAAACTTTATCTGACTGTGAATACAACTAACTGCAATCTCTCCTCTTCTCTCTCTTTCCCTCTCCCTCTCTCTTTTCCCTCTTCCTGTCGAGCTACACGTCATTCCACCCTTTGCCCTCTGGACCTGTCTGACTCGTCCTGATGCCCAACTTCTGGCTGGAGATCTCGTCGCCTGGATCCACCGTTTGCCCTTTGGGATGCGTTTGGAGACTGGATTGGTCACAAGCTACTATGATGTCGGTCCCGGCCTCGGCGGACGTCGGAAGCTGTTTCTTGGAGGTCTCGACTCAACGCTCGATAGTCAAGGAATGGAACAAGTCTGCCTGCAATAACTAACTGGACTCCATATTAACTTAAAAGACTTTAACTGTTATACTGGACTGCTGCCTACACAGCATGTAATCACCCATATGAGGATGGGTTCCCTGTTGAGTCTGGTTCCTCTCAAGGTTTCTTCCTGTTGCCTTCTCAGGGAGTTTTTCCTTGCCACTGTCGCCCTCGGCTTGCTCATCAGGGACAATCACATTATTATGACTCATACACATACACTGTTCATGTACTGTTCTTTGGTTGTGTAAAGCTGCTTTGTGACAATGTCAATTGTAAAAAGCGCTCTACAAATAAAATTGAATTGAATTGAATTGAACTTCTGTCTTGTCTGAATTTAGTAGAAGGAAACTGGAGGACACCCAGGCCTTTATGTCTTTTAAGCATTTTTAAAGTTTGATTAATTGATTAGTTTCTTCTGGTTTCATAGATAAATATAGCTGGGTATCATCTGTATAGCAATGGAAATTTAGTGTTTCCTAATAATATTGCCTAGGGGGGGACATGCATTTTTATAGAATAAAAAGAATCAGTCCAAGCACAGAACCCTGTAAAACTCCATAGCTAACTTTTGTATACATGGAAGACTCATCATTAACATGCACAAACTGGAATCTATCTGATAGATACGACTTAAACCAGCCTAGTGCTGTTCCTTTAACCCCAATGACATGACGTTCTAGTCTGTGTAATAAAATGTTGTGATCTATAGTGTTGAATGCAGCACTAAGATTAGTGACCTTTACCAGTGTTGTTTCTGTGCTATGATGTACTCTAAATTCAAGATTCAAAAACGTTATTTATCCCAGAGGGAAATTGTTTCGCCTTATTACAATTGTTCTCAACACAGGCAGAAAGAAAGGGAACCACAACCAGGAAAGATCCACATCAACATAAATACACAATAGCATCAATACAGACAACTCAAAATATGTACAGAATATGTAGAATGAATGAATAAAAATGGGTCAATATTTATAGCCCATGGTGGAATGACAGCAATTATAAAACATACATTTTACCTTACAGAGGGGAGAGGAATTGTAGAGATTGATGGCCACAGGTAGAAAGGACCTCCTGTGGCACTCTGTGGAGCCCTTAATTTTATTAAGTCTTTGGCTGAACGTGCTCCTCTGTCCAGCCAACACACTGTGCAGTGGGTGGGATTGTCCAAGTTTGAGAGGAGTTTGGGACAGCATCCACCTCTCAGCTACAACAAGCAGAGGGTCAAGCTCCACCCCCAGAACAGAGCCAGCCCTCCTGATCAGTTTGTTCAGGCTGTTTCTGCAACCTTCATGTTGCGGCCCCAGCAAACCACAGCATAGAAGATGATACCACAGACTCATAAAACTGCAGGATGGTGCTGCACATGTTGAAGGACCTGAGTCTCCTCAGAAAGTACATCCAGCTCTGAGCCTTTTTGTACAATGCTGCTGAGTTATTTTTCCAGTTTGTTGTCCAAGTACACTACCAGGTATTTGTACTCTGATATGATCCCCACCTCATCCCCCTGTATGAAGAGAGGGATCACAGAACTCCCAGATTTCCTGACGTTCATCACCAGCTCCTTTGGTTTATTGATGTTGAGTTGAAAATGGTTGAGTCCACAATACATCCAACACAGTAATACATCCAACATCTGCAGAGTCATCAGAGAACTTCTGAAGATGACAGGACTCTGAGTTGTACCTGAAGTCTGAGGTGTACAGGATGAAGAGAAATGGAGACAGAACTCTCCCCTGTGGAGCACCTGTGCCACAGTGTCAGACACACAGTTCTGCAGGCGTACGTACTGTTGGCGGTGGGGAGGTAGTCCATGATCCACAAAATCAGGGGAGTGTTAATCTGCATGTTTTTTAAGTTCTCTCCCAGCAGTGCAGGCCGGATGGTGTTGAATGCACTTGAGAAATAAAAAAAACATAATCCTCACTAAGCCCCCAGGCTTGTCCAGGTGGGTGTAGGTGCGATGGTGCAGATGTATGATGGCGTCATCCACTCCAACTTGTGGTTGATAGGCAAACTGGAGGGAGTCAAGTGAGGGTTTGACCAAAGGTCGGAGGTCTAGGATCAGCCTCTCAAAAACCTTCATAATGTGTGATGTCAGAGCCACTGGTCTCTAGTCATTGAGGATGTGGCGTCTTATTCACAGGAACCAGGCACAACCTTTTCCACCCAAGAGAAACTCTCTCCAGATGCAGGCTGAAGTTGAAAATGCAGAGACCACATAGCTGAGGAGCACAGGCTTTCAGCACCCTTGGGCTGACTCCATCTGGACCTGCAGCCTTTATGGGGTGAAACCTGTTCAGCTCTTTTCTCACCTGCTTAGCTGGGATCATTTGTGTGTCATGTGGGGGAGGGACTGTCAAGTAAAGACAAGTCAACTTTATTTATAAAGCACTTTTAAAACAGCAGACTGACCAAAGTGCTTAACAATTTAAAAGAAAAGAAAAGAAAAGAAAAGAATAGAACATAATAAAAGTGCAATCACAATAGCATTACCAACAAAACATTTAAATAAAATTTAAAATATAAAAGAACTAAAAGGAATAAAATACAATAAAATTGTTAAAGCCAACTTCTCATACTGGGTCAAAAGCCAAGGAGAAAAAATGAGTTTTGAGCTTTGATTTAAAAACAGTCAGTGAGGAGGCCTGTCTAACTTGCAGAGGCAATGCATTCCACAACTTAGGGCATGCAACAGCAAATGCTCTGTCTCCTCTGAGCACACATAGCAGCTCAGAAAGGTAGGGAGGGGCAAGACCTTTTAAAGACTTAAAAACAAATAAAAGAATTTTAAAATGAACTCTAAGATGGACAGGCAGCCAATGCAGCAAGGCTAAAACCGGGGTAATGTGCTCTCTCTTGCGAGTTCCGCTCAGCAAGCGTGCAGCAGCATTTCGTACCAGTTGAAGACGGGACATGGACGATTGAGATACACCAAAATACAAAGAATTACAGTAATCCAGCCTAGTCGTAACAAAGGCATGGATCACTGTCTCAAAGTGCTTTTTTGACAAAAATGGTTTAATCTTTGCCAATTGTCTCAAGTGAAAGAAGCTGGATTTTACCACTGCACTAACCTGCCTATACAAAATGAAACCACTGTCCACCTTAACACCCAGGTTTGTGACGGTAGGTTCAAAAAATTGTTGTAAAGGGCCTAGGTCTACAAGAGAGGACCCACTGTTGGCGCTCGGACCAAAGACAATGACCCCTGTCTTTTTCTCATTAAAATTAAGGAAATTTAGAGCCATCCAGGCTCTTACTTCATCCAAACATTTCATCAATAAGCCCATGGCAAAGCCATTCTTCTGTTTTACTGGTACATATATCTGGGTGTCATCAGCATAACAGTGAAAGGAACAATTATGCTTTCTAAGAATGGAGCCAAGGGGAAGCAAATTCAGGAAAAAATGCAGAGGCCCCAAAATTGAGCCCTGTGTGACCCCACACAGGAGAGGAGCAGAAGAGGACTGGACATGATCAATTTGTACACAAAATGTTCTCTCTGCCAAGTACGACCTAAACCACTCAAGAGCAGTGCCACCGATGCCTACACATTTCTCTAATCGAGAAGTCAAAACACATGGTCCACTGTGTCAAAAGCAGCAGTTAGGTCCAGTAGAAACAAGACCACATTGTCTCCAGCATCTGTAGCTAAAAGGATGTCATTAAAAACCCTCAGCAATGCTGACTCAGTGCTATGAAGAGGTTTATAACCAGACTAGAACACGAGGCTTGTGACAGTTTGACAGGATGATATTAGACAGGTGTTGTCTTTTAGCCTCTTTTACCACAGTCTGATAACAACGCCAGCAGTCCTTTAAAATTTGCAAAGACACTTGCATCTTGTCCTTCCTCCACTTTCACTCAGCTTTTCGGCACTCACGTCTGACACTACGAGTTGTTTGATTTAGCCAGGGCTCAGATTTAGTTTTAGGCTGTCTGGGTTTTAATGGAGCCACAGCATCTATTACTGTTTGGCAGGTGGAATGAAACCAGGAGCTGAGCTCATCTGTATCAGAACACACAGGCTCTGGGGTGTTTTGATTGAAGGAGGCTGAGAACTGAATGGCAGTGGAAGGGTTAAAAATACAGACACTGCGAGCAGGAGCGCAAGACTTAAAGGTGTTACAGGACAGGTTGATGTCAAATAAAACAGGCATATGATCAGAAAACACTGCATCACAAATCCTCAAGTTGGAAACAGACAGACCGTAAGTTAAAACCAAGTCAAGTGTATGTCCAGATTCTTGCATGGGTTTTGAAACTTGCTGAAGAAAATTAAAAGAGTCAATAAGGCTTAAAAAGTCCTTCGACATTGTTTTGTCTGGACAGCACATCTGTACATTAAAATCTCCAACAATAAGAACTCGATCATTCTTAGGCATGACTTCAGCCAGCAGTTCAGAAAATTCATTAATAAAGTCCTTATTATATTTAGGTGGACAATAAATCACTGCACACAACACAGGGTGCAAGCGACCCAGATCAAAGAAGTCCAGTTCAAAGCTGGAGAAGGAGTTGGATAGAGCTGGTCGGCTTTATATACAGATCTGTACACGGTGGCTATTCCGCCACCTCGACCCGACGTGCGCGGGTCGAGAAAGAACTGACCCGCTGGACTCACTAACATTCAGCCACGTCTCCGTCAGACAAAAAAGTCCAAGCGTTGTGAGCTGAAGAAATCCTTAAGGATAAAAGTTTTGTTCGCTAGAGACCTGGCGTTTACCAGGCCGAAGCTGACAGGCGCTGGTGAGGCCAAGGTATTAGTAGTCTGGGGGGCCTGGCAGAGAGGCCGTAGGTTCTCCAGATTGACCCCGCGCTGCCTGGGCAGATCAGAACAAGGACAGCGACGGTGGTACAGCTCCTCCGGTCCGACGACAGGCACCAGCCAGGCACCGACAGGCTCCAGTAAATGTCTGAAAGGGAAGAGGCGATGAACCCGAAACCATGTCAAGCAGGCCTTCAGCTTCACTAGTTTACCGCTGCGTCTGCCCCGGCGACGGTGTCGTTTCCTCTGTGAGGGTAGCACCGCGGCCCGGCAAAGGTGAGCAGGTATCTCCGACAAGAAAGGAGGCAAACTTTCCTGACCATCAGTGTTAATTTCCACCAAGTTCCTGGCCGAGACGTGAGGTGAGGTCCAGGGTGATCCAACCAACAAACTAACAAAAGGCAGAGTCCAAAATGGAGTCCAATGTGCGATAGCAATGTTTCGTTTGTGAACATTTTGTTCAATATGAACTAATCTTTTATATGACTCGGGAGTAATGAGTCCTCTCAGTGAGTGATTTGTTCATTACCAGTTCATTGCAGTACCTTCTCTCGCCACATGGCAGCAGCTGCATAAGCTCGGTCGGCAGGACAGGAAACAAAAAGGATTAGTTCACGACTCACTCAACTGTGCATCTGTCCTCAGGTTCTCGTTCTTTTGTCACGTGACAGCCAGGCCACACAGGCTCTGTGTCAGCAGACACTACAGTTCTTTCACAAGTCGTTCATACAGATCGTTACGGATCATTCTTTTGTTCATTTGTCACGTGACAACTGTAGCTCAGCTACGTGCCTGTTGACTGAGAAACAAGGAAATGAATGCTATCTGACATCTGACTTTAATTTATTTGTCACCTGACAGCCGACATACGTTATTTATTCATGCAATCATAATTAATTAGTGGTCTTTGTTTGATTCTTGTAGAATGTGTGTATTGTTATTGTGTATATAATGTAAATTATGTTTGTAAATAAATACTTTCGAAAATTATATCAACATGTTTATTGTGTTATACTCTTCCATAAAATAATAAAATATAACATTATTAATAACAACAACAATAACATCAATAATAATAATAATGTCAGGTTTTGGACACATTAAATGCACCATGTAAACATTTTAAGGAACTTATTGTTACTTTTTGCTTTAAAAGTCTCACTAATTGTCAAAATAAAGTTTACTTTCACTCGTCCTACACCAGCCATCATGTGAAAGGCAGCTCGGGCTGCACGGTTCCGTTCATCGTTCACAGCTCAGGCTGTGGCAGCAGTACACTCGTTCTCATTCATCATTCACAGCTCAGGCTGTGTGGCAGCAGTACACTCATTCGCGATCACAGCGACCCATGGTGGCAGGCTGCCTGTGAACCAAAGGGGTGTATTCCTGCCCAGGTGCTTACATAATGCTTAGAAACTATCTTTTCAAGAGACGTTTGACTAAAGCAACTTTAAAAGCCTGTGGTACATAGCATTTTTGTAAAGATAAATTAATCTGATTCAATTCAATTGAATACAATTTTATTTGTATAGCACCAATTCACAACGGAAGTCATCTCAAGGCACTTTATAGTGTAAGGTTTAACACCTTACAGAGTATATTTGAGCATGCTTTAGGCTACAGTGGAGATGAAAAATTCCCTTTAGAGGAGGAAACCTTCAGCAGAACCAGGCTCATAGTGGGCGGCCATCTGCCTCGACTGGTTGGGGTGAGTGGAAAGAGGAGAGAAAAGAACAAAACAAACAAACAAAAGCAACAAGTAGCAAGAACATTGGGCAGGTCAACTGGATTCTGGAGATACCTGCAGAAGATTACAGATAGATAGATAGATAGATAGATAGATAGATAGATAGATACTTTATTGATCCCCAAGGGGAAATTTAGATGTTGCAGCAGCCATTACACACAAAAACATTTGAACATTGAGTAACATAATCTACACAACAATACACAAAACACAGTACAAGAATAACACACAGTATAGACAGTAATAACAACAAAACACACTGTAGAACTTGAATGTAAAGTGACTTAGTTACACATTGTTAAACCATCAGCGTGGACACTGACTCTCTGTCGGAATCATTGTACAAACTGATGGCTGTTGGCACAAATGACTTCCTGTACCTTTACTTGTCACAGCGGAGCTGGAGAAGTCTCTGACTAAAACTGCTCCTCTGTTTGACAAGTGGGCTGTGGAGAGGATGTGAGCTGTTCTTCATGATGCTCAGCAGTCCTCGTCTCCACCACCTGCTTTAAAGGTTCCAGAGAAGCCCCTAGCACAGAGCCAGCTTTCCTAATCAGCTTATTCAGTTTCTTAGTGTCGCTGGCTCTGATGCTGCTGCCCCAGCAGATGACAGCAAAGAATATTGGACTGGCTACAACAGACTGGTAAAAGATCTGCAGCATCTTGTCGCACACATTAAAAGACCTGAGCTTCCTCAGGAAGTAGAGTCTACTCTGTCCCTTCCTGTATACAGCCTCTGTGTTGAACTTCCAGTCCAGTCTGTTGTCCAGGTAAACTCCCAGGTATTTGTACCTCTTCACCTCTCCACCAGGGAGACAGAGAGGAGGAAGTACAACTACAGGAGATAGAAGACACAAAGTTAATGACATGCAATGGTGTAAGTCAAGAGAGGAGAGGTGCTCAGTGCAGTGAGGTCCCCCAGCAGACTGACCTATGTCAGCATAACTAAGAGATGGTCTCGAGTCACCTGATCCATCTCTAACTGAAACAAGAACAAAGCCTTCAACATAACAACACAAGGGAGGTGTGGAGGGGCATGAGGACCAACACTGGCTACAGGTTCAGCAGCCAGGTGACTGTGGGGACTGTGGAACATGCCAACGAATTGAATAATTTTTTTAATCATTTTCAGGCTGAGCCACAGAGCCCCCTGCAGATCACTAACTGCTCTTCAGTCCCTCCCCCACATGACTCAGCCACCACCCAAATGATCTCAGCTGAGCAGGTGAGAAGAGAGCTGAACAGGCTTCACCCCATAAAGGCTGCAGGTCCAGATGGAGTCAGCCCAAGGGTGCTGAAAGCCTGTGCTCCACAGCTATGTGGTGTTCTCCAACGCATTTTCAACTTCAGCTTGCAGGGAGGATCTGATCAATTTTTCTCTAATAATTATGTTTATTTGAAAACCTGAGGTTGTTCTTATTTGCCTCTATTAATGACGAATAATCTGTGGTTCTAGCTTAACTGAGGTTTTTTGATATTATTATAGTCTTTCCAGGCTAGGCAAGATTTATCTAAATTAGTGGAACGCCACTTCCTTTCCAGCTTACACAATGTCTGTTTTAAGCTACGGATTTGTGAATTGTACCATGGAGCCAGCTTCCTTTGATTCACTAGCTTCTTTTTCAGAGGAGCAATAGTTATTGAGTATTGCATGGAGTGAGTCTGCAGTATTATCAACAAGGTAGTCAACTTGCGCTTACTGCCTTCCTCTGCACCTCCTGTGCTCTGGACAGCACAGCAACACTGTGTTACTAATAAAAGTGAAGTTACTCCAAAAAGGTCAGAATTACTGTCTCAAGCTTTTGTTTTTACTTCAGGACCTAGTTAGTTTTATACCATGAAGCTGCCGTTGTGGTGGGACAGAGTTTGTAAAGTGACAGTGATGCCAGAATGATCGTTCTTATCCACAGATAATGTCAGCTTTACTGCAGTACTGTTACTAATGACAGAATACTGCAGTACTGTTGTTACTGACATAATTCTGCAGTACAGTTATTGCTGACAGAATATTTTAGTACTGTTATCACTGACATAATACTGCAGTACCGTTATTACTGAGAGAATACTGTATTACTGTTACAGTGTGTGTCTGGGTCTGTCCTGTTTTCAGCCTGCAACTTCCTCTAGTCTTGCTTTCCAAACAGTACTCACTTTAGTTGGTGATTGTTACGCTAGGAAGTTGACAGAATGTGGTAGGTTGAAATTGATTGTGACAACACAAATTCTGCTTGGCAAATTCTCTGTTAAATGTATTCCTGGAATTCCTGAAAATGAATCATTTTCTTTGTAGTGATTGTTTCTGCATGCATTAAAATGGTCCTGGCCTCGGCTGTTGTTGACAGCTGTTTTTCTGAGGTCTTGACTTACGGCAGTCGCTCGATAGTTCAGGACTGGAATTTCCAACTATTTCCAAGTCTACCTGCGCCTTCAATAATTAACTGAACTCCATATTAACTTAAAGACATCAACTCTTATTCCGGAATTCCTGCTGCCTTACACACAGTTTGAATGCTCAATTCCTGCTTTCTGTTATCACCCAAATGAGGATGGGTTCCCTGTTGAGTCTCACGGTTTCTTCCTATTGCCATCTCAGGGAGTTTTTCCTTGCTACTGTCACCCTCGGCTTGCTCATCGGGGACAATCTGATTATTATGATTCATATACATTCACTTTTCATATAAACTTCCATAGTTTCTTTGGTTGTGTAAGGCTGCTTTGCAACAATGACTGTTAAAAGCTCTATACAAATACAATTGAATTTAATTAAACAACCGTTTCCTCTACAGGACATCACATCATAATCTAAAACAGTTGAGGTTACCTGCCAGACTGACCTAGCACTGCCTACCTTTGACAGTCTCCAGTAACATCACAAAATCAGAAATTGTGTACATGTATTTACAGTAGGATTACTTTGTACAATAAAGATTGCAATTAAATGTAGACAAACATAGGCACTATTTAGATAACTGTGTCAAAACTTTTTATTTCTGCCTCTTTTTAACAGTGCAATGGAAAATCATGGTGGGCTCAAACATACTGCATCACAGATGTTAAAACACCAGAAAGCATCCTGAGTCGCAACAGGAGTTGTTGAGCATGATCATAGTTATCACTCATACTGTACTTCCTGCAACTGTGTCACAAAGGATTTCATGTTGTGTAGGCAGAATGTCTCATTGGATGCATTACATGATTTGACGTTAGATTTTCTTGTGATTTAGATCAAGAGGCTCTGTAGGGAGTGATGAAATTATGTTGGTATGCTGGTTATTGTGGAGGGTAAGACAAAAAAATAAATAACAGCGTCTATGTTGATGATATAGCGCTATGCAAAATTGCCTCAATATGTGTTGTGGTCTCTGAAGACTTGAAGCACTTAGCTGAGATGTCAGAGTCAGAGCTATGTGATATGTTAAAACACTAGTTACAAACACCTATGCCATGGAATCCATGTACAGTCATAATCGTGATCGTAATCACAAGTTTGCAATGCCAAGAAAAGAAAGGACATGTTTACTTGGCTAAAAAATAAAAATGATGATACAGGAAACACACTGTACACTGGAGGTCCCAACTTAATGGGCGAACAGGATATGATAAACCGGTAAATACAGACACCTTTTAACACAGAAAGGTCACTGCATTGGTGGGAAGATGGCCCCTTCTTTAAGACACATTTGCCTATTTACACTGCATTATAAAACGCTGCTATAAAGGTGTTTCAGTGTGAATTAGGTACTGGCCCCCCAGCTTTAGAAATGATTTAAGCTCCAAACATAGTTAGATACGTGTAAAGTACGGAATGATTATTAAGATTAGGTTAAGAATAATGGTCACAGTTTCACGCAGCAATGTTTGGCTGATGAGAACCTGAAGAAGAAATGCTACTCACACCACTATGATGTGCAGCTGTGCAGCAGGAGGGAATCACTGAATACAGTTTGAGTTAAGGTCTGGTTCATGAAAATAATACATAATTAGTTGGACTATGTCAAAACTGATCACCTTCTTCTGCTGCCTTTATTCAACTACTTGCCAACCAATTCTCCATTGTAGCGTTATGTCTGATCAGTCAAGAGGGTTACTTAAAGCCAAATAAAACAGTGATCATTAACAAACAAACACAGTTTATGGCTGTACTTGAGTTCAAATCATGTCATATACACTGTTTCCCACCAGTGAAACAACCCCAGTAGCTGATCCCGTAATAAAACATCATACTCCTAACACCCACCAAACGTAGGCCAAAAAACTTCCATCTTATTTGCATATTTTGATCATAAATGTCTTTAATGTACAGAAAAAATATATTGCTTTGCCTTGCAAATACCTTTGGAGGTGACTGTGCATAACTTATTCTGAAAATAGTTACCAATGCAAAAGCCCAAAGGCCTATTAAAATTTGATAGGCCTCTTTAGACACATAGTTGGCATGGAAAAAAAAAAAAAGGTTTGATATGATATGTAAAGAGATATGTAAATAGACCAAACCAGGTATGTAGAGTTAAATAGACTAATTCAATTCAATGGGCAGCCATCCGTCTCAACTGAATTTAGGTCTCCCTTTCTGGAGGTATTCTCTGCCTCAGAGCTACATATGTTTCCAGTTTCCAGTTTGCAGTTACCGACCCTACCAAACTGCCCAGTGTTTTGTGTCTTGCTTATTACATCTTTTCTCTCCCCAATTTACACTTATCCCAACCGGTCGAGACGGATGACTGCCCACCCTGAGCAACTGAAAAAACTGAATTGAACTAGTCTGATTAGTTTGAGAGGAGGAGGGTGGATGCAGGATGCATCGTCCTCAGGTTGAGGTTGGTATTATTTAATTTAATTTATTTGTACAGCACTTTTAACAATTTTCATTGTCGCCAAGCAGCTTTACACAACCCAAGAAAATATGGACACCCACACTGAGCCATGAAACTCATCAGCAGTGAGAGAGATGGAGGGGGGGAGTGGTACTCCGTGATTAGGAGTGCAACAAGCAGGATTTCTATTGTAACAACACATCATCAGTAGGGTAAAACTAAGTGGAGTTGGGTAAGGGAATGATTTGAAGGTGGAGAATAGCTTCCAAGTATCTGTTATTTTGCTTTAATTGTAATGGGAGTATAACGTTTTAGCCTTGGTAACACTGTGTTACCATTTCCCTACAAATACCATGCTGTCCATGTGTCTGTGAAGCTCTTATGAAATTCTCCCTCAGTATACAGGAATACGATGTGTTAATAAAGGATTTTATATTTCTCCCTGCTGTGTAAACAAACATAAAGTGGCAGATCTGCGGAGCAAAGGTGGTCTTAAAACTGTTTAAAACTACCTTGTGCACACTTGCTTGCAGCTAAATTGTGCAACTAAACTAAATGTTGGAGAATGTCTAATTACTTTCATTTCAACTCATTTTCAACTTTCAGCTTCTAGTTGCCTCAACACACCACCATTCTTCCTAGTCTCTGTGAGAGAAATCAAGGATTAGTTTTTGAAAGAAATGAGATGTCCTTTCTTCTAGCCCATCATCTGAGACGACATCAATTCAATCCAAGCTGCATTAGCTGTCAGTGTGATTTGTTTTGTATGTGTAGATGGTTTGGCATTTATATTACTCACTAATAAGGTTCACAGTGCACAGCATTCCTCCATGTGACTGCTGTATGTATTTGAAGAACATCTGTACATTTAAAAACGTCTTCGTCAACGTTCTGTATTTGTATCAGTGATATCGCACTGAGTTAGGGGACTTAAAAGCTCAGAGTGCAATGAATGAGTGCATATGAACCATTGTAATGGCAGCAATGTGTTAATTCAACGCAATTGGAGTCAGAAAAACAAGCACACTCTGTCTAGACCTTACCTTATCTACGTAGTCCTTAAAAACAAACCTCATTGGTTGTGGTGTTATGAGATCCACCGCAAAATGCAGCAAAATTCAAACCAGATTATTTTAGACGTAAAACTCACACAGCTCAATACAATTTGTAATTCATAATTTATCATGAGATAGGGCACCTATTGTGATAGATGCTAGCAATGACCACTCAGTGACTCCACGAGAGAGGGACATTTGTATGGGTTCTCTTAAACACAGTAATTGATACTATTAGCAAAACATGCCTGTAAGGGCATGACAAAGGTGATGGCAATGGGACAGCATGACCAGATCAACAACCAAAAAGGTCAGACACACACACTTGTGTGACACAAGAGTATTGAGAACTGTGATCACTAATGACATTGTGTCTCATTTAACCTAATCTATAGAGAAAATACATATTTACTATTGACAATAATGACAAAGAAAGAGGGAAAAGCATTGAAACCTTATTTTGTATTTGGTGGAAGAACCAGACAGATTGAATATGATTTATGATTGAAAATTATTTATTCAACTAAGACAGTTTACAGAATGACTCTAGTTGTATTTAAACCACTTTCAGGTGAATCTCTTTGTGAATTATGAACAACCTCAACTACAGAAAATATTTTAAAAGTTTTAAATTTTTATTACAAAGTTTAATGCTGACATCATAAATATATATATATATATATATATATATATATATATATATATATATATATATATATATATATATATATATATATATATATATTTAAAGTAAATATAATTATATAAAGTTCTATAAAGTCCTTCATGTGCATTGTACTACTGTAAAAAAATGGGTACAAATATTTGCATGTATCCTTGAAACCACTAATGTGGGAGTTTCTTTTGAGAGAAGGGGAGGAAATGGATCATTGGTAAACCATATCCACCTCGCCTAAGACAGCCTTTTTACCCAAAATACAAATGTATGCTCAATAATTTAACTGGGTATAAGTTAACTTATCATTAGTGCTCAAAGATCTGCATGCTCTTGTGTCACAAAAACTTGTGTGTGTGTCTAACCTTTTGGTTGTTGATCTGTTCATGCTGTCCTGTCACCATCAACATTGTCATCCCAGTGGTCCTCCTCGTCTTTTCTGAACCTGCCGTTTCTCGCCCAGTGGCCAGTTTTCCCACATGCATAACATAATTTGTCTCCCTTTTGAGGCTGTCTCCCTCCCCCACAGATCCATCCTCTACCCCTTCCTCCTCCGTGACTGGCTCTGTCTTTGTTCCTCCCTTCTACGTGCTGTTAGGCACACCAGAGAGCTGGTTTCCTGAAGGAGTAGTTAACACATCAAACTGCATTCTTTTTCTTATTAACCATTTTTCTTGTTAAAATTATTTTCTTCAAGTCTGGCATAAAAGTACTGTATGATGGTTCACTTAATGCTTAGTAATAAAGTTATTTATCTGGGGAAAAGATCCTTTATTTGTTGTGCATATGGTCCAAACCTCAGGTTCTATGTCAGGGGCAGAGGATGTAGGACTATGTGAAGAGTCAGGGATGAGGTGGTGGGTCTGGTTCAGGTTCTGCTATGACCACATTGTCATCTTCGCTTTTTGTTACAAGTACATACTGTACATTTTTGTTTCTATAGTGTATTCCCTATTTTCTTTTTTTTTTCTTTTTTTTTTCTTTTTTTCCCGACAACAATTTTAATTTTTAATTTATTTTCTTTATCATAAAAGTTATTGTGCAATATATTTGTCTTTATTAGTATATTTGGTTATTTGTTTCTATTAATATATTTAAATATCTTAATTCATTTTAAGTTCAAACTTAATTTATCTTCTCTTTTTATAAAATAGGTATTTTATATTTATATTTTATTCTTCCCTAAACAGCTAACCTGTTTGTATGGCATATCACCCGAGCAACGGGTCCAATCAGCTGAACACTGTTTCTGTTGCCACTGTTTTTCCTATTTCAGTGGTACCTCCTTGAGTCCCCTGAGTCTTGCTCTATATTTAACGTGCTGCATGGGGTTATTTATTCCTATAATCTTCTCACACTGACTATGGACAGAAAAGGCTACTTAGGGTTCCCAACCCTAACTAGAAGTTAAAAAATGTATAATATAAGTTTTTTCTCAATCTACCCTTTAACTTATGTTTCTTTAAGTCACAAAGCAATATCGACTCACAGTTGCCTTGGCCTAATTGAACAATTTAGAGACAATGTTTTACTCTTATCGCCCACTTATCACCACTAGTCTCAGAATGATCAATTGAAAACCAGAATATACTTCTTTCCCCCTTTTTTGTTTATTGATTTTATGATAGCATTTTTTTTTTCCTTTCATTTTAAAGTAGATCCTACCTTATTAATCCGGTGTCCTGGATATCTATCAATCCCGTCACTTCTCAGACATCCAGAGGAACCTGGCCCAATTGGCAAAACACTGCTGTAGGATAAGTATGCCAGAGGACTTACTCAGGAATCCCAGACGCCCCCATGCACTGTCTCAGGTCTTGTAGTCTGGACATCGGAGAAGATAAAGAACAAAATTGATTTCTTCAACAATCTTCTCAGGACCACCGATGACATTAATAAGGCAGTAGTTTATTTTCTCTTGCGCAAGGGAGCATGTATGCATCAGCACACGACTGACAGAAACATACAAAGAATCTAACACATGCAGTTCTTTTTATAGATTGCAGATGGGAGGGAGATGTCTTTCTGTTTGTAAATAAAGACATAACAATGGCAGTTGTGACATTGCAGTTGGTTCTCGTCTCAAGGTAAATTCTATGTTGCCACATCTTATCAGGTTCCCAAGGATAAAAGTCTGGTGGTGTCCCTTAATTTCTTATTGCGTACAGCATGTGGTCATTTTGAAAGGACTACCATTCAATACTGTTCACTAAAGTCAGCACAGCTTGAGCTCAGTTAGCACACAATTCACCAGGTGAAAACACTAAGAGTCAAAAACACACACATCAATCAGATCCTTCAATAGATAGATAAAAGGGCTATTGAGTTTTTAACAATGGATCCACAGAGAAATTAAGAAATAGGTCGAGGAGGGAGAGGAAGAGAAAGAGTTGGGGGATGAGGGAGAAGAGGAGGAGAAAGGGGAAAATGGGGATGAGAATAAGGAAGGGCAAGGAGACAAGCAGTCTTGCATGAAATTCAAGCCACTTTAATTGACCATGTTCTTGTCAATGGTATGCCTATGAGGGAGGCTGGGCAACGAGTACAGAAGAGACATTATGGATTTGTGTTTACTGTTTTGAGATTATGAGGCATAGTTTCAAGAAATGTGTTTAAGCAATGGAGAAAAACTGTAATACAAACACAGAGCAAATGTTTTGAGAATAATTTTGACTTGTGTCTAGAAGTTTTTTCTGTTAACTAAACACACATACATACATACGTACATTTTCTCTTTGTTGTTAAAAGTTAAAATCTATATCAGTTTAGGCAAAGTAAACCTTGTGTAACTCTAGCCCTAGCTCAGTGGTAACTCTGTGAACACCATGTAAAGCAGGACATGCAGGACATGCAACCATTTGTAATTCTGTCAACAAAACACTTAAATTCTTAAAGTCTCAAAGTTCTCATAAAGTCTTTTAGGTATTTAAAGTCAAAAACACTGTGGTTCAGTCCAGTACAAATCTGATAGTAGTAGTTTCTCTTATATGATTACTTGACTGATGATGATTTCTTCTTTACAAAAAACAAAAATGGACAGGAAAATTGGAAACAAAAACACTGCTGAAACAAATCAAAGTTAGCAAGACTTTACTTGGCCCTGTGGCCTTTTTTGTTTTTGTGAGATGAAATTGTCATATTCGTTATATGGACTACAATTATGATGCAACCTTATTTTTACTTAAGAATTATCCTGACTGGATTTACTGAATTATATTAACAAGAGAAACTGACAATTACTTGTCATATATGTGTTGTCATTCCACCCAGGACTATAATTATTGACCCATTTTTATTCATCTGTTTTCATCCATCTTACATATTTTGTATATATAACGAGTTCTCTATATTGATGTTATTTCGTATTTATGTTGGTGTGGATCCTTTCTGGTTGTGGTTTCCTTTCTTTCTGTCTGTGTTGAGAACAACTGTAACAAAACAATTTCCCTCTGGGATTAATAAAGTTTTTTTTAATATTGAATTAATGTAAATTCTGTTTCATAACAAAGTGGGGCCTTTGTGTACCTTGGCTACAGTTTATTTAGAGGATAAGTAGACTTTGAAATGATTACTCAGAGTAGCTAAGTTTCCACTTTTGTGAGTTGTTTTATTCCTTCAGAATAGGCATCCTTTTTCTTACATTACACAATGGCTGCTGTCAGGAATTAAGTGATTCCCTGAACAAGTCCAGACCTTCACAGGTGCCATGAGTACTTAAATGCAATTGAAAAGGCGTAAGAGATAGGTTGAATCAATAGCCTGTTTTTCACTTCACTCCCATTGTTGATATCTCCAGAATGCACACAAAAGCCTTGCAGGCTGGGGCATAAAAATAGCTGGCACCCTGTATGGCAAATGGAGCATCCTGGGAATAATTGAGAAGAGTGGCAGTGGAAGTGACGCTAAGATTAAGTGATTAACGTCCTGTAGGAACCCTAGAGCTCTGGCTTAAATAGGATAGATGCCTGCTGGAAACAGTGAATTATACACCCAGATCTGATATATTGTTTAGGTTTCCTTCCCACCTGTTCAAACTCAAGTAAGACTTTCTTTCCTTAAAACAGCAGTGTGGGCATCTGAGATGATGGTGATGTTAATGGTAAGGCAGTGAGGCTGAGCAGTAGCTGCAGCTTCTTTCCTGTTTCTGCCCTGAATGCAGCTCACTCACTGAGACCTGAATCAGTGTTCATGTGTGATGTTGTGTGTATGGAAATACCTGTCATTTCTGTAGAGGCAAGGAATGGATCTATAATCCATTTTGTTTTTTTTATCAGAATCTTTAAAATTTCCAACTTCATTTAACCTTTTTGCCTCTCAACATACAGTATATTGAACCCCAATTCCTCCACCCCTCTGCCACATTTCTACACAACATGCTTGTGTAAACCTGGATCTAGGCAGGCCAATTACCTACCAGTTGTCTTCTGCCAGTTTTGTGATTTGTTTTTAAGTTTTAAGTTAAAAAATTAAAGTCAGAAAACACATTTTTATAAGTTTAATACACTTACACTTAATACAACTTAACTTTAAGTTGAACTAGATTGGAAATATAAAACATAGATATGTAGGTTAAATTAATAAAAGCAAGATAATTCTCCCAAAGACTAAACAAGAATATTGGTTTAAACAAGCTGCAAAGAAAAACACAGATGGAATATATATATGATCATAAAACATCCTTCTCCAAAATCTATTTTGCTAGGCTGGGGTTAAACCATGTCTCAACAGGAGGCATGGCACATATGATAAATCAGGTAGTTTACTAAATTACTAAAAATGTTTGTTTTGGATGTACTGCAAAATATAACTTTCAGGGTAACCTGAAACCAAAAATAATAATAATACCCACAACCAAAACACCTTAATTTAAAAAACCTAAATTTATTTTTATGAACTTAAATAATTAAATAAATGTGAAGGGGAGAAATTTTATCTGGTAATTATAGACCAGTTCTCAAAATGTGTAGAAATATTTCATAACATCCTGATGCTCAAGATAATAAAAAGAGAATTAGAAAATCACTGTGCCTATCATCCATGGTCTGCGGTCTGCAGATTAGTGGAAATATTTAATGGACCAATTAAATTAAAATTAAAATTAAAATTAAAATTAAACTTACATGTGACTTATTCACCTGAGCCAATGTAAAAAAGTTCCAATAACTCAAACTACAGTAATTAGTGTCACTTGTAGAGTTATACCTTCTTGTTTGGAGGGTGACTGGGGAGTGTCAGTCCAACAATCCCAAGGTAAAAGCTTCAAAGGGGAGTGCATCCAAAATGGAGCACTCGTCTCAAACCAGTGAAGAAACCAACAATACTCCTGGGATTTTAGGGACTCATCTCAGGGCACTCACTCAGGCCTAATGTTAAAATTACTGATACTATTGATGTGACTTTGTTGATTGTTATACCAATATTGTGGCATGAAAATATAATTTAAAGAAAACAGACTAATATAATAGGAGTGGGAGACAAAAGATACGAGAAAAGGGTTAGTGACGATAAATGCAGGGAGACATGTGCTTCCCAGGAGTAATTTTGTTCAATAGTATACTGTTCGAGAAGCTAATGTATCCACTTGTGTTGCATTTACAGCATCAAGACCATTCTTGGCCACCTCCCCCTTCAGACTCACCGCTGCCAGTGACCTGGAGGTTCTATAAGGTATGCTTTTGCTATTTGCAACCTGCACAGTTCCTGAGAACCAGACTTATAAAACTGTGCATTTCTTAAATTTCAGTTTCCCCAGGAGCTGAATTTTATTCTCCTAATTACATCTGTTTCAAAATAACATCTTATAATGAAACAATTAACATCACCTGAGCAGATCTCTCCTATAATTCTTTGTGGTTTGTAAACCAAACAGTGGCAGAACCAAACGTTATTGGACATGTTGTTAACAGAAAAAGGAGGTGTCTGTAGTGTGTTTCAAACTGTACACTCAAACCACAAAACAGCCCCAGACAACAGCATTACTCATGCCTTAGAATACCTGAACGCACTGTTTGAGGAACAACCTAAAGATTCAGAGGTAGATTATCCTTTCATCTCCTTGTCTGAGAAATGTTTGGGAGATGAAGCAGTCTAATCTCTTCTTTTCTAGTCTCTGTTGCAGTGGCGGATGCCCTGGTGGTTGTATTTAGATGGTGCTGTATTCTGTGCCTCCAGGGACTAATGCAAAGGTGGATAGATGCTGTCTTAACTAAGGCCATGTACCAACAGGTCGCTGACGAGGATGAGAACCTTGAGGATGCAGACTATACTGAAACCTACATTAAATAAGTTCTAAGTCTGCTGATACTGAAGTGAATACTTGATGATGTGTATCATGAAAACCTAAGAACTTATATGCTGATAGCAATGTAGAAGTACACAGTATCATGTGATGTTTAGATTGTTACTTTTTCTTTATTGATTTTCTTTTTCTTGTTTTATTGTCCATTATTGAAAAAGGATCATACACTTCTTTAGTTACAAACAGAAAAACATCTCCCTCCCATCTAAAATCCATAAAAAGAACTGTATGTGTAGGTTTCGGTCAGTTGCGTGCTGATGTATACAATTATACAACAAACTACTGCCTTATTAATCTTATCGGTGGTCCTGAGAAGTTTGTTACAGAAAGTTTCCTACCATGAAGGCTCTCCCAATCAGTTTGGTTACATCTGTCTTTAAATTGGACAAAATGTTTCCGTAGACTTCTGAGTTCATTTTTCAGTGGAGATTAATGAGCCTGTCCCAGAAGAAGCCATGCATTCCAGACCATAACATTACCTCCACTGTATTTCAAAGATGAGCTTATATGTTTGGGGTCATGAGCAGATCCTGTTTTTCTCCAAACTTTAGGCTTTCCATCAATTTGGTAATTGTTAATCTTTGTGTCATAAGTCCATAAAACTTTTGAGGAATTTTTGAGGCTCTTGCTTGTTTTTTAAACACATTTTGTGACAGTAACAGTGGAAACGCCTGGTCACATGCTTTTGATCTGCTAAGCCCTTTATTTCTAAATCTTAATTATTCATTAATATTAATATAATAAATTAATATAGTCTAGTCTAATACTCCACACTAATGTGTATCTACTTTTTTTTGTCTTATTCGTGTGGGATTCTCTATGTTTCAGGGACAACATACAGTAGATTTTATTATATTGTTTATTGAACAAGAATAACAACTATTTGTTAACTGCTTTAACAATCAGTAAAGCAGGCCGGGTCTGGTTTGTCTGTGTGAGTCAGAATGATTATTTTATAATGTACATCATATTGTTTGGCTGAAAGAATGTTATGGTGCAGTGCAGTTGTGATGCTCAACCTTTGAGAACTGCCTGTTTTCACCCTCTGGATTTGTTTATCTAGTCTCTTGGCCTTGTGTTGCTGACATCTAACCCAACATAACGTGCTTTCCCCACATCGGCTCTGTCTTCTGCATCTGCTCTTCGGTGCCAGATCTGTGATTTCGTGAAATCAAGTCTCAGTGAAATCAAATGTTTAACAACATCACCATCTTCTTGTGGTCCTTTCTTTCTATAATTTTTTTTTGTAATCACAGACAGTTTTTCAGTGAAAATCTCTTGACTGCCCTAGTGATGGTTGCTAGGAGATTTGTGGCACGTGCAAAGTTTACAGTATATAGGAAGTGTATGTCTTCTGCTCTATGTGTGGAGTGGTTAGTGATAGTGATAGTGGGAAGCAGGCTGGTAAGGAACAATTCTGTAGATGGTCACATAAGTGGGGCTCCTGGCAGCTGTCCTGTTTAAAAATATAACCTACAGCAGCTGCGTGTTGTACTATGCAAATTTCATAAAGGCCTGCCCTATAAACGTTTTTTAAATCCAATAGTCAGATGCTGGATGAATGAATGTGTGACTGCTCTGGAAAATAATGTACTGTCTAATAGGTTTATTGAGTCATTTATTAATAACCTGCTAATACCTTGATGTCTGTTGCTCTGTTATTAACCTATGTTAGTATGTGCATCATGTAACATGTGAAGTGCCAGCTAACAGGACAATGATATGTACTGTCCTTGGTTTAATAACTTAGTGCATTCAACACCATCCGACCTGCTAGGGGTGAAATTAAAAAAACATGCAGGTTGACACATCCCTAATTTTGTGGATTATGGACTACCACACTAACTGCCCACAGCACACCCGCCAGCAGAACTGTGTGTCTGACACTGTGCTCTGTAGCACGTGCTCCACAGGGGACAGCTCTGTCTCTATTCCTCTTCACCCTGTATACCTCAGGCTTCAGGTACAACTCAAAGTCCTGCAATCTCCAGAAGTTCTCTGATGACTCTGCAGTTGTATGATGCATTCAGGATGGAGATATTAAGGTACCAGCGTACTAAATAGTAGGGTGGTGGTTCGATTCCCGGCTGCCATGTCACATGCCAAAGTGTCCTTGGGCAAGATGGTGAACACCAAGTTGCCCCTGGTGAGTCAGAATCAGCTGCATAGCATCTCTGCCATCAGTGTGCGTGTGTGCGCGAATGGGTGAATAAGATGCAGTGTAAAGTGCTTTGAGTACCAGTTAGGTAGAAAAGCGCTATATAAGTGCAGACCACTACTAGGGAGTGGTGGAAGGTTGGACTTTAGTAAACCTAGGATTCTTGTCATCCCTCTCTCTATACAGGGGGAGGAAGTGGAAGTCATATCTGAGTACAAATTGTCATGGTTTCGGCCTGGCCCCGGCCGGCCTTGGTTTTCCTCCCTCGATCTCCCTCTGGACTCCGCCCACCAGCCACTTCTCTCCCTCTGCTCCCAGCAATCAGCTGCATATTGGACTCACCTGTGTTCCCCTCAGGCTACATAAGCTCTCCTCAGCCCTTTCTCCTCTGCCAGATTGCTGTCGCTCCTCAACCGGTTTCCAGCCTGTGTTCCATGCCTGCTGCTATCCCTGCCTGTTGTTATCCCTGCCTGTTGTTGTCCCTGCCTGCTCCTGCTCAGCCCTGTCTGCTTCCCCCCCTGGACTCTGGATTTCGTTCTTCCCCCTCTGAACTTTCGGACTTTGTTACCTGTTTTGCAGTGAGTGTTTTCCTGCCATCGTGCAATGGTTTTTGTTTGTACTTTTATTCCTGATTTGTTACTTTGTTCTCCGCCATCTGGGTTGTTTTACGTTGTTACTTTGTCCTCATGTTTCTGCCCGTTTTTGTAGTGTCTGTTGACACCCCCCTTAGTTTCCCTTGTTTTTGTACTTTTCAGTAATAAATCCTGTTTCAGTTAATTCCTGCCTCGTCCCCCTCCTTAATTGTGACACAAATACCTGGAAGTGTACTTGGACAACAAACAGGAATGGGTAAAGAACTCAGCAGCACTGTACAAAAAGCTTCAGAGCCGAATGTACTTTCTAAGGAGGCTCAGGTCCTTCAATATCACCATGCACCATGCTGCAGATATTTTGGAGGCTGTGATGGTCAGTGTCATCTTCTATGCCATGGTCTGCTGGGGCCGCAACATGAAGGTGACAGACACTAACAGGGTGATCAGAAGGGCTCGCTCTGTTCTGGGGGTGGCGCTTGACCCTCTACATTTTGTAGCTGAGAGGAGGACGCTGTCCAAACTCCTCTCAATCCTGGACAATCCCTCCTACCCACTACACAGTGTGTTGGCTGGACAAAGAAGCACGTTCAGATAAAGACTTAACATTAAATGCTCCACAGACCGCCACAGGAGGTCCTTTCAACCTGTGGCCAGCAATCTTTACAATTTCTCCCCCCTCTGTAAGGGGTGGGGGAAGTGACAATTTGATTTGTCATATAACTCTAATTCCACCCTGGACTATAATTATTCACCCATTTTCATCCATCTCACATATTCTTTATATATATTAAGCTTTCTGTATTGATGTTATTGTGTATTTGTGTTGGTGTGGGTCTTTTCTGGTTCCCTTTTCTTTCTGTCTGTGTTGAGAAAACTGTAACAAGGCAAAACAATTTCCCACTGAGATTAATAACGTTTTTTGAAACTTGAATCTTGGATTGTGTATTAAAAAAATAATAATAAATAAATAAATAAAGACTAGACTGATGGATATGATTACTACTAGAAATGTAGGAGGGAGGAAACTCATTGTAGTCAGAGAACAAGGAGAAGAAAAGTACAGATTAGTATTTTCAGTTGTTCAGTACCAGAGCCAGAGATGTGAGTAAGGCATACAAGTGCAAGTCTTGAGTTATAATAATGGTGAAAATGCAAATGTGACTTACTGCCATAAGTCACAACTCAAGTCATAGGGTGAGGTGTGTCCTTGAGCAAGACCCTCCATGCCAGCTCCCTGGGCACTGTATGTGGCTGCCCACTACTTCCCCCAGGGGGATGGGTTAAATGCAGAGGACCAATTTCATTGTAACATATCAATGTGACATATGACAATTAAAGACTTGCTTTCTAGATAACCCAAGTAAATACAAAATGCAGTTCTTAAACAATCAATTCATTTATTAACAAGAAAAGCATTTGAGATAATGGGATATGTGAAATATTTTGTATTCCTTCTAAGTTCTCAAATTTGCAAATCGAGTATGACTTAAGTCAAGTCATTTAACTTGAGTTGCCCACTAATGCTGTTAACTGTCATCTTTAGGTTTCCCTACAAATGTTCTGTGGGGTTTAAGCTTGGACTTTTGGCTGGGACACTCAAAGATAGTCAGACAATTGTCCTGTGGTCACTCCAACCTTGTCTTGGCTGTTTGCCTTAGGTCATTGTCGTACTGAAAGGCAAACCATCACTGCAGTTTAAGGTTCTCATCCTCTGAACTCTTACCACCTTTGTGAAAAAGAAGTTTATTTAAGTATATCATTAGTATCCAACTTTTAAACTAAAAATAACAATGTTCCAATGACTTAGCCAAGTAGTGTCACTTATAGAGTTACACCTTATTGTCTGGAGGGTGACGGGGGAGTGTTGGTCCAACAATCCCAAGGTACTCATCTCAAACCAGTGAAGAAACCAATAATAAAAAAAAATTGTTTTACATTTGTTTCTCTTATGAAACTCCCATTTGTTATAACTTTAAGTGACCCTTGTGAAACTTGCCTTTGCCCTTGTTAGATAGTGCACCATACTTTTATCTTAGGCAGTCAGATAGGCTGTTCCGGCATGGCGAGACGAGAATCAACTGTAATGTCTCACAGACAATTATTATCTATTCTACTCTCTACCATCTGAAATCTGTAAAAAGAACTGTATGTGTTAGATTGTTTAAGTGTTGCCTCTGTCAGTGCATGCTCCCTTGTGCAAGAGAAATTAAACTACTGCCTTATTAATCTCAACAGTGGTCCTGAGAAGTTTGTTTCAGAAATTTTCAGATGGACAGAAAACATTATTGTTTTGTATACATTCATGTGCATTTCAGACTCTGTGATGCTTTCTAATAGTACTCTATGCTGTGCACTTTCTCTGTGGACAATATTTTTTCTGGTACAGAGGGTGTACAGCAGTAGCAACCTCATGGGCATAGCATACAGTGCTGTGATAAATTTTATTTATTTTTGATTTGCATAATTATAACACTTAAAAGATTCAGATCATAAAACCAATTTTTAAATTACACAAAGATTACCCAAGTAAATATAAAATTCTGTTTTTAAACAATGATTTTATTTATTAAGGGGAAAAACCCGCCTGGCCCTATGGGGAAAAAATAATTGCCCCTGTTTTGCTAAATAATGACTAAACTGTGATTAACCCTATTTTTGGAAGGCTGAGTTAAATTTTACTGGCCACAACCAGGTCTAATCATCGCTAGACATGTTGAATCAAGAAATCCCTTAAAAAGCAGTTGTCTGACAAAGTGAAACATGCTAAAAGATCTCAAAAAGCAACACATCATGCCATGATCTAAAGAAATTCAAGAACAGATGAGAAAAAAAGTAATAGACTTCTGGAAAGAGTTACAAAGCCATTTCTAAAGTTTTGTGACTCCAGTGAAACGCAGTTGGAGCCATTATCCACAAATGAGAAAACTAGTAGTGAAGTATAGATGAAGTATAGTGAAGTAGTGAACTCTTGATGACATTTTCCGTCAGGATTTTCTAGTAGATCATTGTCATTGCAACAAGACAATGATCTGAAACACACCAGCGTGTCCACCTCTAAATGGCTAAAAAAAAAAAAAAAAAGTTTTGGGGTCTTCTTTGTCTTCATGTTTGAACTTGTGCTAAACCCTTTTTGTTGTTGTTGCTAGACATTTAATAAAGAGTCACATAAAAAAAATGTATAAAAAATGTATTTGCCTTAGTACTGTAGGAAAGCAGAGCCCTACATGTTTTGTTTTCATTCATTTAAGACTGCCAGTTTTTTGAGGGAACATAAGGCATTCCTTCTAAATAGTAGAAATAGTGCTTACACTCATCATGTCCTGGTTGGAGAGTTATCTAACCACATAATGTCCTATTTTTCAACATACAGTATAAATGTGTCACTTTTAAATGACACCTCTGATCATTTACAGACAGTAGCATCAATGTACATTTCCCAAACATTCCTATACACCAGCAGAGTGCCAGATATTGAAATGAGCACATGCTTATGAGAAACACACTCTCTTGATGTGAGACTAAATGCCTGAGCTTTAAAATGCATTCCTCACTTTCAGTCCAGTGGCTATGTGAGGCAGCCGCTGAGTGTTTGAAGATGGTTCACAAGGAGTTTTTTGCCAGCTCTGATAGATGGGTGGAAGTGTTTCTGATCTTTTGTTACACTTAATTTGAGTCTTTGAATGCATTCAGTGAATGTAATTGTTCTGAGGAATAATGGGATTGCTTACAAACACAATATAATGGTAATTTAATATTCTTTTTGTATGTGTGTGTCTGCAGGCTTTCTTGTATGCAGTTACATTTTTCAAAGATCTCTTTGTTTCTCCAGGCTCCAAATCGATGTGAAAATCTATCATCTTCTTTCTAGCAGTTAATCTTTACACAGTGATGTACAGTCTGTTTGTTGAGCAGCTTTTGCCATATACTATGTATTGTCTCTGTCTATTTGTGAGGCATTACATATAATGTGTTCTTCTCACAGCCACAGCATGGAACACTTATGCTGGCTAAGCTGACCTATGAACCCACTTTTAAACTGGGGATTAGGCTTTGCCTGATTGCCTGTTGGGCGGGATGTCCTGACCACTGAGGCGCAGCTGTGTATCTGCACAACTTGACACAAAAGTAGAAACTGAGCAGTGCAAATTAGTGCATAATAATAGTCCAAGAAAGTCTTTTCAAATTGGTGTCAGTAGTGTTCTCATTTCACATTCACATTAAAATAAATATAAAACAGGGCAGAATAATTGATTGTTATATTTTAAAGTTTATATAATTTAGCTGTAAGTTAACATGTACTGTATACATGAGGAATAGAAACAGCAGCAAAGAGATTAAAAAAACTTTATTAATCCCAGAGGGAAATTGTGTAATAATATGAAGTATTAGCAATTGTATGTAATGCATATAATAATACAGAATAGGTTTTATTAGATAAGTACATGTTGTGTTTTTATAGATATACACTCCCCTCCAAAAGTATTGGAAAAGTGAGGCTAGTTCCTTTATTTTTGTTGTAGACGGAAAACGTTTGTGTTTCACATCAAAAGATGAATTTAAGACAAAAGATCAACATTTCAGCTATTATTTTCAGGTGTTTACGTCTGGATCCGATAAACAACTAAGTTGTTTGAACCCATCTATTTTTGATGTGAGCCAAAGTACTGGAAAGTGTGCGTTTTATTGCACAGGTGTGTCCAAGTGCATTGATTATGCTAATGATCCCAAACATACAAGCTCATATGTGAAACACAATGTAGGTAATATGGTATGGCTTGGGCTGCATGGCTTCTTCTGAGACATGCTTATTAATCTTCATTGATGAGGATGTAACGCATGATGGCAGCAGCAATATGAACTCAGAAGTCTATGGAAACATTTTGTATGCCAATTTAAAGTAAGTATGCAACCAACCCGATTGGGAGATTCTATTTTAACTGCTAAAAAGGAGATGGAGGGTAGTAACCACCCAAAACAAACAACTGAAGAAATGGAAAAGCATCACATAAGAAGAATGCAAACACCTGGTGATGTCAGTGGCTCATAGACAAAGGATTTGCAACTTAAGTCTTATTCACTTAATATTAAATCTACTAAGTCTATCTTTTCCAATACTTCTCACATGAAAACAGTTGGATTTAAACAAAAGGTGCTCTCTTCTAAGTTGTGTAACATATAAAGACATAAACACCTGAAAATAAAAGCTGAAATGTTGATCTTATGTCTCATATTCATCTTTTGATGTCAAGCCCAAATGTTTTTAGTCTACAGCAAAAATAAAGCGCTCGGTTTTCCAATACCTTAGTAGCACGTAACATAGAATAGATTGTATTTGAAAGTGATAGTGTGTGCACAAACACACAAATATGGCATTAGCAATGATGACAAAGTCAGAAATCCTGCAATAAAGTTTAAAAATACTTTCTGACAAATATAAGCCTGACAAAACGAACAAGTCTGACAATCAACACTTATTGTCTATCACAGCATTCTCTCAGTCACAACACCTTTAACCTGTTAAGTGAACTGAAACCACAACTGTCCAATCCAGCTATCAGTATTTCCTGGATGACACATTATATCCATCTGGCGGTGAAATGGCTTGTGACAAATGAAGGAGAAAAACTCCAGTCACAGAGGTATTTGTGAGGAGTCGGTCAAGTGGAACTCACCAGAGCCACTCTGTTTACAATCATCATCCTGAGTCTGGCCTGACAGGAGGCTGGACCCCCACACTGTTAGAAAAATAGTATGGAGAGTTATCCTTTTACATTTGTTTCCCTCATGAAACTGTATAACTTAAAGTTATTCTTGTGAAACTTGCCATTTCCCACTTGCATTTGTGAGACAGTGCACCTGAGTTTTATCTTAGGGAGTCAGATAGGATATTCCGGCGTGGAATTCTCCTCAAGACGAGAACCAACTGCAATGTCACAACTGCCATTTGTTAAGTCTTTAGTTAGAAAGAGAAAAACATTTTCCCTCCCATCTGAAATCCATAAAAAGAACTGTATATGAAGCATTTTGTAGCACATGTTTAGAAAAGTGCTCTATAAATACATTTAATATTATTATTATTATTATTATTATTATTATTATTATTATTATTATTATTATTATTATTATTAGTATTAGTATTATTATTAGTATTATTATTAGTATTATTATTATTATTATGTGTTAAATACTTTTTAGAGTTTTGCCTCTGTCAGCTGCTGTGCTGAGGAGTGCATGCTCCCTTGCGCAAGAGAAAATAAACTACTGCCTTATTAAATCTCATCAGTGGTCTAGAGAAGTCTGTTTCAGAAATGTTCCTATCACACACAGCAACTACCACCTTTTTAACATGCTTGGATCTGAAAGTATGGACACTTCTCTAAACTTTTTACAGTGAAATGTAAACAAACACAAATAGTTTCCCAACAGGCATCATATCCTGCCTTAAACAGTGTAAAGTTTGACCAGAATTTTTAATGTCGGTTGAGTCCTGAAAACTGTAGTGTTTTTCATCATGTTTCAGTTATAGTTTATGTTCCATGATGCTGTTAGGAACAAGAAAGAAAAAAAAGAAATTATATTGAATATGCGGGTGGGCACTTATAACACACAACTGGGCAAGAGTTGCCATGACTCAACTGCCAGATTTCATAGCAGAATCTTATCACATCTAATTATCATTACCTAATTGGCAATACTGCTCACAGACATCAAATGGATATGTGAAGAGAGGATTAGCACAAAATTCTTTGTTTTACGTTGCATTACATATGCAACTAGTATTTTGACAGTATTATCAGTTATCCTCCAAGTCATAGGTACAGCAGCTACAGCCTGGGTTAGTTTAGAGTTCACAGCTCAGCCAAAACCGTAACACAAAGTGGTGGTTACATATTGTGGTTTTGTTTATTTGTTAAGTGTATCACAGCTGCTACATATGGG
Organism: Anabas testudineus; assembly: GCF_900324465.2. Lineage (NCBI taxonomy): Eukaryota > Metazoa > Chordata > Actinopteri > Anabantiformes > Anabantidae > Anabas > Anabas testudineus. The sequence goes on from NC_046632.1 coordinate 516,289, forward strand.
CTGTGGTAAACTTTGCAACCTGGACCCATGTGAAAGTCAGATGTTTTAATGGTATGCAGCTAGTGGGTTATAAAAAAGGAAAAACAACTTTCTGTGCTTTCATACAGGGACTTTTCCTTTTCATATAGATTGCCTGCCAAAAATAAGCAACTAATTTAGTCTACTTTTTATTTGTTATAGTGTACTGAACCTATGATTTCATCATAAGTTATATTTTTTTAACAGTGGCTGTTACAGTTTAGTGATCAAATAAACCTTTCTTAAGAAATAGTCGTCAACACTCACTCTAACTCTCACTTGAACCCATAAAAGCAGCAATACAGTCAAGTCATTTAAAAAGATAACAAACAAAACCACTTGAGCATTACTAGGAGACAGTGGAGAGGAAAAACTCAGTGTATCAAGAGGGGTCCCCCAGCAGACTAATCAATAGCAGTGTAACTAAGAGAAGGGAACTAAGAAGAGGTTCAGAATTACCTGAGACATTTCTAACTAAAGATGTATAAAAAAGGAAAGTTTTAGGTCTTAAATCTTGAGAGCCTGAACCTGAACTGGGAGAATCCACAGGACACAAGCTTTATAGCTAAAGACTCTGCATCCCATTCTACATCCAGAAACTCTAGAAACCACAAATAGTCAAGCACTCTGAGAGCGAAGGGTTCTTCTGGGAAAATATGGAACGATGAGGTCTCTAAGATATGATGGAGCTTGATTATGATATAGTGCTTTGTGTGTAAGAAGAAGGATTTAAATTATATTCTGTATTTTACATGGAGCCAATAGAGAGAAGGAGTAAAGTGACGCTGTGACATCTTTTACATTATACATCACAATAATTTGATTCATTGTTGATATTGGTGGTACTGATTAGTCAGTTTATCTTATGCAAAAACACAATCTGTACCTTCTATATTGTGCAGTTCTGGAAAACACCAAAAAACAGCACACTGTGTCTGCCTACTCATTTTCTAATCAGATGCCTACTTCCAGTGCAAATGATCTTTCATATAAACACATGGTATGGCACTCATTACATGTGAAATATTGCTCATGTAGCACAGAGGGACTGATGTCTGTGAGTTTCAGTTTGCTTGCAACCTATGCTCATATCCTACAGCAAAACTGATTGTATCACAGCTAAGCTGACTTTTTCTACTTTCTGGCAGCTCAGCTTCAGATAGTGGAAATTTGCATTAATTAGATAGGCTCAAGAATATGCTGCAGGATGAATATATTAAAAATTTGAAACATGGCATAAATTCTAAACAACTACTACAACTAACACTCTGAACTTGAGATAAATATACAGAGGGATAGATATGATGCTTATACTAAAGCACAGAAAGTCTTATTCAGCCTCTATTTTTTGAAAAATGTAAAAATGTACAGTTTTACATTTACAACAAAAGCTTTAGTAGAGTTTGCTACTAAACTCTACTAAACTGCTGCACCCCCAGCAGTTATACAGCACACTACAATAACACCCAGCTACAAGTCAAATAATTATACTTTCACAACTAGTTATGCTACTATATTGGATAAATAAATACTATATATATATAAATCCCCACTCGCTCCTTACCTTGAAGCAGTCCTATTTCTACAAGCTCGGGTCCTCTACCAGAGGCCTGGGAGCTTATGGGTCCTTCTCAGTATCTTAGTTCCTAGGACTGCTTAGATACTTCTGGACAGAGATCTCAGATGTTGTTCCCAGGATCCCGAGATGCTGGAGGATATGCTCCTTCTTCCTGATGTTGCTATCACTTCCATGTATGCCCTGCCTGCTAGCATCTTGCATCTCACTGTTATGTGCTGGATTGTTTCAGGGGCATCTTTGCACAGCCTGCACCTGCGGTCCTGCCTGGTATGCTAGATCCTGGCCTCTATTGATCTTGTACTCAGAGCCTGCTCCTGTGCTTCTAGGATTAGTGCCTCTGTGCTGTCTTTCAGTCCAGCTTTGTCCAGCCACTGGTAGGATTTGTCGACATCAGCCACTTCTTCTATCTGCTGGTGGTACACACCATGCAGGGGCTTGTCCTTCCATGAGGGTTCCTCCTCTTCTTTCCTTTGCTCCTCTGGTTTCTGTTGCCTGAGGTATTCACTAAGCACGTCATCAGTTGGGGCCCATCTTCCTGATGTATTCATGGAGCTTAGTTGTTTCATCCTGAATAGTGGCTTTGACGCTCACTAATCCTCTGCCTCCTTCCTTCCGCTGAGCGTGCAGTCTCAGGATGCTGGATTTGGGGTGAAATCCTTCGTGCATTGTATGGCGCTTCCTTTTTTTGATGTCGGTGGATTCCATCTCCTCTTTTGGCCAGCTTATTATGCCAGCAGGGTACCTGATCAGTGGGAGGGTATAGGTGTTTATCACCCGGACTTTGTTCTTCCCATTCAGCTGACTTCTCAGGACTTGCCTTACCCTTTGGAGATACTTACAGTAGTGGTTACTATTTGCCTGTGGGATTCCAAGGTATTTGTAGCTATCCTCAACATCTGCAAATGTTGGATTGATTCTGCTACACAGAGCACAGAGGAGAGGACAGAGAGGAGCAGTTACTCCCAGTCAGTCTCACTGGTATAGTTCAAATAAATTCAATCAATCAATCAATTGCGCCATAAGCGCCAAATCACAACAGAAGACATCTCGAGGACCTTACAGAGTATAATTGTATAGAAGATTACATAGGAAATCCAACAATCCCATTTGAGAAAACTTTAGGCACAGTGGAGAGGAATAACGCCCTTTAGGGGAAGAAACCTCCAGCAGAACCAGGCTTATGGTGGGTGGTCATCTGCCTTGACTGGTTAGGGTAAGTGAAAAGAGGAGAGTGAAAAGAACAACGGCTCAATGGGTAGATCATTGGCCTTAGATACAGAAGGTGCGGGGTTCAAACCCTGTCACAGACACCAGGTGTGTCCTTGAGCAAGACGCTCCACGCTAAATCCCTGGGCACTGTATGTAGCTGCCCACTGTTCTCCCCAGGGGGATGGGTTAAATACAGAGGACCAATTTCATCTGTAACGTAAAAAAAATATGACAAATAAAGGCTGTTTCTGTTTAACAGACAACAAGCAGCAAAAACATTGGGCAGTGTAGTTTAAGATTTAAGTAACAAATACATGGACTAGTTTTTCATCACTTTCATCACTTTGGGACGGAATGCTCCTAATTTTAATAATGTTTCTTAGGTGGAAAAAGTTCTAGAGATTGATTTTAGTAAAGGAGATATCCTGGTGAAATATAAGTCAGAGATTTCTCCCAGTGTTACTTGAGGCGAATACTAAGTCATCTAGGGTAAGAATGTGATTAGACATAGTGTCTCTGAGATTTTGAGGACCAAACTAAATAACCTCTGTCTTGTCTATATTTAGGAGATGGAAATTGGAGGACATCCGGGTCTTCATGTCTTTTAAGCATGCTTGAAGTTTGAGTAATTGATTAGTTTCTTTCCTGACTGAAAATCTTCATACAAGTTATTCCTGCGCAGGTGGTTACATAATTGCTTAGAAACTACCTTTTCAAAAACTTTAGAGATAAAGGGTAGATTGAATATTGGTCTATAATTTTCTAAAACCCCTGAGTCCAGAGTAGGCTTTTTGAGTAGAGGTTTGACTACAGCAACCTTAAAAGCCCGTGGTATGTAGCCTGTTTGTAAAGATAGATTGATCTGATCTAATATGGACATGCTAATCCAAGGTAAGACATCTCTGATCAGTCTCGTTGGGAACAGGTCTAAGAGACATGTTGAAGGTTTAGATGAATTAATTACTGAAATTGATTCAGACTGATTTGAAGGAAGAAGCAGCGTAAGTACGAGTATGGTCTTACAAATGAATGTTGTTGGGAAATATTTCAAGTTTTTCTAATAAATGGCCATCATCATAAACTGTCTTTATGTTACTATGAGTTGCACTTGAAGTGTGAAAGATTCAGTGTTGTTGTTAATTCTGATGGGAATAAAACTAAATAAAAATTAAATGAAAACAAAAGTGATTTTACTAGCAAAATATGTTGACTGATCTATAAAAATATCACTTTGTATTATTTATCACTTTATTGTAAACTCCCTTGTCCATGTCAGGATCCTGTAAGAATGCTGATTCTTTTTTCCCAGTGATGTGACAGGTCAAAATTTGTGCCGTTAACAAGCTTTTACCTGATCATCTAAATTTAATCTTCTCTGGAGCAGATTAGTCATGCAGCAATCTTACTATTAGCCACTAGCTAATAGCCATGCACAACACAGGCTGAATACCAGAAGAGAGATGCAAAATTTACCAGAAACATCCAGAAGAACTGAAATTCTCCAGGTGCTGAGGAGGCAGAGCTATGGAGATGGGGAGAAATGTCAAGAAAGCTTGCTAAGACGGTGTCTCTCCAATAGAGTGGATGAGTCAACCTAACTCATCTCAGACCAGAATGGGACATGGACGTAGGAACTCAGTCCTGATTCACTCTAACTGGATGAAAAGGCAATCAGACTTTTCAGTCTCTATTGCTTTAAGCAAACTCAAGTGACTTGGATAACCTTAGACTGAACTCAGACTAAAGACACCTTCCAGTTAGGGGGTGTTGTTGCGTATCATGAACTCTCAAACTTTGTTATCTACTATGTCTCACCCACATAATTGTATATGGTTATTACTATTGCAATATTGATCTATTATGTATTTTTGTACTATACTCTAGATGTTGTGTTGTTTTATCCATCTCTCCATCCATTAAGAAAGTTTCTTGGTCAGATTCTTAAACTTTATTTAACTGGCTCCTTTCCAAGGAACAGATCAGTTGTCTGCACTTTCTGCCTTACTGGCACTTTTACACTCCTTTCATTCACCCATTCGCACACACGCACACCAATGGCAGAGCTGCAATGCTGCTGACCTGACTCACCGGGGGCAACTTGGGGTTCAGCATCTTGCACAAGGACATGGGAATCAAACCACCAATCGTATGATTTGTAGACCACTGCACTACCTCCTGATTCACAGCAGCTCTGTGTGTAAGCTTCTGCATATCTCTGCCCAGGATTTTGGCTTTAGGTCTGGTGCTGGGTCTAAATTAGTCCTGATTTTGTATTCATGTTAATACTCACAAACATGTTCCCAAGGTATTTGACCTTCTTTGATTGGTTTAAACTGTGTGTAGGTACAAAGACGAAATTATGGATGCACATTCTTCATTTATAAACTCTGTACTACTACTCTACTCTACTGCCGCAATCACCTACCTATCACCTCTACAAATAGATATTCAAACACCTTTTTAGATGTATTTGCATATCAACACTTGTGCCCAATATCAATAATAATTAGATCTGTTAGTGATTAATTAGCATGTATCTGTAAAATATAAGTAATGTTACCATTTGACAATTTGAATAGGGAGTAGATATTTTCTTTATGGTGCAACATTTAATGTATTTCTACAGAAGCAGTGTGTACTGTCCTATGCCACATTTTATGAGCAACTTTTTTCTCCCACAACCAGCATTAACAAAATAAAAGCATCTGCACTGTATTTCAACATGCTTTTTTTGCAAACATTCCTTAGGCGTGTCATCCAGTGTTATTAGGGAATTAAAACTAGGCAGTTTTATGATGTATGTATATCCACATCATAAAGAATCAAATTCTCTTCCCACTAGTGATATAGACCATTTAATTAAATATGTTATTTTAAATAGAGCAATGCAACACAATCCACTTTATTGCTGTGGTGGTTTTGAGATGCAGACAGTTCAGCTTTAATCAGATATTTCAACACCCAACACTGAGTCTGTCAAAGGCACTTTAACATCACACAGCCACTGTCAATAGAAGCAGATGTTCAGAGCCTTTGATGAGTCAGTGGGGGTCACCCCAATAAAACAATCCATCTGAGTAAAATAGCTGTGCTGGGTGCCAGCACTTCCTCCTGCACCATGGAACAAACAGCAGCATCTGAACAGAAAAGCCTCACTTTAATTATGCATGTGTTTGAATTAGGGGCTTACAGTCTTGGCTCCTTTGCTTGCATATGCACAGACAGCAAACTAGATCACTGCATGCTGTCTTTAAAGACAGCATGCAGGCTGGTCAAGTTATAATTCATGTTGCATCAAGCTAGACATAAATATGAAAAATCATCCTCACACTACAAGCTGTTTAGTTCCGTATGGCAGGATGTAAGAGCTTAAAAATAGAGATTCATGTCAAACAATGAGGTCACCAGTTTGAATCCTCATTTTAGTTTCCAAATGAGGCTCAAATGTGGCTCATGGTTGAATTGACAAATTATCACCACGGTTTAATACAAGCCCAGTGAAGATTTAGTAAGACTGGTGGAGTTTAACTCTAAAACATGTGATTCAAAATGGTATCCCAGAATATCAAAAAATGTTGCTGGTGCCACAAAAAGTACACCCCTGAAATTAACTGTGCTATGTTTACAGTGCATCAGAAGAGGACATTACATCATCATTAGAAAGTACGCTTTATGTTGATAACTCCGGTTTCCAAATGAAAAGAACCATGACCCAACCACAGAAAACTGGTTTTAACTTCTACTACTTCTACTAACTTTCCAATGCTAATTATGCTGAGTGGCTCAACTTAAAGATCCTTGAACAAGCATTCTTTAAATCCGTTGTCTGACTTACTTTCTAGGAACAACCTCCTTAATGTCAACCAGTCTGACTTTAAGAGTGGTCACTCCACAGAAACAGCACTCCTGAAGGTTGTGAAATCCCTGCAGGCTGCAAAACCTGTGGCTGAGTCTATTATCTCAATACTACTTGATCTATCTGTAGCCTTTGACACTGTGCACCACCAGATCGTCATGTCTGCACTCTCTGATTTGAGCATCACTGGCACAGCTCTGGCTTGGTTTAAGTCTCACTGTGTCTGGGCTCACCTTCTTGGCATGGGCAAGTTTCTAACTCGCACTCCTCTCCTGGACAGCTAAGCTTTACTGACCCTAACCCTTCTTAATGTGCAACCTAACTCATTGTGCAAATACTGGTCATATCTCATCCTGACTACTGCAATCAACCGCTGACGGGGATACTGGCATGCACATCATATTCCTCAAGATGATAAAACATGCAGCAGTACCTCTACACTGGCTTACTGTAGCTGCGTGCATCAGGTTCAAAGAAAGACTAATTCTAGTGGTCCCACCACTGCACCTCAAAAGTTTCCAGGCTAGCTTTTCAGCTCAGTTGTTCCATGACCTACCAACCCTTGCACAGTCAGCAGCCTCACTCCCAATTTTTAAAATTCTGCTAAGAACAGATCTCTTTCGCAACTCATCGACTCTTTCATGTCATGAAACTAAAACATTATTTTCTATAACACTTGTGTTTTTCCTCTTTGACTTAGATATTGTGCCAGTATTGTACCTTACTTGGAAGTCGCTTTCGATAAAAGCATCTGCCAAATGACTAAATGTAAATTAATCTATTTAGACATCTTACTACATGATAAGGTAATATTTGTGGTGTTTTTTTCTTTTTCTTCTGTTTTTGTCTTAAAACATGAAAGTTGAAATAGCAAAAAATAAAAAAAACTAAGAAAGAAACAAGAGTTGCCTGCAGAGGTCAGAGACAGGGTTATTGCAAGGCATATATCTCGGGAAGGCTACAACTAATTCTGTTGCATTGAAGGTTGCGAAGAGCACAGTGGCCTTCATAACTGTGAAATGGAAGAAGTTTTGGAACTTCTGGAAAGTAGTCCAATCTCCAAACAGGGATCTCTGGAGACCATCAGTTTTTGGTCATCTCTCTTACTAAGGCCCCTCACCATAGATATCTCACTTTGGTCAAGTCACCAGCTTTGTAGGAGTCCTAGTTGTGCCAAACCTCTTCAATTTGAGAGATATGGAGGCAACTGTGCTCTTGGGAACCTTTAATACAGCATAACTCCTTCCCCAGACATTTCCTTGCAATAAACCTGTTTCTGAGCACTGTGTTTTGTTTTATACAGTATGCATTGTCAGCTGTGAGACCTTATATAATGTCTAATTAATGTACCACAGTTGGACTTTAATCAAGGTGTAGAATCAGAGACAAATGAGAGGCACCTGACCCTGTCTTAAAAAGGGTACTACTTTTGCCAATGTGATATTTCATTCTTTCCTTTTTCATACATTTGCAACTATTTAAAAAAATCTATTTTCACTTTATTATTATGGGGTACTGAGTAGCATAATGAAAAAAAAATATTATATACTATACTATACTATCAGGCTCCAACATATCAAAAATGACAAAGGTGATAGGGGGCCTGAATAGTTTCTTAATGCAGTCCATGTGCTACATATGGGTGTGAGTATTTGTACAATATTTAGAGTTCCCCTCTGATTTACTACCAACTGATCCAGCCTGCAACTTTCAAGAATTTACATGGAAAGGTTGAGGAGAAAAACAGAGGCCCCAGATTATCTTGTTTCTGAACTCTCCCTTTAATTAAAACTGAAAGTCTTGACTTCCCTCACATGTTGAGTGTTTTGTTTCAAATTCTGGGTAAAACAGAATTCTAAACAACTTAAAACTTAGTGTATATTTTTTTCACAGTGTGTTCAGGGTTTTTGCAAAATATCTAGTTTAACTCGGCCTGCAGGACATTGGTCTATTGGGTTGCCACAGCGAATCATGGTCTGTACATGTACATGGCACATGTCTGACACCAGACAACCTAGAGAAAATAGAGAAAACATGACTCAGTTTGTATTCACGTCTTTCTCTAGTTGCTTGGAGTGTAAATGTTTGGAATATACTGATAAGTTGAGCAGTAAATCATGCACAATATCAGTCAAACCGTTTCAAATGTCTGTCTATTTTTTGTACAGCAGTAGAAGGTTAAACCTCTTAAAATGTAACAAATAATTGGAGACCCTGACATTTTGATAATCACTTCTATGTTTCTTTTTTTTGGCACTTGTCAATTTTTAAAATGGTTTGTGTATATGCCTCTAAGCTACCGCAAGTATGTTATTAATGTTGTTTGTCTTTCTCATTCTAGACTGTTTTTTCCCATTTTGTAACAAAAGCCCAGTCTTATAAAAGAACTCCAAAAAGTCTGAGAAAGTATCACATTCACAGAGACAGCCGTTTGAAAAAAAAAAAACGACAAAAACTGCTTCCGCATGCCTACTTGTGTGATTCATCTCTCTGCAGTAGACCCCTTTACAGGGAGGCCATGTTGGAAGATAGCTCAAAGCTCCCTAAATGTGGATCAGCGCGCTAAATATTCTGCTGATTGCTTTTATTTGAGGAAATAGGCCTGAAACAGAGCGGTGTACATTTAGTTCATCGTCCTTGAATCGTGCCCATCCATTCCCATCTGTGAGCCCCATATTATAGGACAAATGTCCTGTGTGTTACTGTTCCACATGGGTATTTATATACACCAGAGAGAACTGATGAATGAATTTCAGATGTGCTTTCCAGGAGTTTGAGAGGATGTTTCCATTTCTAGTCAGGGAAGGAAATGCTGTAGCCCCTGGGAATAGAGAATCTAAGGTGCCTGTATTGCCATTTCCATTGTATTACTTCATCTAAAAGTGGTGCTGTTATTTTAGTCCTTTGTTCACATTTTTCATTAACATTATGTATTACATACACAAATGAGCAAATATTTAAACACACACATGAATGAGAGGAGTCAGCAGCTGTAGACAATTATTTTCCTATCACATCATTAAAAATACAGGGTGTCCAGTTACACCCGTTCTTTTTCTCCTCCATTTATCCCCACAACATACAGTTTGATTTATTTCAGCAGCATTTAGTGGAAAACTTCAATAATGTTTATGCCGCTAATATGCAAAAACATAATTTTTTGCTAATATACTATTGTAAATGTTGTAGCAACCGTTGAACTTGGGTTTATAAGCGTGGAATTAAAGTACTGTAGGTAAACATTCATAAGGATGCACAAAGAACAGTCTGAAAGATATGAGCCACAGTCCATGTTTTAAACACACAATGTGAAATGTAAATTCCAAACACAAGCTAGAAATGTGAACTGCAAACCTGAGCTTTTCCTGATTTCTGGCTAAAGTTAGGTTAGCATAATATATGATATAATATATGATTTTCTAAAATAAAGAGAAAGAAAGAGAATATCTTAGTTATTGATGTATTATAAAACATGAGTATAGGAATACAAAATAAACAGACCCAAGCAGTGTTAAAGCTTTAATACTGTTCATTTTTCCTGGGTTTTAATATATGATAACAATATAATTAAAATGCTCCATATCAGGGATAATTCAGTACTTTGCATTTTTTACCACTAAGATAATGTGGTTTACTATAGTTAATAATAATACATACTTTATTGATCCCCTTGGGTGGGGTTTCAGTGTCTTGTCCAAAGCCAGGAGGAACTAGGAATTGAGCCAGTAACCCTGGGGTTTATACACGACTGCTCTACCAACTGAGCTAACCCTTCTATTACTATACTATTTTTTCTATTTGGAATAGATAAAGATTTAAACATACTCTGCTGATAGATGAATAGCTGTAAAATAATGTTTGCATGTTTCAATGTTGTAATAACAAATAAAAAAGGTTATTAACACAACAAGTTAAATCTAATACTAACATAGTCTCTGGTCAGATAAACTTTAACTTCGTTTAAGATTGTAATGTATTAATGTATTTCTTGACATTTAGATATTAATAAACTTGATATTTGGTTCAAATTTAGCATATATTTTGCTTTTCAGTTAATATAGATGTCTTGGGACAACACAAATCTGGAACTGTTTCAAGGTGGATTATTGTTGAATTTCAATTTAAACTGGTATTCCTCCAATGTTCAGGTGTTGTACATGAGGAAACTGAGTTGTTATTCCAGCTGCCTGTGATTAGATTGAATAAGATTAAGCTTTTTGTAACCATGATATATACTGTGGTAAAACACTTAAAAAATATAATATAATTTTATGTCTTAGGCTGAAAGTTTGAAAATGTACATAGTTCAGAGTCACAGTTTAACAAAACATCAACATCTTTTAATTCACAAAATTTCGCAGAGGCAATAAAGAATCACAAGAAGCTGCCATTATACAGTAGAGAAAGGGTTGAAGCCATTTTAGTTTGAACAAATTATTTCAAAATCAATTGCTTAAATTCACATTTGTCATATTCCTTTAGTGCTCTTCTCACAATGTCATTTTATCCTAATAAATTTGAAAAATCAATGTTCATTTTATTATATTTTTATTACTCCTGGTCTGCAGGTCTGGCGTGACATCACAGAAAATCTCAACTAGCTGCATTTAGGTCTCTTTGCTTCCGGTTGAGATCACCTTCCTCCTCCCATGTCATTTACCCACCTGCTGTGCTGTGTCATCAAATGTTTTATCTCTTCTATTTGTTCATCATCTTTCTCTCTGTGTACTTTAATCGTGAGGTTTCTTTCTTACTTGAAGAAGAGACACACATTGCCACAGCATAATTCTATTCTGTTGTGCCCCTCACACTTTTAGTCTTCCATATTTTGTTTAGTCTGTTCTCCTTTCTTGTCATTTCACCCAGTGACGATGTCACAGTGTCAGTGAAGAGTTATAGTTATAAGTGTCAGCAGTGCTCTTTCACCAACATGTCACCCTTATTAAGCTTCACTGCTGGCTCTACCAGAGATGTGAGCAATTGTCACACTATTGACAACACATAAAATGCAAAGAAATGTCAGGAAACAAATTCAATTTATGTGTTCTGGAGTTATCATTATGCATGAAGAGAGATGCAGCCTTGACTTGCTAAGAGCTTATGCAGCACTAACCAATCCAAAAAGGGAGAAGAGCAACAAAGTTCCAGTACAGCTGCTGCATGATAACTATATCCCTCCTGGCCATATTCCTCTATGTTAACGTGTTATTCAAGGCACTGCTGCAATGACACAGCTGGTGAGGTATGCATATTTGATGTCTCCAATTGGGAGTTCAATGGATGATCAAAATAAAGAGAAAAAATCTGCAGCCTATTAGGAGAAGAAGAAATATTAGAAATATAGATGGGATAATAGCTCTAAGTTTAATTTCCATTTAGGGACAGTGCATGATATGAAATACTGTATTGTTTTTAACTCTGCGCACTTCCTGCTGGGAAAACTATTTAAGATAAGATGGAGTTTGATTATTAAGTGCTTTATATGTGAGGAGAAGAATCTTAAATTCAATTTTGGATTTTACAGAGAGCCAATGGAAAGAAGTTAACATAGGAGAAATATGATCTCTCTTGCTAATTCCAGTCAGAACTCAGGCTGCAGGATTGGGGGCTTTTTAAGCAATTATTGGGACATCCTATCAGTGAATTACAGTAGTCTAGTTTGAAAGTAACAAGTGCATTAACTAGTTTTTCAGCATCACTTTGGAACAGGATGCTCCTAATTTTAGCAGTGTTACTTCAGGGCAATACTAAGTCATCTAGGGTAAGAATGTGATTGCCTCTGAGATTTTTAGGACGAAAAAAAAAAAACTCTTTCTTGAAATTGAAGGACATCCAGACCTGAAGTTTTATTACTTGATTAGTTTATTCTGGTTTCATAGATAAATATAGCTGGGTATCATCTGCATACCAATGGAAATTAAATTAAATTAAATTGATCTATAGCGTCAAATGCAGCACTAAGATCTATTAAGATAAGTATAGAGAGTAGTCCATTGTATGATGCTAACAAAAGATTGTTAGTGACCTTTACCAGGGCTGTTTCTGTACTATGATGTACTCTAAATCCTGACTGGAAATCTTCATACAAGTTATTCCTGCTCATCTAAATTAGTGGAACGCCGCCTCCTTTCCAGCTTACGTGATGTCTTCTTTAAGCTACAGATTTGTGAATTGTACCATGGAGCTATCTTCCTCTGATTCACTAGCTTCTTGAAACTAAAAACTGCCATAGTCGCTACATCCTATTCACAGGGTTTATTGACAGGATAGCCACACATTTTTTCCATCTGGTTACATCTTTTTCAGGGGTGCAATAGTATCAAGTATTGTTTGGAGTGAGGCTGCAGTATTATCAACAAGATAGTCAACTTGTGGCGGGGTAACATCTCGATGACTGCCCTGCTCTGTGTTGGGACATGGCTCTGAAATAAGAGATGGAATCAGTGCCTTATATTTGTCAACAGCATTTTCAAATAAACATCTATTGTAGTGAACCTTATTATTACCAGATGAGCTAACAGACCTAAGAACACAAGAAATTCAAAAATTTGGAGTATTATGAACGGTCCTTAAGTAATACAGGCATATGTTACGACTCTTATGCTAGACACTGTGCACTAGAACTATGAATTGAATGAAGTTGGTGAAAATTAGTAATACAACACAACGCAACTGAATAACGAGTCAGCATCGGCAAAGGGAAGTGATGCGATATGCCTACCGTAGAAGTAGCAGGAGGAGGGTCAAATCAGCAGGGCCATGGAAGCTCAGAATATTGGCTTGTGACAGATTGCACACCATTCTGTTAGTTGCAAATAATAAAAGACATCTGTAATTTCTGCTCTCACCAACAGGATGAAAAAGTATATCAAAGGACCTGCTTCAGAAGCTAGAGAGCTTACAGCGTGTCCTTCAAGACTTCAAGGTATAACATGAGAAAGAGCTTATTTCATTTTCACCAATCTTACATACACACTAAAGAAACCCTATACACTAACACATGCCAAATCAAACACACAGTGTTATGTGTCAAAATAAGGAAGAGCAAAATATCCTATTGCAATTTTGGTGTCATATTTTCACTACTTTTATCTTTTGAAAGACAAACAGAAACATCAAATATTAATGTTAATAATGATAATTGTGCTTATGGTTGATAAATCAATTTTGTTATTGACTCTTAGATTAATTTTTGTTAGTGTGGCTCTTTTCCTTTTTATCTGCCTTGAGCAGAGAGAAGCTGTAACATTGCAAGCTGTTCTCCCATGCGATTAATAAAGTTATCTGAATACTAAATGAATTTCTAGTCTCTTACATGAAAAGCCAACACACTACATGCCCATGCACCTTACTGTGTGCTGGGTTGGTGTGTGACTGCTTTTCTTAGACTAACTGGATGTGAATGTCAAATGAATAAAAATGATCAAATATATATTTGAAAGACACTATCAGAGTAGCCAGACATGTTTAGATGATAACATTTTTACTGCGCAGTGAGGTATAATTAAAGAAGGTGAATTATATAATCAGCCTAACATCATTTTTCTTGCCCCATCAGATTTCGTTTTATCAATGCAGCTGTGGACATGATCCAGGGATTACAATTGTATGAAGAAAGTATTACTGCTCCAAGTTTTCAACGTGTTCCACAGGCTCAGGAAACCAAGTGCTGATTCTCATTTCAGACTCATTTTAGTTCCTGTTTTGTGTGATATGTTTTGATATAAGAATTTTCTCCAAACATCACAACAAAGAAGTGGAGAGGAGTAAGACACCTTTAATGGATACCGGTAATTACTTTCTCTTTATGAGGCTGAAGTTAACTTTTGCAGCTTCAGATTTAACAGTTAAGGGGAAAGGGAAGATCAACTTTGGGTATACAGCCTTTTCTCAGTTTTTTAAACCTTTAAATATAGTAAACATGTGTAAGACATCCTAAAAAAAACTTGTAACAAGGTCTGAAACCTGAAAATTGTCTAAACTATATTTAACTACTAAATAACATTAAGTCAGAGGCGTTAATATTGTTGTGTAGAGCCTCAAGCCGCTGCATCCATTCGTGCAGTCATCTTAAAGGCTAGCTACCTTTTCTATTGTTGTTTGTTTTGCATTTACTCTCTTCAGTCTGCTCGTTAGCAGGTAAAGTGCATGCTCTATAGGTTTTAAATCTGGAGACTGACTTGGCCAGTCCGAAACCTTGCACTTATTGCCCCTGATGATCTCCTTTGTTGTTTTGTCATTATCTTGTTGCATGTTGAGGAATGTCCCAATTAGTTTGGTTGCATATTTCTTTAAATTGGCAGACAAAGTGTTTCCATAGACTTCTGAGTAAATTTTGCTGCTGCCATCATGTGTTACATCATCAAGATTATTGAA
Source organism: Anabas testudineus (assembly GCF_900324465.2). NCBI lineage: Eukaryota > Metazoa > Chordata > Actinopteri > Anabantiformes > Anabantidae > Anabas > Anabas testudineus. The sequence goes on from NC_046632.1 coordinate 531,327, forward strand.
CCTGTCCCAGAAGAAGCCTTGCAGCCCAAGCCATCACAAAACCTACACTGTGTTTCACATATGAGCCCGTATATTTGGGGTCATGAGCAGATCCTGTCTTTCCCCAAACTTTAGTCTTTTTATAACTTTGGTAAATGTTAATCTTTTTCTCTCTAGTCTATAAAACTTTGTCCTAGAATTTAATCTACTGTCAACAGTTTTACAGACATCTCAGTGCAGTCTCAGTGGAATAAAATCAGTTCAATCAGAGTGTGCACAGTGAATATCCTGCTTGCTGTGGGTGTGCAGTTATGCTCAGGAGGTCCTTGCTGTGAGTTTGTTCCACATGCTGACCCAACTACCTGAAAGCAGACACCTCTCAGGTGGCACCATGTGGTCAGAAAGAACAAAGTCGTCCTTTCTGATATTCTTGTGTCCCTGTAGCCTGGGGAAAGCTTTTTATGCTCCACTGTTCTCACAGAAGGCACTGCCACTTCAGCTCTCAGTCACTTGGAAACTGGGACCTGTTCTATTCTGTGTTACTGTACTGTGTGTCAAAAAATACAGTAAAATAGGTGTTTCCAATATGGAAACATTTTAAAAGTCTTAATAAATATCAAAACTCTGCCTGGCTGTATAAGCACGAACTTTTAAATGTATCAACCACGGTTGATTTTATAATACAACCCCTATTACACAATTGTCCATGTCAACATTTTCTGACTTCAAAAGCAGAAGTTAACAGCAGATTAGTATAGTAATTATGATATAAATGACTTCCTAACCTGTGCATATATTTGAAGTTCAGCACTAGGTGATTTTGGCTAGTGTTGGGTAATAACTAATTATTTCATAAAAGTAGTTAATTAAATTAGAAAATAATTGTAACTACTTAGAACTACTGAAGAAAAAATATAAATAAATATGTAATTAAATTGTGCAATACTATCAGTAATAATAATAATTTTATACTTTATGAATTCCCTTGAAGTTGTTGGGCAGCTGCCACACAGTACACTGGGTGTACTGGGCTCTACTACTTAGTGTTAACTGTCAATGTTAACTGTCAATGAACTTTTTGAAGTTTTTATTAACAAAGGTTTATTTAATGACAAATTATATTTGACATTGTGTACAGGAATTTCAGGACAATTATAACGGCAACAATAATTAAGATAATATTAGAACAAAAATTATGACGAGATTTCAGCACACCCTAATGAATAAAGATGAGACAAAAAGTCCCGATCACAGTCCCTATCTGAAAACACTGAACATTTTTTTAACAGTCATTTGTTGTTGATCCATTTTACCATGCAAACGTTTTTCTTGACTGTGCATCTTTTTCATTCTTCACCCAGTCAAGTTTCCAACCTCTGCACCAGCCCACAGTACATACCTGTTGTCTATGCTAACTTTAGTCCACATCCACCATTTAGTCCCAATATTAACACTAGCTGGTGGTTTTAATATTGTAATAAATCAGTTTCAGCGCGGGCTGTCTGACTTGCAATAAAGTCCAGATTACCATACTAGGTAGGGTTTAGACAAGAACACTACTTTGGTTAGGGTTAGAGACAGTGTGTATTTTGTATTTAATTTTTAAAAGAAGTTGTTTAAGAAGTGACTGTCAAATTTTCTCTATTAACCTAGTCCACACTTTTTTTCTGATCTTAACCCAGTGCAAGATTAGATAATTTTGTGGAAAAGAAAACGGTGTGTTGTAGATCAGATAGATAGATGTATTTGCGATATGTCATTTATGTTAACTGTGAACATATGATCATTACATTTACAGAAAACAAAGACGGCTTGCAATCATGTTCTGCACAAAAGCGTTTTTGTGACTGCAATTTAATTGAAACCTATAGAAGCGTAATTGTTAGCAGACCTGGTTGTCATATTCATAAGCTGTGATACACTGCGTGTTGTTGTTCTGAGATCTGTCATTTAGAGCGAGCAATAAAACAAACCAACACATAAAACTGCCACATCGTGTTACTGTTTTGGCTGATCGGTGTAATCACTCACTTTAAAACTCCCACAGGTTGTAGCTGTTTAGACTGTAAGGAGGACTTTCCGCAAGTGTTTTGCAAATCTGAGCAGGGAGCAAGTATCATCAGACAAGTCATTATGCAGTCAGTTAGAAATGCAAAGTGACACAAAGATAATCATCGGTCTGCATATCCAGACATTGTCAGTTAACTGCATTTTCAGTTAGCCTGCCTACATAGTGATAGTTAGATGTGATAAAATTGCTGTAGTAAAGATAAAATACTGTCTCCTTATTTTTTCCTTTTTGTTGTTGCATTTAGTCATTTTTACCCAGTGCCTGTACCTGTATATTCAATAAGAATAATTTCTTTCCCTGCTTTAAATTATTAAAAGACACTAGATACCAATGACTAAAACTAAATTCCTAACTAAATTCCTGTCAAAATTAACACATCAATTACAAGGTTTTTATGCCTTGTCCAAGGACATCTTGCTATATAGCTAGGAGGAACTGGGAATCACTGACACTAGGGACATACATGACTAGGGACTTACAAGAAGCTTTCTCTATGTTTAAATAGGCATCATTAATAGGCACTCAAAGGATTGTTTTTAAGTTTCTTGAATTTCCACTACCTCTCATCTGCCAATTAAATCAATGCACATCTTTAACAATCGGAGTTTGCCGTAACTGGCTGTGACCAGCTTAGTATGGCAAGGTGGTACCAATCTCATAAGTCAAGAATGCCTTTGGGTGCTGGGAATTCAAGGTCTTTAACATTGCTTTAAAGTATAAAGCTGGTTTTGAGGATTATACTGCTTGATTTAAATTTGTGTTTTTTTTTTATGAAATAGTTTAAAACATTTGTTGTAAAAGATAATTCATTGTAATAACATCAGATTAAGTTCTTAAAATAATAGCATTACTTTTAACATTGAGTCGGGTCAGCTGCATAGCAGATCTGCTATTGGTGTGTGTGTGCACTTGTGTGTGCGAATAGTTGAATGATAAGGCAGTGTTAAAAGTGCTTTGAATGCCAGTTAGGTAGAAAAGAGCTATATTCAGTGCCTATAAAAATTATTCACCCCCTTGGAAATTTCATCCTTTTATTGACATCAATCATGGTCAATAAAAGTTGGTGACACTGACAAAAAATGTCAGAAAAATACCTCATTATTGTCAAAGTGAAAACAGGTTTCTACAAAGTAATGTCAATTAAATAAAAATATGTAAGTAAAATCAGTGTTTGCATTAATATTCAGTGCCTAACAGTGGTTCAGATATTTGGTGCTAGTAGTCCCACAATTAGTGAAATGGGGATCACCTGAGTGAAGTGAATATAAAAACACTTCTGAAAGGTCCAGTGGCTATTTAATCAGTATTTCTGGCTATCATTACACCATGAAAACAAAATAACACTCCCAGCAACTCAGAGAGACTTTGTAAAGTAGAAGAGGGTATTTGGTCTGATGAGACCAAAAGGGTGTTTTTTGTTCATCAGACAAGATGCTATGTTTGGTGCGCACCAAACACTGCACATCACCACAAACACACCATCTCCACTGTAAAACATGGTGGTGGCAGCATCATTCTGTGGGGACGCTTCTTGGCAGAAGGTAAGTAGAGGGCAAGATGAATGTGGCAAAATATAGGAAAATCCTGGAGGATAATCTTATTTAGTTGGCAAGACAACTAAGGCTCGGTAGAAGATTTGTTTTCCAGCAAGACAATGACCCAAAGCATACAGCGAAAGCTACACAGAAATGGTTTACCGACCTGCTCCACTAAATACAGATTACCCCAACTGAAAGCATGTAGAAAGAAAACAGGATGGGACCCAGAACAACACACCACACGCCTGCGGTGCACATGAAGAGGCATGTTTGCCATCCGCAATTAAGAAGCCAGACTTAAATATGTAAAGACTGGTGAGTATTAATGGTAGCTTAGAGATGGACCTAGTTTGGGACAGAGAATCTAGATTCTCTAGATTCTTTTTTTTTTCTCCCAGTTGGATGAATAGCAATATTGTTTAAGTAGGCAGGTACATGACCACACATCAGAAAACTCAGAAAATTATTTTTAGCACAAAGGGCCCAATAGACCTACTGACATGTTAAAACAAAGAAAGAAATTCTGCAGGACTGTGGGGGGTGAAATGCAGAGGACAAGAGAGGAGCTTGTAGTAATAATGTTTGTTCTCATCATTTTGATTTTATCTAAGCACAAAACATTATTATAGCCCTAATTGAAGAAAACAGGCAAAGCAGGTGATATGGTAGTAACATTATTGGTAAGGGTGCCAAGCTAAATTTTACTGTAACTGATCATAAAAACCTTGAGTATCTCCTCAATGCCAAGCGCCTAAAATCCTGTCAAGCCCACTGAGTCCAAAAATGGAAATGTTGATGATCTTTTAAGGCAGTCGGACAAACCTAAGCAGGAGGAGGTCCCTGACTTCATCCTGCCTACTTCAGCTCATCCAGTTGCTGCCTGCCCAGTAAAATGACCATCTGCATGTTTCTGGCCACCTACATCCAGTCTTGGACTGGTATCATTCCTGACGCTTTTATCCTGAAATTTCTCTAATCTGGTTCCTATGGCCTCTGCCCATCTCCAAGCATCTGTGGTTCCATATCTCCATCGACTTTGTGACTTGACTTAAGATCATGAGGTAAGGTCATGATCCTGACAATAGTGGACCTTTTTTGACAAATCCCTTTCATACCTCTGCTGAGCTAAATGCTCAGCCAAGACATAGTCCTGGACCACAAGTCAATTATACGCTAAGGTCTTAAACCTTACACTGTAAAGTGCCTTGAGATGACTTCTGTTGTGATTTGGCGCTATACAAATAAAATTGAATTGATTTGAATTGGGAAATTCCTGTACACCTATTCGGCAATTTGAAACAATAACAGCATGTTTGGCATTGTCTGTCCCCTTACTAACCTAGTCTGCTGTTGCATCAACTATAACCCTATCTAATACTGCCTGGTTTCAATGATACGAACATTAACGCATGCAAAATAGACTGCTATGGGTGGCTGTGGATCAGGAGGTAGAGCAGTTATCTACCAATCATGGGATCTGTGGTTTGATTCCCAGGTCCTCCTGGCAAGATACCCCAAGTTCCCAACAGTGAGTCAGGTCATCAGTGTGTGAGTGTGTGCGCAAATGGGTGAATGAGACAAAGTGTAAAAGCACTTTGAGTACTAGTTAGAAAAGTGCTATATAAGTGTAGACCATTTACCATTTACTGCTGAATAAAAAGGAAATTGTACACTAACCGAGGCTGCCTATAAAAAAAACACTGGATACCAAAAGGACTAGTCTTAACATAAGTGCAAGCGATGTCAGCGTTAACAAAATTACTCCTCAGAATTCCCAGACGGGTATGGTAATGTTATAAAAATGAAGCAACAGTTCAAAGACAAGTTTGAGTCTAACTGGCTCATATATAACAAGAGTTATATTGCTGATCCTATGGTGCTGCACCTTTTACCAGCCATTCTTAGTAAATGAACAGAAAAGAAAGTGTGAGGCAGATTGTGCAAAGAATGTGATGACTACTGCCATGTACAGAGTTCAGAGAAGCCCTAATGATTGTATGTGATTGATGTGAGCATGGATGCAGCACAAGTACTTGAGCAATAGCTATAGCTATTGTTGGGGAGATGGAGAATTTGGAATTATAAGAATTTACATCGACATCAGCTTCACACATAGTAGAAGCATGAGATAGCTTAGCCTTCTTTGATGCTGCTGAGCTCAATGAACTTGGCTTTCCATTGGTGTTCCTGAACAGCTGGTAGTGCCTTCACACTAAGAGCATCCTTCGCTCCAGCTCCAGTTATCAGCTGGCAGGTTGGCTGTCTACTAGTCTTTTTTTTTTTTTGGTGCAGCTGGATGTCCAATTATTATTCAAGCATGGTGTAATAATGAAGCTGTCGACGTTATCTCAACTAACTTATCATATAAGGTATCAGAATTAGAAATTGGCTATGGAGTGCCTAACTTGAAATAATTTTTTTGTGATTAATAAAGAAGGAAAAAATGAAGTCAAAAGTCTAGGGGCCTACTGTTACATGACCATGACGAAAGCTGCATTGTTCCTCCTGAATCCAATGTTCGACTATCGGCCTAATTCTCCTCTCCAGCACTCTACCTAGCATAGATTTTTCCATGGAGGCCTAGGAGTGGGATATAGTTGGAAAGCACCATCAGGTCCCCCTAGTTAAAAAGAGGGACTACCACTTTGGTCTGCCAGTCCAACTGCCATGCAATGTTGCATATTGTAGGCATTTTAATTTAGTTTGATTTAATTCCTGTAAACAATATGTTTACAGGTAATGGCACTGTACTCTGGCGCAGCATATCTGATTGTAGTTTTATTAACACATGTCCTGCTGTCTTTAAATGCTGCAGAAATGTATGAAATCAATACAGGAACTCTTCATTCATTCGCCAGGGCAGTGCGATGTCACTTATTTTTTCAAAATATTGACTTTAATCTTAACAAATCTTCATCATGGCTGTAATACTCTAATCCCGTTTAGTTTGTCATCAGGCCTGGCTTCTCCCTCCTTCTTTAACAGGTACTCTTCCAGTAAACACTTTTCGTATTCTATTTAATATACAGTACTGCATATGTATTACTTGTGTATATACTGATACTCTGTGTTTGAGTTAAGAACAGCTGAAAAGTACATGACAATTTGTTGAATTATATGCGTTTTGGCTGTCTTTATCTGCTTGATATTTAATCATTATTATTATTCAGCGACACATTGTATTTGATTATATTTTAAGTTGCATCACATTTAGATAGACACTAGATAAAGGCATGTCAGTCAGTCCAGCCAAATTGTTTTCCTACCTTGCTCATGAGAAACTTTTCCCTCCAGACAAGTCTGTTCTGTGGTTATGCAAAATGAAAAATAAGCCCCCTGTCTTAAATGCCACTTGTCAAATTGATTTGACTGACACAGATTGCAGAGGATAAGGTTTCAGACCACAAATTTCCAGCTTGGCAAATCTGGCTTAGCAGTGAGGCATAAAGAACTGTCGGGTACCCTCAGAGAGGTTTACTGTAGAGAAAACTTAGTTTTTCAACCTTTTGACAGCATCTCAAGCTCTAGTTTTCTCTTATTTATCACATTGATGTGTACCATTGTTAAAACTCTTGTTTCTCCATATATTCTTTATGTCATCTTCTAATAGGTCAGTTTTTTACATTTTTTTCTGTCAATGCGTTACTGCATAGTATTTACTTTCTATAAATGCGATCCTTATTATTACTTATCTATGTACTTTTATTACCTGTAACTTAAAACCTGTTTATGCTACATTTGTATGCCATTGTACCTATAAGTGTCTTGTGTGTCCCACTTTTTCACTTTTCATTACCAAACTTTTCTTTTTTTCACTAGAGAAACATTTCCTGAGGAATATGTGAAATAATCCAAACTTGGTATTAATATTTTTGGAAAATTTTGTCTTTTGCAAAAAAAAAAAAGATATATATGTATATACTTCTCACTGAAGTAATTAGGGACGACCATGGCTTAGTAGGTCGGGCAGTTGTCTACAAACCTGAACTTACAGTTGTAAGTTGTTGGGAACTTTAATGTCACCAGTGTTTACATATTTGGTTTACAATTTAAATATCCAACAATGTCTGGAAACAACATCAGAAATTTACAATCAGGTGGTTTTTGTCTAGTCAACCAGCACAGGCCAGCATAACAAGCATGTTACCCCACTACCAGCACCCCTCCCCCTTTTCTAGGTACTAGGCTGTTGGCACTTTAAGTTAGGACTGTCTCTCAGTGAGTTTACATGCACTCAAGTAATCGGGTTACAGTGGGCTGTGGGTTATGTAAATGGGAAACCTGATTGTTGTAATTGGGGAAGGTGCCTTTGTGCCATCCAGTGCAAACGGTGTACTAAATGTGAGCATAACCTCGAAAGGTACCGATGCTGGGGGTGCATCTACAGAACTTATTTTCCTGGTTTGTGCATTAACATTTAAAATGAGTTATTGCTGCATTAATAATTTCAGTACAGACTACAGCTACACCTCCAAATGTACTATCAGAACTAGGGGTGGGGTGGTGACATGCGCCACCACTGATGCTTGGTGATCATTTGTCTGTCACCTCAACATATTTAGCAGCGAACAAAGAGCAAGAAAAGATGTTGAACTTCAAAGTCTATGTCAACTGCAAAGATCCAGCTCACCCGCTCTACAGTAAATGGTAAATGGTCTGCAGTTATATAGAGCTTTTCTACCTAACTGGCACTTTACACTGTGTCTCACTCAACCATTCGCACACACCGATGGCAGAGCTGCTATGCAGCCGATCTGACTCACCAGGGGCAACTTAAGGTTCAGTATCTTGCCCTAGGACACTTTGGCATGTGACATGGCAGCTGGGAATCAAACCACCAATCCTATGATAGGCAGACAACTGCTCTGACTATTGATCCACAACCACTAATGTGAATTGCATTAGAAGGAAAACTTCTAAGACTAAGTCCGCTTCATAGCAGCCATAAAGGTTATAAAACATAATAGATTACATTCATGGAGCTTAACTAAAATCTCACATGCTATTTCAGTTATTACAATTGAATGTGCACAGCGCTGCACTTAAGTGCACCTGCATTAATGTTGATAGAAGAAAAGACAGTAGTTTGCAGCTCTCTATTCCAGTAATGCGTTACTCTCTTTCTCACCCAATTGATTCCCTGTGACACAAGGACAGATGCTGCAGCAGTGTGCTTCGGATTGTTGTCTTGAAAGAAGTAACAAATAACAATAGTTCATTACAACCAAATGATAAGCACTCTAAGCTTTAATGACTCTGTGGACTGGCTCATAAAAAATTAAAGATGTGAGATGTGTGCAATATGTTAAAAATGTTCTATAATGGGCAACTACGCACTACTATTCTTCTAGAGTGTTTTATCATAGCCTGTTGATATGGTGGTTTTCGCATTTTCGCTGCCTTCAGTAATGATGATTACATTTACATTTAGTCATTTGGTAGACACCTTTATCCAGCCACAAAAACACAAACTCAAGGAGAAGTAATGAACGCAAAATGTTTTATTTTTTTAATTAGGCTAGTTTTATTGTGGTAAAAAAAAAAGGTATTGTAACTTGACAATATGCCTGATCGATATGATCTTTCAAGACAATTTAGATAGATGAGTTGCTGGGTTAAAACACTTTAATTTACATGTTAAATATACCACAGACCTATTATTTTGTGTATTATGTGCTATAGAGTTTAATTAAAATTTTTGGTATTTCATTTGCTTATCAAGACAACATTGCCAGAGTAATACCAGTGGAACTGAAATGCCCATTCTTAGTGGAGCAGAGCCAGAAAAAAGTAGCCCATCGAGCGTTGCATTAGATTTTTATTGGACTATTTTCTATCTTTTTAGGGAAACAACATAATAGACATAAAACTGAATAAAAATAATTCAAATGTAATAGTTAAAACATAAAAGACATGGAGCACTAATTACAAATACCTCAAAACATTACAAAGTACAAACCTAATTTCCAGGAATAGGTGTTTTTCAAAAAATGCAGTTAAAAACTAAAATCTGTCAAATGTCAGTTCACTTGAATCTTTATTTATCTGACAAAAGTATAAATGCTGTAAAACACTGAAAAAGAAGTTGGGACAGTTAAAAATAACACTGAAAAATGTATATAATATTCAAGTAACACTGGATACACCCAAAATCAGCAACTTTGTTGGTAACAGGTGAGGGCATTTTCTTTGCTGTATACAGATGATATCAAATTTTAGTTCTTATCAATTGTTAAGGCTGTGTGACAAGCCAGTGGCACAGAAAAAAATAAATGGATAGAGGAGGTCAAGAGGTCATTATGATGACATTACATTATAACTTACTATCATGCATTAAAGTCTACTATATGAGGATGGGTTCCCTGTTGAGTCTGGTTCCTCTCAAGGTTTCTTCCTGTTGCCGTCTCAGGGAGTTTTTCCTTGCCACTGTCGCCCTCGGCTTGCTCATCAGGGACAATCTGATTATTATGATTCTTACACATTCACTGTTCATGTACTGTTCTTTGGTTGTGTAAAGCTGCTTTGTGACAATGTCAATTGTAAAAAGTGCTCTACAAATAAAATTGAACTATATGGAGATCACTCAGTCTCACTGCAATTCTAACTTCCAATCTGTACACTATCCAAACCACAATGACATTTTACATTTTTTAACATCCTCTCTTCCTGAAGAGGTTACTATAATAATGTTTCTGTAAACTGTCAGCTGCTATTCAATCCAAGGTTTAGGTGATGCAACAAACAAATAACAAATCCTTTGTTATTGTGCAGTAGGTTTCTGTCTGATTGAGGCCTTGAGGCCATCCATCTTTTTATCTTCTTCTGCTTATCTGGGGCCAGATGTGGGGGCAGCAGCCTAAGCAGAGATGCCCAGACATCCCTCTCCCTAGAAACCTTCTCCAGCTTTTCCAAGGGAATACCGAGGTGTAAGCCAGTTGAGAGACATTGTCTCTCCAACATATCGCAGGATTTTTCCATGGGGGATACATCCTCACTGCACATGTCCCTCCCCCTGGTAGGACATGTCCAGATCACCTCCTTCATCTTGGAGGCATCCAAATCAGATGCCCAAGCCACCTCAGCTGGATCCTGAGCAGCGATTGTACACCAAGCTCTTCCTGGGTAACCAGGCTCCTCACCCTTTCTTTAAGGGTGTGCCCAGCCACCATGCAGAGAAAACTCATTTCAGCCGCTTGTATCTGTGGCCTCATCCTTTCAGTCACAATCCAGTGCAATGAATACAGGTGAGACTAGGAAAGTAGCCTGGTAAATCTTCACCACGACAGGCCTGTACATCAATTGCACTGCTGACAGTCTCACTCTTCCCTCACATGTGAACAAGACCCAAACAACAACTTCTAAGTAGCAGAGGGTCCAACCACTCTCAAGGAGTTGGGTTCCAGAGCCCAAGCTGTGCTTGAAGGTAAGTCCGACTTTATCTAGCCAATGCTGCTTGGCCTCCAGCACAAGTTCAGGTTGGGATTGGTGCCTGCACTTTGAGAGGGCAAGCATGGATGGAATTTACTGATTCAAACAGGTACAAAATGGGGCCTGTCCACACACTGTATTTTAAAGGTAAGCAACTTTCTGTGTAATGGCTGTTGCAACACTAAAATTTCCCCTTGGGGATCAATAAAATATCTATCTATCTATCTATCTATCTATCTATCCATCTATCTATCTATCTACCTAACTATAAATTTATAGTAGGGTTTTTAGTATAAGGTTTTCAGTATGTACCATCTTTCATTACAGTGCTCAGTGGATTGCAACTAGTTTGTGGTTGCTGGATTCCCATCAGGACTGAATCTCAAAGATGGACTGATTCTGACAGTCTGTGACTTAAACCTGTGTATCAGTCAAAGTTTAAAGCCGAAAATGTTACAAACATCTGCATACAAAGCAGTGTGAACAGAAATAGTTTCAGACCAATCTGGTCAAGAGTTGTGGAGCTGTCTATAAGGGGCCATTGCTTGGCATTTGAGAAAATATACATTCATTCTATTCTGTTTGAGCCTATGCATTTAAAGTATACACACTCCACGGCTGCTTAGCTGAGGTTCACTGAGAAGGAAAGCAGTTGCTGGCTGGGTCTTAAATAAGCTTAGCCCTGAGTAAGCTGTATTAATAAAGCAGAATATATGTTCAGGGTTATTACTGGCTATATAGATGGTGTGCTGCTTGCTATGGTGGCGCCATAAAAGTGGCGTTAGTGTTAAAGGAGAGAAATATGTGATTCTCAGGTCACAAACTGTATGTTTCAAAGAACATCTGTAATCCCAAGAGTTGCATATTAGTTTCCTTTTATAGTTTTATTATTAATGCTTCTCCATGTACACCCCCACTGAAGGAGGCCGCTGTATAACAGAAAAATGCATGGACATTCTATCCAGACAGTCAGCTCCTGCTGGTGCTTCTGAGGATTAAAAAAACGCAAAGTGAAAAAGTTTGGACTATACATAAATAAAAAATACTTGTTTGCATCAATATTTATGAGTTATGACAACATCTTGTGAAATTAAGTAGACTCAACAAACTATATGTCCTAACTAGCTTTTCTGCCACAATTAAATAAAAAAACTAAATGTTTATATACCAGATACTTATTACATATATTACATATTAATGGTAGAACAAACACACATTAAGTTTTCCACCTATTAGCTATTAGAAATTAATTTAGTCAACAATACATTTGTAAGACAATGAGTCATGTATGTTGCACCACAGGTTTATGTTGTCATTTCAGTCCCTAATAAAAATATAGTCAAAATGAAATAAAGTGGTGAAGACATATACCATTATATCAGAGATATGGGTTTAACATATTTAAAACCACAGACTCTCATTTAAATATTACTTTGCATAACATTTGTAGCCATTTTACTACTACTAACTACTGTACAGCCACAAACTGCACAACCTTGCAAATATAAGGTTCCATTGAAATGTATTAGGGCCGCAAAGCAAATAGATTTGTATTTGTTGTACACTAAATGCATTTCTGTTTTCCTCTGATAAAGTATTTTGTTGAGTTGGTATGTGTTTTAGATCATTGTCTTGCTGCATAATTTCCACTCCAACTGCTTGAAGCAGATGACCTGAGCCTGTTTCTACAGGAGGTTTCTTCCATTAAAGGGAGTTAGATTTGTTTTGGTTTGTTTTTAGTTTTTTTGCATCTTGCGATATTGCCTCTGTTTTTGCTCATAAAGTCTTTTGGATTTATTGATTGTTTTTCAAAAATACATTGATTTGACTTGGTAGTGTGATGCAAACGGCGGTTGTCCCAATGTTGTTAAACTGTTCCCTCAAGTTCTGCATCTCTGTTTGGGTATAAATACAGTAGTACAGTATGTGTACAAGAAGAAAAGAGTAAAATAAATAAAAAATAAATAAAATTAGTCAGGAAGTTATGATGGTCACACTTTATTGGCTTACCTGCAGTAGTCAGATGGCTATTAGACTTATGTGACGTGCTTTTGTCATGGCACACACCATTAAACTTTTAAAAAGTTTTTTTAAGGAAGTTAAGTTATAAGTTAAAATAATTAAATGCCACCCATTCTTTGATACCCTGGTCACCTTGATTTGCAAACATGTCATGTCCAATGACTTTACTCAATAGCATTAGCCTTTAACAAGAAAATTATAACTCAGTATGAATACAAGGATCACTCCATGGGTTTTTATAGTGGTGCTGTGGCACCACAGCTGAGACAGCCAGCACTGATTTGACAAAGATTTTCACTAGCATATATATCCATCAAGTCAAAATGTATGGGGCCAGAGCATGCATGTTGCAAGGATGAGATCATAGTGCTGTATTGTATCCTATAAAAAAGACATTAGCTGGAAAGTTGGGAGATCACAGCCTTCTGACTGCAACATCTACTCAGGGTAAAAGCAGGTCATGTCACTCTGGCCAACAGCTAGAACCAGGACTTAAGCATCAAGTACAAAAAGAAAGATGGATGAGCTTGGTTTATTAATAGGCCAGTGGCAGCTTATTATCCATCATACTACACTGCACATTTAATCCCGCTATGGTGAAGAATAAAATAATAATGTAAATTCATGTCAGGGATGTTTTTTTTTTAAACATACTGTCCACATTTTTTCCTATTGTCAGGGAAGTTTGGTAACATGAATTTACCAAATATATAATTTGTGCTTGTGTTAAGTTAGTAGCTGTACTGATTGATGCATGCTTACAAGTAAATAAAAGCACACTGGCTCTTCGTCACTGCTTTAGCTTATTGTACTTCCTTTGTAACATAATTTCCCACAGATTAGTGTGTAAGGTAAGGTAGGGTTATGTGCCAGAAGATCCATTGTCTCCTTCTTTAAATGCACCATTAGGCTCAAGCTAAATGATTATGAGAGTCCTCATAGTCAGCCTATTCTTCAATTCTTCACCCTTACATGCCATCTCTCATGGATATCCTTGCCATCAAGACTCTCTGAACTTGAACAAGTCAAGGGCCTTGTAGGAACTATAAGAAAGAAGAAAGAATTATGAGCAACAGTTTACAGAGTAAATTGTTTTTTTTTCCCAAAATGTCAAATACAATCTGTAAGCCTTACCTGTGTCCTGATTCTTTTAATTTAATTTGCATTTCAATTTGTAAGGCAATTTCTTTGTCACAAGATATTTGTGGTGATGACAGGGATGAGATTTAAATGTGAACATGTAAACTGCTCCCAGTGGAATAAATGTGTCTACTTCTATTTTTACTCTCCTAATTGGAAACTGATCTGCACAGTGGCTGGATTAGCTTTCAGTCATATCAAAGGTCATTAGGCTTAGCTGGATTCCATGAGTTATCTTGGGTAAAAATGTGTCATCATATACCTTGGATAATGGTTGCTATACTCTCTGTTGGGAGGCACTGGATATTCTGTAGGCTGCTGTTGCAAATAGTAGTAATTCTCATGGAAATTATTTCAGTCACCTGTCTGCAGTACCAACATACAGTAGACCTTATGTATATCATATTGGACTGTGGACTATAATAAACAACAACAAACAAGAACTAAGACGTAATTAATTTACAATAATGTGTCAAGTTGTAGGAAATGCCATATACTGTACTTCAGGTATATGAATGATTTAGCAAAAAGACAAAGACAAAAAGAAAAGGGCAATATCTGTAAGAACATTAAAGGACGGGTCACGACAGCCTGTTCTCCGGTCTGTGAGCCATGTACAGCTCTAACCTAGTTGGAATCGCTTCTAGTGAAGCCCATACGTCCAGTGAGTCTTATTCTTCTCATTATAAAACATAGCTGAAAACCAACTAATTAAAGTGATTAAAGTGTTTCCATACTCAAGGGAAGTTAAGAAGATTGAGGTCAAATAGTGTTAATTTATTTTAGTTAATGTTCTACTGCTGGCCCTAATAATAAATATGATCGACAGAATCCTGCTGCGTGTACACTGATTAAATCACACCCTTAGTTGTTGTGTCTAGAATAGCTTGCGGTACAAAGACAATAATGCCCTCTTTTCCCTTCACTGTGTTGAAGACATTGCTTGCAGCAGAACACTGATGAGGATGGATCCCTCTCAGCTGAGCTCAACACATCAGATGCCTGGTTAAAACAGGATGAACGGAAAGCATTTGACCTCCTGCAAGGCTTGGTGAGCAAACATTAAACTGTTGCAATTCTTCACAATGTCACATTTTCACAGCCTTACATACAGCATTTTGTTGCCATTCTATACTTATCTACAATCTGATATCCTTCCAAAAGCCTGAAGATTTGTCAAGCAACTTCAAGATAAATGATAAGGCCCCACATGTATAACCTTTTTTAATGTTATTAGTAATACAGTATGCTTGTGAAATCTCTACAAATAGCATTATGATGAGTGAATAACTTACTTGCATGCTTTATTTTCAATACGATTTGTAACCATATCACAGAACTCAAAAACAGATAAGTTTAAAGATCTTTTTACACAATACTCAACAAAAACGTTTGTGAGAAATCACAGAAAAATGTGAACTTTTTTGCTCTGCAAGTAAAACCTGAAACTCCATAGCTGTTCATATCTCTGGCATGATTTTCATAGTAATTTTTTATAAATAAATTACGGCTAATTGAATTAGCCAAATTAAATTACCTTACAACTTGCTTCTAGGAACATAGGACTGCAGTTTATATATTTAATCCCTAAATTTGGTGATACAAAATTTGTCTATAATGAGTTACAGGTACTTTATGGTTTGAAAGTTTTTGGAAATTGAAAAGCAATTTCATGATGATTAACCAAGACTGAATCCTGAATAGGTAGTAGGTTTGGTAAACATTAGTATATCATCAATATATCACATGACATTTCATCAGCATGACTTCTCTACCGGATTGGTTGCGGCCAGCTGTTGACGTACTGGGTGCTGGTGGAAACTGGACTGCTGTTGATTGAAGGAGGAGAGGAGGAAGGCATATTCGTAGGCAGAGGGAGAAGAGGAAAGACAAGAGTGTAGAACTGACAGTAGGATATTTGAATGTTGGGACTATGACAGGGAGGAGTTAGGCTAGGGAGTTGGATGACATAATGCAAAGAAGGAAGTGGACATGTGTGGAGGAGGCTAGAAGCTAAGGATGAGAGTTTAATTTGTGTCACCATGGTAGAGTAATGGAGTAGGGGTTATTCTGAAAAAAGAGTTTGTCAGGAATGTTCTGGAAATGAGATAGGGTGATGACTCTGAAGCTGGAAATTGAAGGTGTGATGTTAAATGTTAGTGGTTATGCCCCATAGGTAGGATGTGAATGAAAGGAAAAGGAAAAATCTGGAGGGAGTTAGATATGTGATGCAGAGCATCCCAAGAGGTGAGACAGTGGTGACTGGTGCATATTACAATGGACATGTGGTGAAGGGAACAGAAGTGATGAGATTTTGATGGGTAGGTTTGGTCTTCAATACAGGTGGTAGTAGACTTTGCAAAAAAAAAAACATACTGACATATTAGAGCGGAGGGAGAAGCACTTATGTTGACTACATCTTGTGCTAACATTTTAATCTGTAAGAGATCAGTGTCTGCAAGGAATTGGTAGGGGAGATTGTAGCCAGATACAGGCTGGGTGGTGTGTAAAATTACTACATTTGTGAGAAGGATGAGTGATGAAGACTAAGGTAAAGTGAGAACGAAGTGGTGGAAGTTGAAAATGGAAGAATGGTTTGTAGTTTTCAGGGAGGTCAGGAGTTGTGAGCTCTGGGTGGTCAGGAGGTGTTTTCAGATGACTGGACAACTACAGCTAATGTGATTAGGGAGACAGGTAGGATGGTACTTGGTGTGTCATCAGGGAAGTAGAAAGTGGACAAGGAGACTACAGAGAAAGAGGTTAGCTTAGAAAAAGTGGGACACTGAAAGGACTAAAGAGAGTAGACAGGAGTACATGGAACGTAAGGTGAAGGTAGAGATGGCGAGAACCAAAGGGCATATCAGGACTTGTATCCTAGGTTTGACATTAAGTAGGAAGAGGTGGATTTGTACAGGTTGGCAAGGCAAAGAGATAGAGATGGGAAGGATGTGTAGCATGTTAGGGTGATTAAAGATAGGGATGGAAATGTATTGAAAGGTGCCAGGAGTGTGCTAGAAAGATGGAAGGGACTACTTTGAAGAGTTGATAAAAGAGGAAAATAAAAGAAAATTAAGAGTAGAGGTGACGGTTGTGAAGCAGGGAGCAGGTGAAAGATGGAGGTGTGCTCTGGAAAGCAGAGGCATTAAGGTAGCCACAAATTGAGGTGGTTTGGACATGTTCAGAGAAAAGATTGTGAACATATCAGTAAACTGATGCTGAGGTTGGAGCTGACAGGCAGAAGGTCTGGAGGAAGAGCAAAGAGGAGTTTTTGGATGTACTCAGAGAGGACATGAACTTAGTTGGTGTGAGAAGAGGATGGGAAGAATAGGGTTACATGGAGGCAGATGATTCGCTGTGGCGACCCCTGAAAGGGAACAGTCCAAAGAAAAATAAAAAGAAGTAAACTTCAAAAACATATGTACAAATTGAAAAACATTCTAATTTATATTCAACTATTTACATTACGATACAGATAAAAAAAAATGTTATTTGCTTCTGCTATAAAATTCATGCTTTGCTAAACTGAGTTTCCCAAAAAGTGTAAATACTGTATGTAAAGTAAAACAAACAAATTTAAAAATCAGTTACCACAATGTAAACATTTTCTCTGTGAAATACAGCTCTCAGTCACTGTGTTTAGTGTGGTTTTTCAATGTATGTTAGTTCACACTCTAAGTGTGAATGTACATATGATACACCGTAGTCAGCTTGCAACTTGTCATCTTATGTCTTAACATACAACTAGTATATATGATTAATAATATCTGTTACACTGAATTTCACATATCTAGTCAAACATCTATTAAACATAACTAACACACGAGCACCATAAGTTCCTGAAATAACTGTCTCTGTTTCTATGGCTCTCAATCAAAATATTATTTTCTTATTGTTTATTCCCCAAAAATGTTCGCATGCAGCTAAACTGTCTCCTACAAAATCCACATACACAATTTAATCACACCTGCTGTCATAACCCTGTATTTATGTTAACTTTTTTAGACTAGGTGGTGGACATGTCTGTGTGAGTCACAATTGAATTTGTATTTAATACTTGTTTATTTTACTATCACTATGAAACGTATGTGACTGTTAGATTTTATTGAGATGTACCTTGTTTTGGTTTGAATAAATTACAGATACACCGACAAACCATCAGATTCTCATGACTGCACTCTCAGACTTGGGCATCTCTAGACCAGCTCTAGCCTGGCTTCGATCGTACTTGTCCGAACAAACCTTTAATGTATCCTGGCAGGGGTGTGTCTCTGACTCTCATAACCTCTCCACCGGTGTACCACAGGGCTCAGTCCTTGGTCCTCTTATTTTTTCAATCTATACTTTTTCTCTAGGCTCTATCATCCATTCTCATGGCTTTTCTTATCACTGCTATGCAGATGACACACAGCTCTTCCTGTCTTTTCCGCCAGATGACTCAACTGTCTTATCTCGCATCTCTGCCTGTCTCTCTGACATCTCTGCCTGGATGAGAAAAAGACACCTTCAACTCAACATACCCAAAACTGAACTTCTAGTCTTCCCTGCCAGACCTTCAACTCAACACAACATAAGCATTAACATTGGATCTGCGGTGATTGTCCCTACTAAGTCAGCCAGAAACCTGGGGGTCATCATTGATGACCAGCTGACCTTCACGGAACACATCGCCACAGTCTCTAGGTCGTGTAGATATGCCCTCCACAATATCAGAAAGATCAGACCCTATCTGACGGAGTACACAACCCAACTCATTGTACAGGTGTTGATCTTATCTCGCCTGGATTACTGCAATGCGCTACTGATGGATTTACCGGCATCCACGACCAAACCCCTCCAGATGATCCAAAATGCGGCAGCACGCCTCATTTTTAATCAACCAAAAAGGTCTCATGTCACACCGCTCTTCAGATCTTTGCACTGGCTTCCTGTGGCTGCAAGGATCAAGTTCAAAGCTCTGTCTCTTGCCTACAGAGTGGTTAACTCCACAGCTCCATCTTATCTCAATTCAATCATTCATGTCTACGTCCCCTCCCGTCCACTGCGCTCAACCAGGGAACATCGTCTGGTGGTACCAGCACCACACAGTCGACACCAAGGAAAACTGTTCAGCTCAGTGATCCCACAATGGTGGAATGAGCTGCCTATCTCTGCACGCTCAGCCACCTCACTAGCAATCTTTAAAAAACTGCTGAAAACAGAACTCTCAGAAGTCAAGAAGTTGGACAAAAGCATCTGCTAAATGACTAAATGTAAATGTAAATGTATGGCCTTCCCAAGATACGCAAAGAAGGAACCCCTCTCAGACCAATAGTCAGCAGCATTAACTTGGTAATGTACAACATTGCCAAATACGTGGCCACTGTATTAGCTCCACTTATTAGACACACGGACCACCACATCCACAACTCAGAGGATTTTACGGTAAAGGTCAGGGACCTGAAATTGGATACTGATGAAACCATGGTATCCTTTGATATCACTTCTCTCTTCACCAGCGTCCCCACTAAGGATGCCTTAACATCCATGAAGAGAATTCTGGAAGAAGACAGCTCCCCCAGCACTCTCAAGACCAGATATGTTTGCTCCTAGACCTGTGCCTCAACACCACATAGTTCACGTACAGAGGTGACTTCTACAAACAGAGAAATGGCTGTGCCATGGGTTCCCCAGTGTGAGCCATTTTAGCGAACCTATACATGGAAGAAGTAGAGAAGAAAGCTCTCAACTCTTTCCCAGGGATGACACCGACTCATTGGTTCAGATATGTGGATGACACCTAGGTGAAGATCAAGATTCAGGAGGTACAGCCTTTCAGAGACCACATTAACTTAGTGGACACCAACATCAGTTTCACTAGAGAGGACACCAAAGAAAACCACTTGGCCTTCCTGGACTGTGCGCCTGGGACAGGCGGCAGACTGGAAATAGAGGATTGTAGGAACAAGGCAGCAACATGTTCCAGACGAAGAACTAGGGAACAGTCGGAGTCTCAGGTCCAACGCAAAAATCTGGTCATTCCTTACAACATGGCTGGGGTTTAGAGAAGCTGAAAGGGATTTTCAGAAAAAACACCATACTTGTCTATTTCAAACCCATAAACACACTTAGACAGAAACTTGTTCACCCAAGACCGGACTCCAAATCACAAAATGAGCAATATAGTGTATGTGCAATGAAGAATGTTCTGAGATCCTGCTCCAGGTAGGACACACTTAACGACCCATTTTAGGTGTTAAGAGGGGTTGGGCAGAGGTGTGACAATTACATCTTTCACATCCTCCCTATCCTTTGTTTCACCTAACAAGGCCAATTCAGGCCAAGGGGTGGAGTGAAACCAAACCTTGAGCATAGATTTGTGGCCTCTAACCAACTATCTTCAGACTGAAGAAGCTACTTGAATGAGTGGCAAAACCTAACGCTAACCTAACAAAAGGAAGTCCAGTTGCCATGACTCAACTCCCAGATATCTTCACCTGGACGACTGAGAATCTTCACCGACATATAGAGTGAAAGGAATCGATCCAAGCACAGAACCTTGTGGAACTCCATAGCTAACTTGTGTGTGCATGGTAGACTCATCATTAACATGCACAAACCGGAATTTATCTGATAGATACGATAAAAACCACCCTACTGATGTTCCTTTAATCCCAATGAAATGTTCTGTGTAAATAATATGGGCATATAGTTTTTTGTTTTTTTTTCAGAAAAAAAGTGTGTTCCTTTTTTGCAAAAGGCTACCAACAAACTGTGGATAAGCAGCTACAGCAGCATAACAAACACGTCGACTGATGTTAATAATCAGTGGTTGTTTCATCTGCACCTACTGTTCTTTAAAGAAAGCAGGGAGGCCACCTTTGGTTAAGTAACATAAGATAGTCACATATAAAACAGTAAGAGTAAGAGTAAGAGTAACTGCTGTGTTTTAAAAAAATTGGCCAGCGGCAGTAATCATTGAATAGCAGCGGGTAATTTTTGTTGATGAATCACACATATGTTTGGGAAAATGCTTTAGAGTGAGAGCAATTGTTTTTAACAAAAACAGGACTGAATAGGGGTTGGTGCCGGATGCTGATGCTCCTCCTACAGTAGGCGTATCACTTCCTATTGTCGAAGCTGACTGTATTCAGTTGTGTTTGTGTTTGGTCTGCTAATTTTAACCAACTTAAAACTAAATTCATAGCTTTTTGGAGAAAACCTGGGCTGATTCAAAGACACGGCATCCATCCCACTTTAAATGGTGCATCTTTACTATCCAGAATAATGAGTTTATTAGACGACCTAAACCCTGACATCTCCCATATATAAACCCTGACGCAGTCTTACACACCCCTTTGCAGCTTCCTTACAGCCGTCACCCCCCCAAAACTACCATAACCCCATAGAGACAGTGTCTGCTCCCCGACCACCTAAATTATTTATATCAAAAAACAAGACAAGAGGAGTGATTCATAAGAACCTAATACAAATAAAGACGACTCCTCTCTCAGAACAAAAAAAAAATGATCAAATGCGGACTGTTAAATATCAGATCTCTCTCATCTAAATCCCTGTTATTGAATGATTTGAGGAGGGCAGTCTCCAACGTTACTCCAGCACAATTGGACTATCTTGTTGATAATACCGCAGCCTCACTCGGAACAATACTCCTCTAAAAAAGAAGGTAGTGAATCAGAAGAAGCTAGCTCCATGGTACAATTCACAAATTTGTAACTTAAAGCAGACATCAAGTAACCTGCAAAGGAGGTGGCGTTCCACCAATTTAGACGAATATTGCCTAGCCTGGAAAGATAGTTTAATAATACTTGTAGGAAGATTTCTAGTCAGGATTTAGAAGACATCATAGTACAGAAACAGCACTGGTAACAGTCACTAACAATCTTCTATTAGCATCAGACCATAGACTTCTCTCTATACTCGTCTTGTTAGATCTCAGTGCTGCATTTGACACGATAGATCACAACACTTTATTACACAGACTGGAACATGTCATTGGGATTAAAGGAACAGCACTAGAGTGGTTGTTGTAAGTTTTGTTTGTATCATTGTTTCCTGCACCCCAACCGGTCGAGGCAGATGGCCAACAAACTTGAGCCTGGTTCTGCTGGAGGTTTCTTCTTCTAGGGGGAGTTTTTTCCCTCCACTGTTTGCCTAGTGCTTGCTCAAGTTGGTCTTGTTGGGCTACCTATGTTTTTTGTCTCTTATGTAAAGCACTTTGTAACATATGTTTAGAAAGGTGTTCTAAGTTTTCTTATTATTATTATTTTATTATCTATCTTGTATATTTCTATTAAAATGACATTGGCAGCGTTTTTTTATATTTACTAACTGTTCTGCTTTTCTTCAGTTGCCGGTAATATACAGTTTGTTGGGCTGTGTAAGTAGCTGCTTTGCATGCAATACTGTGTCTTAAACTCGAGTGAATCAAGGGCAAAAGTCCAAACTCTAAATGGAGATGGAAAAACTAATAGCAGTGACATCATTTAAGAAAATTTCTGTACAGCTTTTTGTCTGTTACTCTACCCAGTGTGTGGCCAGGTTCAACCAGAAATGAAGCACTGCAATCAGAAACACGCTTGTTTACATTGTTTGACATAATAATAATAATAATAATAATATCAAAATAATGTAATATTTAGAATAGATCACATCTAGATAGACCACAGAAAAATTATGAAATTGTGTGGTGATCCACAGAAAAATTATATAATTCTAACTGTTTGTTTAATCCTATTTTTTTTTTTTTTTTTTTTCAGAAATGGCTCACATGTAGTGTTATGGTCTATATTGCCAAAGCCATAGTACTATCTCAGTTACATCTCAATCTAGGTTTTTGTTTTTTTTTTTTGGTAGACTATGTGAAGGGGTGTGTTGGAATTTAATGTGTGGCAAATCAGTTACAGCATTGCAATGACACTTTATTCTATTATTTCAAAGATGTAAATAAGGTATCTCATCAAATATGCTGTCATTTTCTAAAGTGTCCAATAGTTGAACAAGAACAATGTTCTTTTGTTCTTATTATAAAATACAAATCAACTAATAAATATGTGATATGTATTATTATGGATTAACCACCATATGTAAAATAGTTGATAGCTTGAAATTGCAAATAGCTGTAGTAAAGGTGGAGCTGATCACCTCAGTTTATCAGCTGCAACAGAAATGTTTATGTATAATATTTATAATCCAGTAATATATCATTTAATTACATCATATGTCATTTTGATATAGACCCTTCTACATTAATAAGCAGTAATGTGTTCGTTAACACACTTTTATTATGATTTATTATACTCATTGAATTTGAACACTGTCGTGGTTGCATTGAACACTGTCATGGTTCCTGCCTCGTCCCTGCTCAGTTCCTGTTGTTTTTCCCCCTCTCTCCCTCTTCTACCTGGTTCTACTCTGGATACTCTGCTCACCAGCCACTTCCTGCCATGCCTAAATATGGATTGATTGACTCTTCCATTCCACTCTGCCCTAATTATTCAATCTGTTCCACCTGTGGTCACCCTCTTTTTTATTAACTCCTCTCTAATCTCAGTTCTCTGCCAGATTGCCATGTCATGTCTCGTGTCATGTTTGCACTCTCCAGCTATTCCCAGCCTTCACTTCGCAGGGCTTTGCTTCCCTGCTTCCCTGCCCTGGCTACACCCTCGCTGTGATAATCTCCAGCACTCTTGTGATACTTCACATGATATGTGGTTTCAGATAATGACTGGATGGAATTATTAGGTATTATTTCATTTGTTTCTGGTAATGACTATGTGTCAATGCTCTTAAAATGTTTTTTCATCAGCAGTTCAAATGATGTTAACTACTGGTGCTGGTTAGTTTGGGAGGAACAGCAATGAAGGAGTTTATGTGACCTCAGAACTTGGGGCAAAGTAACAGCCAATAGAAAACTTGGTGGACCACCCCCTGCTCCACTGCTAGGCACTCTGCAATATGGGTATATGCATTTGAGAGGTGCTGCATTCCCCTTTGAGTATTATTTAATGAAGCTTTATTCTGGGCACACTCTAACAAAATGTAAAACAAAAATCACCTACCACCATCAAGAGAAAAGATGGCTAATGAAGATGCCTCTAGGATGCTTAAATCAAGATGGAGCATGTATTCTCAGGGATCTTAGGAGAGTAGGTGTGAATAACATTAATTATTATTCACAATAAATTAATCCTATCCAAAAAATGGGAAGACCATTTGGGTTAAGGGTTAAGTATTGTCTATGAATGCTTCTGTGTTTAAACTCCTTAGGAGGTTGTGATGTTATAAATGAGGGTGGGCAACCCTCTGTTATGTCAATCAGGTGCCTTTCTGTGTGGTGATCATGTTCATCCTCTGTCAGTGTGGTATTTCTTTGGGTACTCTGGCAGATATGATCAAAATCAGGTCTTCCAGCTATACACACACAAACTTTTCATAAGTAATGTAATGAAACTAACACAATTACAACCATATAAATGGACTTTAATGATTTATATTTACATTTATGATGCCATTTTCTTGACTGTAAATTTTGACAAAGACATGCCTACCTCCTCAAGAGTGTTCTTAATTTGACTAGTGATACTACTGATTTAAATAGTGAAAGAGTTCTTTTTCCCAGCAGTAGCTCAGATGGTAGGAGGTGGATTCTTTTGGAGTAAAGTAAAATAGTGAAAAGTTTAGAGGTAAAGAAAATTCACCATGTCTAAAAATAGAAGAAAAGTATTTGTTCCCTTTGGCACAGGGGGATTTTGAGAGGGTATCTGTAATTAGACCTTTGTCTCATTATTTGTAGGAGCCCACAGTATAGTTGCAACATGGACCCAGCCACTATCCCTGTTTCTGCATTCCTGCGATCCAATCTGATTCAATTACAGCTAGCCTTGGGCCTGCTAGCCTCCCTTCAGCCAGCCAGGCCATCCCACCTCCCCCAATTGGAAACACTTTTTCGAAAGTGCTTTCTGAAGTTTGAAGATGTGATTGGATGATCAACATTTTATAGCACTTTGTTTTATGCATGCGCTTTAAGGAAATTTGCAGAACAAGACCTTGGAAATGGACTTCTGGTAACAGAAGAGATGAGTTTTGCATTGAGAAGGAGAGAATCTGATTTAAAGCTTAGATTTCCCATTGCATTAAAGTAATTTTCATAATTAGAGAAAGAGGAAGAAGTGAAGTAAACAAAGCATCTCTGACCTACTTACCCTCAAACCTTAAACTAACACACGCATACTGTACACAATATAGACTCACACAAAAGCCACACATGTTTGTGCCGTTAAAGGTATGTTTGAGGTGCCCTACCACTGTCAAATTGTAAGTACTGAGAAAATGTGTCATATATGAACCTTTCTAAGAAGTTCCACAGTCGGCCCTATTTAAAAGCTGTCAGTTTAAAACAATGAAGATAAGACTGTAGTGTCAATTGAGCAATGTGCAGATACTGTTGTAATATAATTAAGCATTATCAGAACTAACTGAAACATATGCCACATCTACTTCTGAAGATGCTCTTGAGCCCTCACTCCCTATGTCTTAACTGCATTCAGCCTCCAGATCCAAAGTGTCATATTACCAGTAATAAATGTCCATTTTACAGTTTAGAGTTCTGCAGAGCCAGAAGGTCAAGGGTTGGGATTTTTAACAAACATCAACCTGAACAATTTTGTTTGTTCCACATCCAAAAAAACACTTAATGTCCCCTTCACACCTACTGAAATGGCATGACATTTGTTTTTGTTGTACATTTGGTTTAAAGATTAAAAGATTGATATTAGACAAGATAAAAAATATAAGGAATTTTGTATTAACAAAATTTCAGTACACAAAAGTATTTGGACATGAGCTACGTTTTATGTTTCCCAGGTTGATTGATTAAGGAGCTCAGTTTCAGTAGAGTTCCCCCAGCAGACTAACCTATATCAGCATAACTAAGAGATGGTTCAGAGTCACCTGAGTCACTATAAGCTTTATAAAAAAAAGGAAAGTTTTAAGTCTAGTCTTAAATGTAGAGAGGGTGTCTGCCTCCTGAACTGGGAGCTGGTTCCACAGGAGAGGGGCTTAATAGCTAAAGGCTCTGCCTCCCATTCTACATTTGCAAACTCAACCACAAGTAAACCTGCACTCTGAGAGTTCTGCTGGGAAAATATGGAACTATAAGTTCTTTGAGATAAGATGGAGCCTGATTATTAAGTGATTATAAGTGAGGAGAAGAATTTTACACTAAATTCTGGATTTTACAGGGAGAGAAGCTAATGTAACGTATCTCTCTTCCCAAGTCCAGTCAGAACTCTGGCTGCAGCATTCTGGATTAACTGGAGGCTTTTTAAGGAGTTATTGGAACATCCTATTAATAAGGAATTACAATAGTCCAGTCTGGAAGTAATAAATGCATGGACTAGTTTTTCAGCATCACTTTGGGACAGGATGCTCCTAATTTTAGCAATGTTTCTCAGGTGAAAAAGGCAGTTCTAGAGATTCCTTTGATGTATGAAGTGAAGGAGATATCCTGGTCAAAGATAACTCCGAGATTTCTTATTATTTCTTTTTTCAGTATTACTTGAGGCCAATACTAAGTCATCAAGGGTGAGAATGTGATTAGACATCACATTGATTGTCTCTACTAAGTCTGCTAGAAACTTGGGAGTGATCATTGATGATTAACTGAGCTTTACCGGCCACATCTCGTCTGTCTCAATCGCATGAAGATTTGTCCTATTCAACATCAGAAAGATCAGACCTGCCACCGCAACTCTGGTCATATCTTGTCTTGACTACTGCAATGTCTTACTCACAGGTTTACTAGCTGCACCATTAAACCCCTCCAGATGATCCAAAATTCAGCAGCATGACTAATTTTGGATCATCCAAAAAGGACACATGCTACGCTACTCTTCAGATCTCTGCACGGGTTGCTATAGCTGCCTGCATCACTTTCAAAACCCTATCCCTTGCCTACACTGTGGTCAACTCAACAGCACCTGCCAACCTGAACTTCCTTATCCAGGTCTACAATCTCTCCTGTCCACTGCACTCTGATAGCAAACGACATCTTGTGGTCCCTTCATCTCACCTTAAAAGATCCCAGGCTCCACAAAAGTGGAATGACCTACCCATCTCTGCACACTCAGCAGCAACTTCCGCAACTGTCTCTGCACCTAATAAAAGAAACTTGCCCTTACACCTAATGGAAACAGTTCTTCCTAGACTGGAAGTTGAGTCATGGCAACTGGACTTCTTTCTTCCCCTCTTGTTAATTTGAAAATGTTTAGCTACTCATCTAAGTTCACTGCTTAATGCTCTTTGTGTGTAATACATTGTGAAATGCATGTTACATTTCAGTGAAGACGTCTGCTGGATCCTTTTCACACTTGCTTCATACCAAGTTGTTGAGAGTTGCTGATGTCTGACTTGACACAAGCACACACTGACCTGAACTCCTCCAGCTATAGCTGCATGTAAACAACCCAATTACTGCCTGTTGACTTTGTGCTTTGGAGGAAATTGTGTTCTTAGCCACAAGTCATTGAGACACAATGGCTTCATTCATAGTTCTTTTAAAATACATGTTTGACACCAAATGAAACCAGGCTACACCATGAAGTTGTCTCATTTGTCACAAAACAGATGTCAACTGTTGGCGGGAGCTGAGTCTACAGTGGAAGAGAGCTGTGTGATTAAGAAGCTCTAGTCTAAAATACTTTGGGGCAGACAGCTTATTATGGCATTCCCTTTCATGTCATTGGAATAAATTTATCACAGTATAACTTTTCTACAGATCTCACACTGATTCACATTCCCTTCGGCATGTCAGGAAATTTCAGATAGAGATGAAACAAGATGGGAAATAAGTCTCTAATTAGCAATGAGACAAACAGTGAGAGTTCAAAGAAAGGTCATTCATGAGCACAGATATAGTAGACTATTCATAAAGATCAACTGACCTCATTCACATGTACACCCCCACCCCACCAACCCCAACAGATTGTCAGATAAAGTTACTCTAACAGATATCATAATACATAATGATGTTAAAGGAGAAAAAGGATAATAATAATATTGTTAGACCACAGTTATGTTCTCAGCTAGGCCACCATGAAAATAGGGTCACAGTGTTTTTTAGACAAATAGTGTGTCCTTTATACTGCCATGAAGCTGTGTAAAAGGGAAACTCCAATGTAAGTCTTGACTTTTGAACTGCTGGGTACTCCAGGTAGGTTGCAGTTCTGGAAAATGACAGCACTTGAGCATATAGGGTTCCTGGTAGCTTCATTTTGAGTCTTCTCAAATCTTTGACAGTTAACTTGCGTCTTCTTTTCTCAAAACGTTTCTTACAGCCCTGTTGACTAATTGCAACAAAATGATTGATGGTTCTGTGATCATGCCTCAATATCTTAGCAATTTCAAGAGTGCTACATATCTCTAAAAGTTTTTAACTTCAAAGTCAGTTAAATCTCTTTTTTACTCACCTGATATGCATTAATAGTAAATGGTAAATGCACTTATATAGTGCTTTTCTACCTAACTGGTACTCAAAGCGCTTTTACACTGCTTCTCATTCACTCATTCGCACACACTCATGTCAGAGCTGCTATGCAGCTGATCTGACTAACAGGGGGCAACTTGGGGTTCAGTATCTTGCCCAAGGACACTTTGGCATCTGACAGGAGGAGCCAGGAAACCACCTATGAGTTTACACAGCTTGGAGTAAGAAATGGGCATAAAAATGATTATATGGGCAAAATACCCACTTGCCTAATAATTGTGCACACAGTGTAGAGTGTTATACACTGGGTTAAATTTAGTCTCACTGGCCATAATCACTTTAAGGTTTTGTAATGCACAGAGGTTATAATTACATCCCATTAAGTCTCTGACATTTAAAATTAACGTCTAAACTGAATACCCATCCCTCCATGACTTCTATACTGCTACACTATGGTAATAATACATTAGACATTAGAGAGCAGTTGCTGTTCCTATCAATGTATTTTAAAAATAAATTATTTATAAGCTCAAAAGTCATCCTTTTGATAAGTGCAGCAGTTGTGTCAAATTGTATTTCTCTTTGTAACACAGCTTCTTCACCTCAGGCCAGCCACAGGCAAATCAATATCCACAGTTTATACTCAGGTGGAAATAAGATGATGCTCACTTCTTCCTGAAATAGATTGGCTATTGCCAGTGGGGTAGGTGCTGAAGGCCAGTTTTGTCAGAAAAGCAATATTTACCTACGAAGAAATGATTGTTTTTTAGAATAGCCATCAATTTCAAGTGTTGGGTTAAGGTTTTAGACATGTTTGGTTTTGCGATAATATTCATCTGCAGCTCTGGGCTATGTGATGTCTTGAAATTCAATATGGCATACACAAGCTACAATTAGGAGGAAATTAATCAGAGCCACAAGGTTGTTCACACTGTAAATAATTGAGGGACCAATCCTGCTACTGCTTTCACATTAAAAAGGAAAACATCCAAGTCTAGTGCAGTTTGAGGATCAATCAAAGGGTTTTTATGGAAATGGCTAGAAATGAAAGAGGATTCTGAATTGAGCTGTGATGAATATGCTTGTGGAGGAGAATGTGCAGAAATCAATAGCAGATGATTCATTTCTGGCAGTGTAATGGTACCAAGCTGAGTCCCCCAGGAAGTGTGAGCCATTTCCAACACTGTGTGTGTGTGTGTGTGTGTGTGTGTGTATTTGTTCATGGATGAGTGGTAGAAAGGTGTGTGTATGGAGACGTCTTTGTGTGACATTTCGGTTATTCATGCATTTTATGCTTGTTTGTATATTTCGATTTGGATGTTTCTGCATAATTCAAACAAAAAATATCTGAATACTGATTAGATGTTCCCAAAAGTGGAAATTAGCTAGTAGCTACTGTTAATCTAGGGCAGCATGGAGATTTGCAGAGAGTTCCTGACAAATAAATGCAATACATGTATCTATTCATCTAGCTATCCATTATCCTAACTGCTTGTCCTCTTAAGGGTTACATGAGTGCTGGACCCTGTCCCAGTTGTCACTGGGCAAGAGGCACCCTGGGCAATTTGCTAGTCTATCACAGGGCTGACACACAGAGACAGATAACCATTCACACACACACAATCACATCTATGGCAATTTGGATTCACCAATTAACCCTAACTCAAATCTAACATGCATGTCTTTAGACAGTGGCATGAAGCTGATGTACCCAGAGAGAAGCCACACAGACACGGGGAGAACATGTAAACTCTACACCGACCCATGGATTCATGGATAAATCGAGTCCTTCTTGATGTAAGTCGACAGTCTTAAACACACTTTCTAACACTAAAAACTGTTTTGCATCAACTTGAAAAACGTTTCCTGTAATTCAGTGGTGATTAATTTACTTGTGCCACACTATAATCTCCACTCTGTGCTCTTTCTGTCAGTTTCTGGGGAAACTGTATACGGTATTATGATAAATTCACAGCAACAATTTTAATTCATTCATATTCCTGACCACTTGTCATCTTAAGAGGTGCAGGAGTGATAGGGCCTATCCCAGCTCTCATTGGTTGCTATGCTGGACTGCTATGCAGCTGATCAGACTCACCAGGGGCAACTTGGGGTTCAGCATCTTGCCCAAGGACACTTTGGCATGTGACATGGCAGCCGGGAATCAAACCTCCGATCCTACGATTGGCAGACAACTGCTCTACCTATTGATCCACAGCCACCCCCTATTTAGAGTGACCATTTCACTGAATTTTATTCATATAGCACCAAATCACAAAAGAAGTAATCTTAAGGCACTTTACAGTGAAAGGTTTAAGACCTTACAAAAAAATTTAAATATATATGGAATTATATAGAAAACCCAGCATTCCCACTTGAGCAAGCACAAGTTGACAGTGGAGAGGAGAAACTCCCTTTAATGGAAGAAACCTCCAACAGAACCATGCTCAGGGTGGGCCACCTGCCTGGAACAGTGGGGGTGAGTCGTAAGTGGAGAGAGCAAGAACAACAGGCTACAAAAAACAACAACAAACAGCAAAAACACTGGGCAAGTTGGTAGGACCAGTAACTGCATACTGGAAACATGCAGCTCCAAGGCTGGAGATACCTGACATACAGAGAAAGGGAGACAAAAGAAGCAGCACAGCTACAGGAGAGAGAACACACAAAGTTAATGATATGCAATGGTGGCATATAAGTGGATAGAGGAGAGAAGCTCATTGTATTAAAGGAGGTCCCCCCAGCAGCAGTCGATAGCATCGAAGTCGATAGCAGTGTTTCTGCCACCCAAACCTGAACAGGGAGCTGGTTCCAGAGGAGTGAAGCTTGATAGCTAAAGCTCTGCCTCTCGTTCTACATTTGGAAACTCTAGGAACCACAAGTAGACCTGCTCCTGATGGTAAAATATGGTACAATGAAGTTGTTAAGATACAGTATAATTTAGCTTGATGCTTTGTATGTGAGAAGGATTTTAAATTCTATTCTGGATTTTACAGGGAGCCAATGGAGAGAAGCTAATGTAGTAGAAATATGATCTCTTAGTAATTTCAGTCAGAACTCCGGCTGTAGCACTTCGGATTAAATGGAGGCTTTATCGTAGTACAGTCTAGAACAACTGCATGGATTAGTTTATCAGTATCACTTTGGGACAGATACTTTAGCAATAATCCTTAGGTAGAAGAAAGCAGTTTTAGATTTCAGTAGGACAAGGATAAGGATATATCTTGGTCAAAGATTTCTCACAGTATTACATGCACTCAAGTAGCCAGGTTACTGAGAGAAACCAGTAAGTTGTACTGGGAAGCAACAGATTCGCCCAGAGGGGAGTTTAGGAGGAGGATTTACCTGTGTGATCAGCTGATCGTACTCTCCTTGCCTACACTGTTAAGGTGAGAGGCCCCAGATGTTTTTTGGAGTCCAGTCTTTGGGGACCTCTTTGGGGTGGACGGGTTTCTGTCCAAGTGTGTGGGTTGGAAATAGACAGGTATGCTGTGTTTTCTAAAAATCCATTTTAGCTTCTCTGAAACCCCAGCCATGTAGGGGATGACCGGGTTTTTGCGTTGGATCTGAGACTCCGGCTGTTCCATTGTTCTTTTTCTGGAGCAGGATGATGCCTTGTTAAAGGCCCACTTGAAGTATCCACAGGTCTTGAGAGCTGTCTTAAAATGCCTGTCTTCCTTCAATTGGACCTCACTCGTAGACTGCGTCTTACAAAGAAATCTACAGCTATGAATCCACCCATGCCGGTTACAGTGAGCGTCTGATAAATTTTTTCTCTAATAGTTATTATTTTATACTGTATGTTAAGAAACTCATGAAGTGATTGCTGCAAAGAGTTAGGGGATACTAGGTTTGACAGAGCTATGACTCTTTGTCAGCCTGGCTACAGTGCTGAAAAGAAACCTGGGGTAGTTCTTATTTGCCTCTAATAATGAGGAACAATATATAGTTCTAGTTTTATGGACAGCTTTTTATATACTATTAAACTGTATATTATTAAACTGTCTTTCTGAGGGTAAAGGGAGTTGGAATACAAGGGACTAGCAGTTTCATTGGAAAGTGGGGCTACAGGCTGTACTGTAAAATGGCACAACAGAAAACAATGCAAATGGCATAAGAATGCATACAGCATGATGAGTGGGGTCACATTTCCTCTGCATTCCTCTGACTGAATGGCAATTGAGACTTTCTCCAGCTCCAATTAGACTAAAGATGTGTGAAGAATTCCTCCTTACCAAGCAAGAACCTGAACAGTTGACAAAATTTATATAATTTTTTTATTCATTTTTTATTTATTTGGCTCTTTTGCATGATGGAAAGAATGCGACATACTTAGACAGAACTGTACCAGCTCTCCCTGGTGTAATTGGTGTTGCCTTCATTCTAATGCAGTCACCCACTGCAGCAGATTTACAACTTCATCTGGTATGGGTGAAATCCCATAAGAGCACTTTCCCTTGACAGCTTGTGTTTCACAGCATTACAGTGGTTCCTCCTAGCAAGGAAGCCAGTGTTCAATGTTTCTATACAGGGATGTACTGTGTGTGTGTGTGTGTGTGTGTGTGTGTGTATGTGTGTGTGTGTTGGTATTCATATGTGGGGACAAAGACGACCAAAGAAATTCTGATCTTTATTATTATGCTGTGCCTTTCTTACGCCAAATGTAGTGCTGTGTGTTCTTTCCAAATAGTTTTGCCAATGTTGTTTTCATCAATCCAAAAAACATTTTGCCAATACTACTGTGGAGTATCAGTGTGCTCTTTGGCAAACTTCAGGTGTGCAGCAATGATGTTTTTAGTAAGTAGCAGCTTCTTTCATGGTGTCCTGCCATAGGCACACTGCTTGTTCAATGTTTTACATACTGTGTACTAACACAGCTCTCTCTCTAGGTTGTTTCTTTTTTTCATTGGTGAGTGTTCGTTGTGCTCTTGGGGTCATTTTGACTTCTTGGTACAGTAGAGTAGCCACATTTCCAAAGTATCTCTATTTGTAAATAGTTTCTCTAGAAATTTACCAGTCTACAGTTAAAGTTTTTGACATCAATTTGTAACCCTTTCACCCATTATGTAAATACACACAATTCTTGATTGTAGATCCCTTGAAAGGTCTTTTTGGAAGTTAGTGGTTTTTGTCAGTCAAAGTAGCTCTAGTCCACACCTCCAAACAAATTTTCTTAACTTGTGCTAATACCTGACTCCAATTCTCAATAAAGACGAAAGATCTGAATTCTTTTTTGTGTTTAGGCACATAATATTTGTCAATACACTAGATTTAGATAAAGATCAGATCACATTTTATCACAAATTAATGCAAAAAAACACGCAATTTCAAATGGTTCACATACTTGTACTCATGTAGTGTAATTTACAAGCTCTGACATTGTTTTAGTATAGTCTTATGATAAAGCAAGTGTCAAACTGTAAAAAATTCATGATGTAAAAAGTAGAAAATATGTAGAAAATTTGTAAAAGTGATTCTCTTATAAGTGAGTTCTTTAACTTATCTCTTGATGTGTCAAAAGGACTTTGGTGAACTAGTACAACTAAATACAAATACAACAAAAAACCCAGGTGAACAGGTGACAGTAAGTATACACACACAGAAAGCTGCACTTTAATCTGTTAATTCTTCGTTGTAATTTGTTTTTTTTTACTACACTACAGATTGCAGTCTAGGCTAAAAGTAAGAACTAGGGTCCCACGCACCAAGTATGTTGGCTAAATAAATAAATTAGAAAGTTTGCTGCTCAGTTGTGTCAGTCAAGTGTGTTTAATTCCCTAATTTTTACAATGAGGATACAGATATGAGAGAGATGATTGAGGATTTTGGTAAAATAAATAAAATAACATTTGATTTAAAAGAAAAATGCAGAGGGAGTTCAGGGAATAGGGTACTGAATAGTTTTTTTTTAAGAAATACTGAACTTCAAGTTTGATATTACATTTGTCACATACTTTTTCTTGCCACTGGACATATGGATCTGACTGTATGTTCACGGTGGTTTGAGAACCTACATCATGCAAAAAATTAGCTGTCAGAAAGGGTTACTATCACCTGTATTATTTATTGACATTTTTACTTTCTTCTGGGTTGTAAGTATCAAATATCAAAATAAATAGAATAGCACTGAATTTTAATTTATTTTCTGCTAGCACAACTAAAAAAAAAAATCTTCCACCTACTGATAGTGATGAAATGTCATCACCACCTAAGAGACGCAAACCACCAACGTGACAGATCTCACTCAGATTTGGTCATGCTGTTGTTCTTTTCCATTGTCTGTATACAAAGATCACAATAAGAACTTGCATCCCACATACAGTCAGGTCTATATGTATATTTGGACAGTTTTCATGATTTTGCTCTTGCCATCACAGCAGATCTAAATAAAACAATCAACATGTGCTTAAACTGTTGATTGTCAGCTTTAATATAATAATTTGTTTAAAGATATTGACAAACCATGCCAGAATTACAGTTTTATTTAACATAGGAGTTGTAATACAGAGGTTAACTGAGTGTTAGTGATAAAGGCTGTTGAAGGTTTTTTAAGATAGTGTAGTGAGCAATGTTGGATTTGTTTCTTCAGCAGATAGGCCTAGGCATTCTTTGTTACATTAAACTCTGGACACCATAGTTCTGCCTATGTCTGGATGTTTTATCTCTGGTTTTGAAAATATTCTTCCTCAGTGTCTCGGTGGGATGAAATGTATAGGCATGTTGCATCTGTTGAAGATATTCCTGAAATATTCATACTTCAGCAACATATGCAATGGCATTGTTGTTACAGTTGTTTTTCTTTCGGTCTGTTGTATAGATGGGCAAGTTTTTTTAGCATAATTATTCTCAAGGTTTTGAAACACAACATAATAAAACATGAATTTTTTGGAGTTTGATTCCACTACTGATACAGGATTTATAATGTAGAGGAATTCTGGGACACACCCTAATATTTCTATTTGCCATTTTGTTTTTCTCCTGACTTACAGGTAAAACTATCCAAAAAAGAATGCCCTGGGAGCCAACAGAGGTGCAGGCAGTGGAGAGGCACATGTGGTGGTTTAGATGTATGACTTAAATGAGAGTTGTACTAGACTTTACATTGACTTGATCGTTTGCCAAAGTATAGATTTTGTTACGTTTGCAAGGTCCCCATTATTCAACATAAACCTGTGTGAAATATGCAAATTATATTCTAATTACATCCCCATCACCCATGTTCATTAATTTTTCCATAGGTCCCCAGTTAGCATGGTGAAATCACTAATTCAACTTTCTAGAGTTTTCAAGGCGTGTATCAGTTAACAGAGCTAATGCTATTGTAGCTGATTTTTTTCAGATGTCCAGAACCTTTAGAAAGGGTCCCCGCAAGTGATGATCACAACGACCCATAGAAACCAGTGTGTGTGAGTGTGTGTGTGTGTGTGTGTGTGTCAGGAGGGTTAAACTATTCTGTTAGACTAGAGAGCATCATCACTATGTCAGTGACACTTTGGTCTTAAGATTCTATTAACTAAGTGATATAATTAAGGTATTTTAGATATTTTATAAACTATATTAATGACTAAAATCATTTGAAATATATTAAGATAATATATCTACATAACCCAAACATTGGTCATTTGGACCTTAAGGTTAAACTACTTCTTAGATGTTCAATCTGTTGTTCCCCTGACCAGCTCCACTGAAACACAGTATGTTTTGGTTGGCATATTCACGTTTCAATTCAAAGAACCCTCATTCACTTGAGTGAGCTGTGGAATCTGAGGGTCTGATTGCAGATTCAAAAACAATTTGAAGTCAGCAGTTGTAGTTTTGTGTTGGACCATGGACAAATGTTAGTTCCACTGTAATGCTTAGTAATTAAAACACCTATACCTGGGAGATCAGGCGGAATGTTCCCCACTACAGTTCGATGTAACTGATATAACTGACTTACTACTGTTAGATAAAAATGATCAGAATATTCTGAACAAAATCACCACACAAGTGAAGTAATCCCTCATAGTAGTAGTTGTTTTCAAAACATTTTGTTCCCTCTGTGTTGTAATGAAGTATGATGCACTAAAGAATCTCAAGAGAATATGAACTTATGAGTGCAACAAACACAGAAAACAAATTTCCTCTTGCTAGGTGGGGACTTGCCCCCGGAATGACTAACCATCTTTAAAATGAGAGCGAAGCAAAACATAACTTCAGTTCACTTTCTTTCTAAACCTATTACTCTGACAATGTGACACAATGAGAGCACATTCTCCCTTCCTAGGACACATAATGTGACAATGATATACTAAAAGATAGATAAAGGGAATAGATAATAAAATGAAAAATAAAGAACACTATGACATAATGACACCAAGATGATATATGAGAAAAAGTAAAAAGAGTACATTTTGCCAGATCTTATGTAGATGATAAGGATATGAACTGACTTAAACTTACCTTTTTATAAAGCTTACAGTTAGAGCTGGATCATGTGACTCTGAACCATCTCTTAGTTCTCCTGCTATAGCTTAGTCTGCTGGGGGACCTCTACTGATACATTGAGCTCCTCTCCTCTCTCCTTTCTCCTATATCCATTTAAATTATTGCCATTGCATTACCTTAGTGTCTTCTCTCTCCCGTAGTTGTGCTTCATCCTTTCTGTCTCTCTCTCTCCTTTCTTTTTTTGCAGGTATCCTCAGCCTTGGAGTTGTATATCTTCAGATACCAGTTACCGGACGGACTTGTTTTTGTTAGTGACCCAGAACATTCACTCTGACAGAGGTTCCGAGGCCTTCTGCAGAGTGGGGAGAACCTCCTGGAACGACTCTCTCAGCAGTTTTCCATCAATCTGGCCTTTATGCTGGAGTTGTTGAAAACATGAGTTTGCTAAACTGTATTTAAATAGCTCTGAGAGCATGATGACCAAAATCATGTGATCAGAGTGGAGGAGTCATCTTTGCTAAACACAGCAGACCCTGCTGTCATCGAACTTCTCGGTTTCGATTGCTTCCAGCAAACTCAAGAGACCTAGATAACTTGATCTGTCTGAATTCTAAGCTTAAAGAAAAAAATGTCAGTTTGGTGCTGCTTCTCATGAATTCATGAACTTTATCTACTGTATTTTCTACTATATTCTAGCTGTATTCTATCCTGTTTTTTATGTGAGTTTTACTCTGCTGTGACACGTGAATTTACTCTTTTGGGTAGTAGTGTTATCTAATCGTATTCAATTTTACCCTTAACAATTTCCTTTTGGGATTAATAAGGTTTTTTGAATCTTGAGTCACAACAATGATCAGGAGTTTGGGATGGTATACAAACTATTGTACTACTACTTTAGTGATTAACTTTATTTAAATTAAAATGACAAAAAAAAAAGCTCACATTCAGAGATTAAGTAAAATAGTTTGTTATTCTCATGCAGTCTACCTATATTGTGTTGATAACAAAACATGAAAGGCCATAGACCTGGCAAAGGGTGAAGATGCTCTTGTAACCTAAATATTACCAAGAGCAATGGAATAAATGTGAGTTCAAATTTGTGTGTTTTGACTTTGGCAGTTTGAGATCTTGGTCATAAAAATTCAGGTTAATACTGTAGTCATAATCAGCAGCTGAGCAGAGACGCTTGTGTGCCTAATTTTCAGCCTCATAATCAGCATCTTTCTTATTTGCTGCTTGATAGCTGCAGTAGCCCAACAGGTTCTTTTAAGCATATGGCATGACTCTGCCTCAGTGATTCCTAGCAGGTGGTAAATCTTGTGAAAATGCATTTACACAGCAACTGTGGGCATCAGGAATGTTTTACATTTTACTGCAATGCTCAACACTTATGACATTTTCTATCTTCTTTGACAAAATGTTACTTTTAGTCACTCTTCACAGAAAAAAACATTCTTATCCTCTCTTGTCAACTGAAAACAGGCATGCTGAGATTGTCTTGCTTGTTAAAACTTTCCTGCCATAGCTGAAATTTTCATGAGCCTGCTCAAGTGTGTCATCTTGACAAGTAAACAAAATACTTAAACTGACGACAGATTTCTGTTTTGAAAAGTTTGAGTGACATCTCTTCTCAAGTGCTCATCAGCAGCATGTAACCTGTGTCTGCACAGGAGAATTCCAAATCATGTTGAGTGCTACATCACTCAATACATTATTAATGTGCAATAACATTAGTGTGAAGGCTCAGTTAGTTTTTTTGTGATGTCTGACACCTCTTGTATGGAAGAATCACGTTTTACAGAGAATGAATGGCAGCCTGTCTTTCATAAGAATCTGAAAACTCAGTCTCTCCGTCAGCAGCCCCTACATGCTATGCCTATCAGCGGCCCCAACCACTAGATTAATAAGAATAGAATAAACTCCCTTGCCAGACAAATCCATGTCTCATTTGGATGTCATTAAGTGATAAAACCTATGAACTAAGGACAAACGCTCAAAAAGAAACAAATACAACTGTGTAAGTGTGAGAAAATGTCTAGAAGGGTGTTTAAGTAATATTAGAAAAAAGATCATAATGACAGAGCAATTTACTGTCTATTATAATAGTTAGAGGTGAAATACTGAACAGCAGAATGGTAGTGCTAAAATGTTTGAGTTACAGTTTAGCCAAAAGGTCAGAATCTTAAGTATGATAATAATGGCAAAGTAAATATGTCATTTACATTTTACAAGGGTAAAAACTGTAGTAGGGCCTACTTAATTTGTCTTAATAATTTAAAGAGATAGTAGTAAAATGACAGTAGAATGAAAACAGTCTTTCTGTGCAAAGTTCTTAGGGCACTGAAAAAAAAACAAAACATCATCTTAAATTAACTGAGGTAATGATTTACACTGAACAAAGCAATTGATTTTCTCCAAGTGAAGTCATTTTTTTTATGTTGGACTGAATTCTAATCATTTTAAAAGTTTAATTTTAAAAACTTTTTTGCTGAAGTAAATTTTGTAAGTTATTAATTACAATCTTTTAATTTATTATCAGTTTGATTGATTTGGCAAGTTTTTCTGAATGTCCTTCTTGATGGAACTGTCCCCAGTTGTGGTGCGGGAAACAAACAATAAAACAATAAACAAAACTTACAACAACTACAGCATCAGTCCTTCAGAAAACCAGTACCAAAGGATAGATGGGAGAAACTCAATCACATTCACAAAGTTAACAGGAAGTCGTTCTAGAAAAGGAGTTGTCTCTGTTTAAAGGAGAGCAGAAAAGGCTTGGAAGTATGTTTTAAGGAGGGATTTAAAAGATGCCTCAGGATGAAAGGGCAGTATGATAAATAGAAGACAGGTTGTGTCTAAGTTCTCCACCTCTGTTTAGTGAGGGGGTGTTTGTTTTGCACATGCAAGGCTTCCCTCAACCCTCTCTAAAACCACTTGTCTTCTCTGTCCAATATGTGACTCATTCTACAGAGGTGGAGGCCTTAGACACAACCTGTAATAAGATTGTTTCACCTAACGAGCCTATTCAGGCCAGCGGCGGAGAGAAATCCAACCTGGAGTATAAATTTGTGGTCTTTAACCAACTATCTTCAGACTGAAGAAGATACTTGGATGAATAGTGAAAGAAGGAAGTCCAGTTGCCATGACTTCACGTGCACAACTGAGAATCTTCACCGACTTCTTCAAACAAACTTGTTTTAAAGCAATTGTAGCCATTTGTTTCCTACTTGAGCCAAGTTAAGGTCAAAAGCTCACAGTTCCAGCACATTCATTTGACAAGTTGACTTACTAGTGACTTTACAGACGCAGATTCTTAAAAAAAACAACTAATCAACTAATAAATGATGTGCTGTTGTGTTATGGCTTAGCTGTCAGTATATAGCAGCAGTAGTAAACATTTGTAGGTCTGTTGGACTACCTCATTTGGGCCTTTCCAGAATTGTCCAGCATTATCTTAAGTGACACTATTTTCTTTCATTGAATCCTCCAAAAATATCTCCGATACACATCATATTTAGGGGTGTAAGAAAATATTGAAACATATAGTCATGCATGTACGAATTGAATCAATATAAATTCAATATAATAAATCATAACTCCTGTACCTAATACATATCACATTGCAAGATTTTTTGCAAATACACAGCCCTAATCATAATGTAAAATGAATAATAAGAATTGATGTAAAAACCAATGTGGTATTAATGAGATTGTTGTTGTTATTATATACTGTGATTAAGGAATTGTTGTTTGTCATCCTTCTCATCTATGTCTTTTGGACATACTGTAACATCTGAGACTTCCATTTCCAAGTGCTGCTGCTTTAACTTTAACTGCAGTGAATGTTATACACCACAGCTGTTCTACTCACATGTAGTTACAATAAAAATAGAATCCTCTTTTTTCACCACTAGTTATAGTAATTTTTTGATTATTTGATTCATTTGATTGAAGTGTGTTGTGTGCTTGTACAGGAAAATGGAGAGAAACCAGCTTGATAACTGTTATTTTTCAGCATTAAATTGCCTCCTATTTATTTACACACAGACCACACATAGAATGGCTCCGCAACTGAAGTTATTACACAGGGGTCACAGCCACTGACGTCCAACCACGACAGGAACTGTTTCATCATTCCTTTTATACAGCTGCATGTCATTCAACCTTTTTTCAGGCGCATTCATGCAGCAAGTGACTGCATTCACAAGGTGAAGTTCCTGACTGCTCCCAGGAGTGAGTCATGACTGAGGAACTTTCTGAGTTGTCCAGAAACAACAAGAGTCAGGCACACAGAATGGGGATAAATCGGACTCCTCTCCTGTCTCAACACAAAGAGAAGCTGCTCCTGAAGTGATGAGCAAGCATTCCTGGCTCATTATTTTTTCAGCTAGACACAAGTTGTCACTTTGGCTTTGCAGAGTCAAAAATACATTTCCAGACTGTTTCCTCTAGACTCTCGTAGTTTGAGCTCTCAGCAGACATCTTTATTAACTTGCCAGTGCAGGCTTAGCTGCACAGAGTGTTCTTGTTTTTGACAGTGGAAAGACATCTATGTTGTTTTGTTTTTTAGAAAATAGAAAAAAGCTCAGACTCCAAATCAGGGCCAGAGATAAATTTAAAAGATTGAGAGAGTTGTGAAGACGGAGGGGGCTACATCAAAGCTCCCTAGACTGAAAACGTTTCACCAACTTTTGTCACAAAAATATAATGCGACTCACACTTCGTTACGTGTTACTCCAAGCCCTAGAAGTACTCTCTCTCTTCAACTATCCAGTCCAAATGATTTGCAGTGTGTGAATTTATGTGTGACTGGTTTGTTATCATTGGAAACAATACAGTTTTCATTGATTACTTTCTTTCTCCTGCAGATGTTTCACACTTTGAGCCTTTCAGTGGGGGCAAATCTTTTCCCAAATTTGGCTATGACCCCACATGGGGCCAACTGACCTGCTGTTGTTAAATATGTGACTAAACAGAGTAGATTTAGTATCTATAAAACTAACTATAAATGTATAGTTCCCTGTGTGAGAATAAACAGATGATAGGTGAAATGAAAAAGAGCAAGGTAACTTTGATGTACAGTGTCACATAAAACATCATTCTCTAAGGATTATGCTTGAAGCAGCCATAGCCAAATATTTCCCAATGATGAGTGTAAATAATGTGTCAACAGTGTATGTCACAGTTCATCGCTGACATCTGGTTGATCTGTTTATTTTTTTGTTTCACTTCCACGTTTATTTTGAAATCCTCTGCCTAGCATCTTTTTCACTTTCTGCCTCTCTCTCTGACTGCAGGTAATCAAGTACATGATCCCTTAATCCCTGTGAAGAGAATATTTAAGAGACCTTTTTTTGGCCTGTTCTGCCTGCTCTAATTTCTTTCAGTAGATGAAACCTATTCAAGTCAATTCAATTCAATTTTATTTGTATAGCGCCAATTTACAACAGAAGTTATCTCAAGGCACTTTACAGTGTAAGGTTTAAGACCTTACAGAAAATATTTATACAAAAGATTATAGAGAAAACCCAACAATCCCATTTGAGCAAGCTTTAGGCAACAGTGGAGAGGAAAAACTCCCTTTAGAGGAAGAAACCTCCAGCAGAACCAGGCTCATAGTGGGCGGCCATCTGCCTCGACCGGTTGGGGTGAGTGGAAAGAGAAGAGAGAAAAGAACAGCAGGCAATAAAGACAACAACAAGCATCAAGGACATTGGACAGATGAACTGGATTCTGGAGATGTACAGCTCCAGGCCGAGGATACCTGCAGAAAAGTACAGAGAGAGGGAGACAGAGAGGAGGAAACACAACTAAAAGAGAGAGAAGACACAAAGTTAATGACATGCAATGGTGGCATTTGCATTGATACAGGAGAAAGGAGAGAGGAGAGGAGCTCAGTTTATCAGTAGAGGTCCCCCAGCAGAATAACCTATATCAGCATAACTAAGAGATGGTTCAGATTCGCCTGATCCATCTCTAACTATAAGCTTTATAAAAAAGGAAAGTTTTAAGTCTAGTCTTAAATGTAGAGACGGTGTCTGCCTCCCGAACCTGAACTGGGAGCTGGTTCCACAGGAGAGGGGCTTGGTAGCTAAAGGCTCTGCCTCCCATTCTACATTTGGAAACTCTAGGAACCACAAGTAAACCTGCAGTCTGAGAACGGAGAGTTCTGCTTGGAAGATAAGGAACTATGAGGTCTTTAAGATAAGATTAAGCCTGATTATTAAGGGATTTATAAGTTAGGAGAAGAATTTTAAATTCAATTCTGGATTTAAAAGGGAGCCAATGGAGAGAAGCTAACGTAGGAGAAATATGATCTCTCTTGCTAATTCCAGTCAGAACTCTGGCTGCAGCATTTTGGATTAACTGGAGGCTCTTTAATGAGTTATTGGGACACCCCATTAATAAGGAATTACAATAGTCCAGTCTGGAAGTAACAAATGCATGGACTAGTTTTTCAGCATCACTTTGGGACAGGATGTTCCTAATTTTAGCAATGTTTCTTAGGTGAAAAAAGGCAGTTCTAGAGATTTCTTTTATGTATGAAGTGAAGGAGATATCCTGATCAAAGATAACTCCGAGGTTTCTTACAGTATTACTTGAGGCCAGAACTAAGTCATCAATGGTGAGAATGTGTTTAGACATAGTGTCTCTGAGATTTTTAGGCCCAAACAGTATAACCTCTGTCTTGTCCGATTTAGGAGAAGGAAATTGGAGGACATCCAGGTCTTTA
This sequence comes from Anabas testudineus, assembly GCF_900324465.2. NCBI lineage: Eukaryota > Metazoa > Chordata > Actinopteri > Anabantiformes > Anabantidae > Anabas > Anabas testudineus. The sequence continues at coordinate 575,144 of NC_046632.1, forward strand.
TGTCTTTTAAGCATTCCTGAAGTTTGACTAATTGATTAGTTTCTCCTGGTTTCATAAATATAGCTGGGTATCATCTGCATAACAATGGAAATTTATAGAGTGTTTCCTAATAATATTGCCTAAAGGGGACATATATAAAGTGAAAAGAATCGGTCCAAGCACAGATCCCTGTGGAACTCCATAGCTGACTTTGCTGTGCATGGAAGACTCATCATTAACGTGTACAAACTGAAATCTATCCGATAGATCCGATTTAAACCACTCTAGTGCTGTTCCTTTGATTCCAATGACATGCTCCAGTCTGTGTAATAAAATGTTGTGATCTATAGTGTCGAATGCAGCACTAAGATCTAACATGACGAGTATAGAGAGTAGTCCATTGTCTGATGCTAGTAGAAGATCATTAGTGACCTTTACCAGTGCTGTTTCTGTACTATGATGTACTCTAAATCCTGACTGGAAATCTTCATACAAGTTATTGCTACGCAGGTGGTCGTACAATTGCTTAGAAACTATCTTCTCAAGGATTTTAGAGATAAAGGGCAGATTGGATATTGGTCTATAATTCGCTAAGACCCCTGAGTCCAGAGTAGGCTTTTTGAGTAGGGGCTTGACTACAGCAACCTTAAAAGCCTGTGGTACGTAGCCTATTTGTAAAGACAGATTGATCTGATCTAATATGGACGTGCTGATCAAAGGTAAGACATCCTTGAGGAGTCTAGTCGGGATGGGATCTAAGAGACATGTTGATGGTTTAGAGGAATTAATTACTGAAATTAATTCAGAATGATCTACGGGGAGGAAGCAGTCTAAGTACGAGCGTGGATCTAGAGTTGTTGTACAATCCATGCTATATGCAGGGATGATCTGATCAATTTTTTCTCTAATAGTTTCTCTATTGTGTACCAGTAGTCTCCTGATACCAACAACTGTATTAGGAGACTCTATTGTGGATTCTGATGAGTTTTTTCTAGACTTATAGACTGATGTTGTGTTTTGGAAACTATTTTGATGAGAGGAAACAACTAATGAACCTTATTTGAAGAGGAAATCTGTTTTTGAACTTTTTTGTTTTTTAGAATTGCTCTTTCTGTTCATGTTTCTCCTGATCTGTTATTTATTTATTTATTTTTGGTTGACTTTTTCCTGTGAAGCTCAGAGCCTTTATTAGAATTTTGTATTTGTGCTTAAACGTACCTATCACTCCTGTGTGAAACAATTCTATGTTTAGATCCTGTGTGTAGATGCTGACCACCTACTCCATCTACCAAGGGTGCTACTACACTCCCGGTATCGGCTCCTGTCTTCTCACCACATCCACAACCAATCACTGTACAGTTGGTTCAAAAAACTGATCGTGGGCATTGGCTGCTTATTGGGTTCAAGTACTGAAACCTGTTTCAGTGTGACAATGTGAAAAAAATCTACAAGGAATTACAGTTAAAAAGTATGTTTCTGATTTCTTTCTGTTTTGCACATTTGTAACATTTAAATTATTAAAATCATCAAATTTTAATACCATACAATGATAATCTGAGTGAGAGGGAGTTAATGCTCCCATGTATGCCTTTTGTGCCCAGTCTCTTTCTTACTGTAGAGGCACAAACACTGACCCTAACTGAGGCTGAACACAGGCTGATCTGAAGAAATTAAAGAACAGATGTGAAAATTTGTTTGAAAAAAAGTACTTTTTTACAGAACAGTATCACCTTAATAGTGAGGTTCACCTCACTGTTTAGCTAGATTTAAACATGGACCACAGATCTGTTTTTTCACTGTAATCCCTCTAGTAGTTGCTGAGGTGGTTCCTAGAGTTTCCATAAGGAGTATGGGAGGCCGAACCTTTAGCTATCAGGCTTCTCCCTTGTGGAAACAGCTCCCAGTACAGCATTAGGAGGGAGACATCATCTCTTATGTTAAGATTAGAGTCTTCTGTTACTTAGGGTGCTTTCACACCTACAGGCTTTAGTTCGATTAAATTAGGCTCAAGTTCGTTTTCCCTCTTGGTGCGGTTAGTTTTGTCTGGTGTGAACACGGTATTCGACTGTGCACCTCGTCTAAATCCCTGTTGGTAAATGATTTGATAAATGACTATCAAAAAACATTTTTTGTCTTAGTAAAACCTGACTGCAGCAGAAAAAAAATGTCAGTCTGAATGAGACAACCCCCCTCAAGTCATAGTAATTATCATGTACCTAGAAGCACAGGTTGGAGTGATGGAGTAGCAGCAATCTTCCACTCAAGCTTATTAAACAACCCCAGACCTAAACATAGTTTTAATTTATTTGAGAGCCTCAGTCTTAGCCTCTCTGATCCTAACTGGAAAAGTAAGAAAACAGTCTTGCTTGTTATTGTGTACCGTCCTCCGGTCCAATAATTTTTAACTGAATTCTTTCTATCTGATTTAGTTCTTAGGGCAGATAAAGTCATTATAGTGGGTGACTTTAATATCCATGTAGATGTTGATGATAACTGCCTCAACACTGCATTTAATTAGACTCCATTGGTTTTACCCAAAATGTAAATAACCCACTCACTGTTTTAATCACATCCTTGATCTTACTCTGACATACGGTGTTGAAATTGATATCAGTTAATAGTTTTTCCTCAAAACTCTCTTTCTGACCATTTTGATACCATTTGCTTTAACTGTACTTTACCTAAGAAAAACATTAATTACAGTAGATGCTTATCTGAAAATGCTGTTGACAAATTTAGAGAACTGATTCCATCTTTTATTTCAGAGCCATGTACCTGCACAGAGGAGGGCAGTCATCCTAACTTTATTCCAGTACAAGTATCAACTATCTTGTTGATAATACTGCAGCCTCACTCCAAACAATATTTGATACTGTTACCCCTCTGAAAAAGAAGCTAGTGAATCAGAGGACGCTAGCTCCATGATACCAGCTGCATAAGCTCAGTCAGCAGGACAGGAAACAGGAATGATTAGTTCACGACTCACTCAACTGTGAGTCTGTCCTCAGGACCTCGTTCTCTTGTCACGTGACAACCAGGCTGCTCATTGTGTGTGTCAGCAAACACTACAGTTCTTTCACGAGTCGTTCATACGGATCGTTACAGATTGTTCTTTCGTTCATTTGTCACGTGACAGCTGTAGACCGAGAAACAAGGAAATGAATGATGTCTGATATCTGACATTCATTTATTTTTCACCTGACAGCCGACATACATTATTTATTCATGCAATCATAATTAATTAGTGGTCTTTGATTCTTGTAGATGTGTGTAGCGTTATTGTGTATATAATGTAAAGTGTGTTTTGGACACAATAAATGCACCATGTAAACATTTTAGGGAACTTATTGTTATTTTTTTCGTTCATTGTTCATCGCTCACAGCTCAGGTTGTGTGGCCACAAGTAGTACACTCGTTCTTGGATCAGTATCTCGTTAAACAACAATATCAGGGAGGATGCAGGACACAAGTCATTTTATTGTGGTGTGGATTTGCTTTCCTAGGTTTTCACATGGTTTGAATTGCTTGTGGCATTTTGTGTATTATTATTTGTCAGCTGAAGCAAACCATGTTGTCTTCAGTATATAGTGTTTCAGAACCGTGATAATTTTTACAACGCCCACAAGAGGGCTACGGCGCCACCTGTTTTAAAATGAACAAAATGAACAAAATGACTCAAAATGATTTGTTCAATTTACTGTTCGAGAGTTAAAGGTCTGATTCAGTTAAAGGAATCGAACTTTCCATCTCTAATTCCCACGTCCTGCAGCTCCCTGCCCCATTCTTTGGATAGTGTAAATTTCAATGACCATGTTTTTGATGTGACACTCTGCATCCTCAGGGGCTGAGGCCATGAGTGCACAGGATACTTGTGTTAAGTAATATTCTGCACACCAAAAAACAAAAACTATATACAATTGCAAAATGTGAAGTTGACTTCATGCATTGTTGGGGAATGCATGCACCATTTTTGAGATTTCCTGTTTCTGTTGCTCAGCTGGAGTTCATGTTGTGACTTTGTCCTGTTTCTCTAAAGCGTTGCCATGGTAAATCAGTGCCATAGATATAGTCTAATTGGCAGATCTGAAGAAAAAAAAGGAAAAATTTAATATCTTTTTTTTTTTTTTTTTCTAATTACTGTTGCACCTGGAAGGATCCTTTTTTTTTTTCTGTATCTTTTACCATCTCCTTCAAATTTGAATATTTTTCAACAAGATTTGTTTTTAGTCAAACAAATCATTATCATATTTTTAGATTATTTACTGCAGCTTAGAGTTGTGAAAACAATCGAGGGATTTTTGTATGAAAAGGTGCAAGGCAGACATGGCCTGTCCTATAGATTGAAACTTTTGGCCTAAAACATTTAACCATAGGTATGGATGATGGTGTGTTTCTCATTATACTGTATGGAATCAGACAATGGGCTAACACCTATTTAAAATGGCAATCTGCCAAGAAGCCTGGGGTCTGACTAGCACTGATGGATGCTCCTTGACAGCTTGTTGAATGCTGGCTGGGTGTGTGGAGGCCCTAACAGCAGTACAGCAGCAGGGGAGTCTCATAATGTTCATACAAACACTGATGTTTATCAGACAGTTGAACCAGCATTTATAAACAGCCTGTCTGTAAATAGCCTTTTTTTTTTATGAAAATGGCTAATACTTAAAAATAAATAAAGTGAGATTTCTCTTACAACTTTTGAAGCAAGAAATGCTATGTGCATCACAAAATTGTGAATATTAGGACTCATCTGATTCCATAATATGGTGCAATAAATTAAGTAAATGTAATGCAGTATGGTAGAAATATTGAATTAAACTTACCATATATCTTCTGAAGAAAGAGTCTGGATCTTCATTAAGGTAGATCACAAGGCTTGTCAGGATGCACTCCCTCCTGATGTTTAATTCAATTCAATTCAGTTTTATTTGTATAGCACCAATTCACAACAGAAGTTTTCTCAAGGCACTTTTTCTGTAAGGTTTAAGACCTTACAGAAAATATTTATACAAAAAATTATAGAGAAAACCCAACAATCCCATTTGAGCAAGGTTTAGGCAACAGTGTAGAGAAAAAACTCCCGTTAGAGGAAGAAACCTCCAGCAGAACAAGGCTCATAGTGGACGGCCATCTGCCTCGACCGTTTGGGGTGAGTGGAAAGAGAAGAGAGAAAAGAACAGCAAGCAACAAAAACAACAAGTCCCAGGTCCATCAGTTTATTCACCAGTTTGTGGGGAAGAACGGTGTTAAATACAGAGCTATAATCCACAAAGTTCTCCCGCTGCCTAGGTGGGAGAGTGCAGTGTGGAGGGCTGTGACTATGGCATCCTCTGTGGATCTGTTCAATCTGTATGCAAACCAGTTTGAGGCTGGTGATGTGTGTCTTCTTGGGCAGGGGGACTATGGTTGATGTCCAGAGACGTTTTCTGGTTCAGTAGCCTTCCTCGGATTGACAGAACTCAATACACCCCTCACCTTCACAGTGAGGCTGAGGCTGCTGTAGGTTGCAGGATGTAGATGTGTGGGTGTGTCTAGTTGCTCTACCTCGAAGCAAGTGAAGAATAGGTTCAGCTCCTCTGCCAACAAGGAGTCGCCTTCGGCGGCACAGAGGGTGGTCTTGTAGTTGGTCAAATGCTAGGCATCCCTGCCACACCTCCCTGCTGTTATTGCTGTCCAGACAACTTAAATTGTCTTCTTGTAATTCAGTTTGGCCTTCCTGATGCTTCTCTCCAGGTTGGCTCGTGTCAAGCTGTAGAGAGCCCTGTCGCAAGACCTAAAGGGAGTTTTCCTCTCCCTTAGTAGCTGCCAGATGTGCCGGTTCATCCTTCATGTGCTTATCCGCCGTAACATTGTCTTTGCAGTTCTTAATGTAACATAGCACACTGTCCGTGAACACCTCCAGGCAGGTCTGGATGTCCAGACCTGACAAAAACGTCCCAATTGGTCTTCTTGAAACAGTCCTGCAGCTGCTGAGAGGCATCTTTTTCTTTTCCCCCGACACACTGTCCCAACTCCGTGCCCGCGCTGCTCAAATGCTCTCAATGTTCAGCAGCACATATCTATGTTGATGAAGAGGAAACTACGCGAGAACGTCCTCTCCGCTTATTGGTCAGATGTGTCTGCTGCGGTAACAGAAAAGTAAATACAGGAAGAAGGTGAAGTCCTCAAATCATGCGATTTATAGCGTTTGGTTCGAGACCACCTCATTTTGGGGGTCTCTGTGCGGTTGTTTTGGTGCGCACTCGAGTGCGATTATGTTCACACCAGACAAAACGAACCGCACCAAGAGGGAAAACAAACCTGCATCCAATTTGGGGCCGCAGTTGCTTAGGGGGTAGAGCAGTTGCCTACAAAACCCATGGTGCGTGGTTTGATTCCCGGTTCCTCCTGGCTACTTGCTGAGGTGTTCTTGGACAAGACATCGAAACCCTTTAGTAGCGCCAACACAGTCTGGCAGCTGCCCAACTGCAATTTCCCCAAGGGGATCAATAAAGTATACATTATTATTATTTTATCAAACTAAATCCTGTAGGTGTGAAAGCAACCTAAGAAGAGATGCCAGGTTTCTGGCTTGAACCAATGTGCATCAGAGTAAATCACAGTGTAGCACACCGAGCTTGAATGAAGGCTGTCTTGATGCACTTTTTCTACTCCAAGGCATGGACTGTTAATAGTTGAAAGATTGCATGTTCATTCAAGTAAATTTAAAAAAATTTTTGGTTGTTGGCCTGTGAGAAAAGATTTCATTAAAAAGGACTTTGAAAGACTACTGTTACAGTTCCTCCCTCTGCCCCTGTCTGCGGCTTTGGTTTTGTTTTGTTCTGGTCTCACCCTCCTGTCTCACACCATATATGGACTTCCTCCACTTTCCGCCCTCCACTCACTGCTGGACTAATTGACTCATTCGATGCACCTGTTACTCCCTCCATTTTAAAAGCACCCCTCAGTCCTCAGTTCGGTGCTGGTTTGTCACTTCCACTCGCTCACACATTGACTTTCATGCTCTCACACTACTCCAAGAATCTGGTTAGTCTGTCTGTTTGTTCATCAGGAACCTCCATTTTGTTTGTACGTTTGTTTTGTTTGGTCTGCGTTCATGCAGTGTTTTTTTTGTTGATACTTTGTCCTGTTAGTTTTGTATGTTTTGTTCTCGTTTTCCTGCCCTTGGCAGTGATTTTCGTTTGTCACTTTGTATGTCTTTTAGTGAGTTGTAGTTTGTATTTTTGTCTTGTGGTTTATTAGTTGTTACTTTGTATGTCGGGTTTAGGTTTTGTTTGTACTTTGTAGCACCGTGTGTTCGGGTCTCTTTCTTTTGATACTTTGTTCATGTTTGTTAGTTCCCTGTGTCCCCTGCCTTTTGTTAATAAAACCACTTTTTGTTCTTACTCGTTCGTCCCGTTAGTCTGTTCGTAACAGAACAAACCAGCCATTACCGCGACCATGGAATTCCCTCAGTCCACCACTGGTCGCTCCATTTTTCTTCCCTGTTCCCGTTTGGTCTGTGGCACTTCACTCACCTCACCCGACCCTTTGGAACCTGTTGTTTTGAGCCCAGAGGAGGCCCGCTCCATTTACAGGGAGCTTAAGGCCCAGTCAGCTCCGGAGTTAGATCTCCGGAGCGGTTATGCAGTTAGCCAGCCTCCAGTTTTTAGTGACGCCCTGTACTCACTATATGAGGGAACCCGCCTGGCTTTGTGGATGGGATTTCCCAGCAAGCGCCGACGTCCACGTCGGAGGCGGAAGGCTCCCCGGGTTCCAGGGTCACCTGCAGCTAATGCTGCTTCTGTTGGTCTTGCAGCTAATGCTGCTTTTGTTGGTCCTGCAGCTACCCATGCTGCTTTTGTTGGTCCTGCAGCTACCCATGCTGCTTTTGTTGGTCCTGCAGCTACTGCTGCTTTAGTTAGTCCCGCAGCCCCTGCTGCTTTTGTTGGTCCCGCAGCCCCTGCTGCTCTTGTTGGTCCCGCAGCCCCTGATGCTGCTTTTGTTGGTCCTGTAGCTACTGCTGCTTTTGTTGGTCCTGCAGCCCATGCTGCTTTAGTTAGCCCAGCAGCCCATGCTGCTTTAGTTAGCCCAGCAGCCCATGCTGCTTTAGTTAGCCCAGCAGCCCATGCTGCTTTAGTTAGCCCAGCAGCCCATGCTGCTTTAGTTAGTCCTGCAGCTGATGCTGCCTTTGTTGGTTGTGCAGCTGAAGCTGCCTTTGTTAGTCGCGCAGCCCATGCTGTTTTAGTTAGCCCCCCAGCAGCCGATGCCGTGTGTGTCAGTCCAGCAGCCGATGCCGTGTGTGTCAGTCCAGCAGCCGATGCCGTGTGTGTCAGTCCAGCAGCCGATGCCGTGTGTGTCAGTCCAGCAGCCGATGCCGTTTTTGTCAGTCCAGCAGCCGATGCCGTTTTTGTCAGTCCAGCAGCCGATGCCGTTTTTGTTAGTCCCGCAGCTCCCGCTGCTTTTGTTGGTCCTGCAGCCCAGGCTGCTTTGGTCTCGGCTCCTGTTCCTGTCACGGATCCGGCTCCTGTTCCTGTCACGGATCCGGCTCCTGTTCCTGTCACGGATCCGGCTCCTGTTCCTGTCACGGATCCGGCTCCTGTTCCTGTCACGGATCCGGCTCCTGTTCCTGTCACGGATCTGGCTTCTGTTCCTGGTCCTTCAGCTGTCGCCGCAGTTGCAGCCACCTTGATTGCTGCAGTCACCGCTGCTCTGGTGTCAGCTGCTGCTCCGGTCCCTGCAGCCGCCGGGTTCCCAGGCGGGTCGACGCACAGGCCGCCGTCGTCGCCGTCTCTTCAGTCTCCGGACGGGTCGACGCAGAGGTCGCCGTCGTCGCCGTCTCTTCAGTCTTCGGACGGGTCGACGCAGAGGTCGCCGTCGTCGCCGTCTCTTCAGTCTTCGGACGGGTCGACGCAGAGGTCGTCGCCGTCTCTTCAGTCTTCGGACGGGTCGACGCAGAGGTCGCCGTCGCCGCCGTCTCTTCAGTCTTCGGACGGGTCGACGCAGAGGCCGTCGCCGCCGTCTCTCACCTTTGAACTTTGTTTGTCACCCCAGGAGATGTGGTGGGATGACAATGAGGACACCACCACCCTGCTCCTGTCTCCTTGGGGGGCCCCTGAGAACTGTGCTCCTGTCCTGGCCCCTCAGCTCCAGCTGGCTCAAAGTTCGTCGCCGCCGGGCAGTCCGCCCGGGGCTCCCCAGCCTTGTTCGTCGCCGCCGGGCAGTCCGCCCGGGAGTCCTCAGCCGTCTTGCTGCTCCCCGGCTCTCTGCTCGCCATCCGGCAGTCCGCCTGGGGGTCTCCTGCCTCGTGGGTCGTATCCTGGCCCCCGGCCTGTGGGTCCTTGGCCTGCTCTCCGGCTGGCTTTCCGGTCCCCGGTTCTCCAGCCGGCTCAAGGGTCTCGGGTTCTCCCTTCTGGTTCGTCGCCTCCCGGCCGTCCGCCCGAGGCTCTGTCTTCTGGTTCGCCGCCTCCCGGCCGTCCGCCCGAGGCTCTGTCTTCTGGTTCGCCGCCTCCCGGCCGTCCGTCCGAGGCTCTGTCTTCTGGTTCGCCGCCTCCCGGCCGTCCGCCCGAGGCTCTGTCTTCTGGTTCGCCGCCTCCCGGCCGTCCGCCCGAGGCTCTGTCTTCTGGTTCGCCGCCTCCCGGCCGTCCGCCCGAGGCTCTGTCTTCTGGTTCGCCGCCTCCCGGCCGTCCGCCCGAGGCTCTGTCTTCTGGTTCGCCGCCTCCCGGCCGTCCGCCCGAGGCTCTGTCTTCTGGTTCGTCGCCTCTCCGGTCCTGTTTGCCGCCTCCTGGCTGTCCGCCGGAGGCACTGCTGGTCCGTTTGCCGCCTCCTGGCCGTCCGCCGGAGGTACTCCTGGTCTGTTTGCCGCCTCCTGGCCGTCCGCCGGAGGTACTCCTGGTCTGTTTGCCGCCTCCTGGCCGTCCGCCGGAGGTACTCCTGGTCTGTTTGCCGCCTCCTGGCCGTCCGCCGGAGGTACTCCTGGTCTGTTTGCCGCCTCCTGGCCGTCCGCCGGAGGTACTCCTGGTCTGTTTGCCGCCTCCTGGCCGTCCGCCGGAGGTACTCCTGGTCTGTTTGCCGCCTCCTGGCCGTCCGCCGGAGGTACTCCTGGTCTGTTTGCCGCCTCCTGGCCGTCCGCCGGAGGCACTCCTGGTCTGCTGCGCCCGGTCCCTCCTCCGGGCCTCCCTCCGCCCGCCCGGTCTGGTGTTTCGGGCCCTCCTCCGGGCCTCCCTCCCCCCGCCCGTCCTGGTTTGTTTGGGGCCGTCTGGGATCCGCCCCTTGCCGGGGGGGTTCTGTTACAGTTCCTCCCTCTGCCCCTGTCTGCGGCTTTGGTTTTGTTTTGTTCTGGTCTCACCCTCCTGTCTCACACCATATATGGACTTCCTCCACTTTCCGCCCTCCACTCACTGCTGGACTAATTGACTCATTCGATGCACCTGTTACTCCCTCCATTTTAAAAGCACCCCTCAGTCCTCAGTTCGGTGCTGGTTTGTCACTTCCACTCGCTCACACATTGACTTTCATGCTCTCACACTACTCCAAGAATCTGGTTAGTCTGTCTGTTTGTTCATCAGGAACCTCCATTTTGTTTGTACGTTTGTTTTGTTTGGTCTGCGTTCATGCAGTGTTTTTTTTGTTGATACTTTGTCCTGTTAGTTTTGTATGTTTTGTTCTCGTTTTCCTGCCCTTGGCAGTGATTTTCGTTTGTCACTTTGTATGTCTTTTAGTGAGTTGTAGTTTGTATTTTTGTCTTGTGGTTTATTAGTTGTTACTTTGTATGTCGGGTTTAGGTTTTGTTTGTACTTTGTAGCACCGTGTGTTCGGGTCTCTTTCTTTTGATACTTTGTTCATGTTTGTTAGTTCCCTGTGTCCCCTGCCTTTTGTTAATAAAACCACTTTTTGTTCTTACTCGTTCGTCCCGTTAGTCTGTTCGTAACAACTACAGATAGAGAAAGACATAATAAGAAACAAATATTAATTATTTCAAATGTACTTTCTCATTTCTCATAATATTAAGATTTACTTGCTTTAGATTTAATGTTTATGCAAACATTACAGCGATGGGAAAACATGTACAATTGCAGTTCATTTTTCAATAAAGATTGAGTGTGGCCCACAACGTCATCCCAGTTTTTAATTTTGGCCCACTGCAAATTTGAGTTTGACACCCCTGGTCTACACTCACAGTATTTGTGCATCATTCAACACAAATAGAGAATTGAGAATTTATAGTTTTTCCCAATCATACAGAAAAAATCCTCCCCTCATCAGCATAAAATGTGCAAGGTTGTGTTTATCTAAATAGTTTCTAAATGGGACTCATTTATGTTGAGCTGCAAGAATTAATGCCTTTTTTCAGGTGAGCAAGCTGGGGGAGGATGTGTAGAAGGTTCCCTGGCGGGATAGAAGTTTTAATTAGCATTGCTTGCAGTTTGGTTCACCAACATAGACATCCATCTGAGACTGTTCAATATTTAATTAAATTGCCCTGGCTTTACACATTTGTTTGCTTCAGAACATATTCCCTGCAACACCTTATATCCAGCATCCCAGTTAATTGGTGCAAAACACTAGAGTTGTAGTAGCAACTTTTCAAACAATCTGTTGGCTCCTATCTTAAATCATATTGCATACTCAGTGTTCTCATAGTGTCACATATACACACACACACACACACACACACACACACACACAGAGAGATATCATTTCCCCTCTCACAAAATCCTACACACAAAGTTTAGGTGTGTCACAAATGATGGTGGGAGCTCTAATGGCGTAGTTAAGCCAAAGGGGTGTCAAACAGTGCTGGAAAGTATTTGTAGTATTTAAGTACTTTGCTTAAGTTCCATTTAAAGCTACTTGCACTGTTCCGAACTGAGTTACGAGACATGAGTATAACAAGAAAAGAGGATTTTATTACAACCTGGTCTCAGGACACGGGAAACCAACCAGGTGAGGAAATCAAAACGAACACAACAAGGACACTTGCAAAAACACTAATTGCAAAAACAAAGCGACAACTTATAGTGACCTCAAACACAGTGGGAAACAAAGGAGCAAACAAAACATGAACAAACAAAGCGGCAACACAAACCAGGGGAATAAAGTGACAACCAAAGTCACGGCATCGACGCAGGCAAAATACAAACTAACACACTAACCAGAAATACAAAGTACCAACAGAAGATTACAGCAGAAAGGCTTGCAAACAACTCACATTAGCAGGGTGAATTTTAATATTTATATATTATATATTATATATAATGACTTTTACTTTTACACCGCTCCAATTCAGAAGCATATATTGTAGTTCTTACGTAACTACCTTTATTTCACAGTTTTAGCTAATTTGCAGATGCAGCTTGCTAATGCTAAATATCAGCTAATAAATTATGATGTATTATTATGGTTTAGCCACCTGACTGTAGACATAATCCAACTTTTCCTGCTGCAACTTTTGTTTATCTGTTCTGTTTGTCATCTGAATTGTCATGAGAATGCTGAAGCCTATCCCAGTTGTCATTGGGCGAAAGGTGGCGTACACCCTGGACAGGTTGTCAGTCCCGGCAGACAGAGACAGGCAACCATTCACTCACTTTCACAATTCAGAGTCACCAATTTACCTAACATGCATGCCAAGAGAGAACCCACGCATGCATAGGGAGAACATGCTAATTGCTACACCACCTTGCCACCCATAATTATATTAATTAATCGAATACCATAGTCAATAATCCATGGCATAAAGAGTACTTTTACATTTGGTACTTCAGTTATTTTTTAAGCTAACTTAAGTAGAGCAATGAATGCAGGACTTTTACTTATAACATTATTATACTGTGGTATTACTTCTTTGGCATATTTAGCAAATGATTTGAGTTACAAGTAGCCAATAGTTCAAGGTAGAGCTGAATAATTTTGTAAAATAATCTAATTGCAATTATTTCCCCCAATATTGCGATTGTAATTTATTATGCAATTATTTTTTAAGTTCCTTATCTTTTTTTATTATTCAACCAAAACAAGCAATAAATATGACCAACATATGATGAAATGAGATAGATCAAACATAAACAGTTCTTTCCTGTAGGCCAGACCTACATGTTATGATGAAATTAAGTGATATGAATGCCATTTATATTTCTACATAACTGCAAAGTAGTATATTGACTGACTTGAACTTTGAGACTTGTAAATGTCTAAGAATTATCATAACAAAATAAAGCACAGACAAATAAGCCTGGTGTAAACATTAAAATGAAAATTATTATTATCATTGTTACTATTAAGTCTGTCCTATAGGTCTGCATTTTCACACAGACTCTGAGTTGCCTACTTTAATGTGGAAGTTGAGTTGAATCGGAGGAAAGTTGGTTAACGACCATAAATGTATGAAGCTACTTGGATGAGTGGTGAAATGTTTTGACAAGAAAGAAGTCTAGTTACCATGGTTCAACTTTCAGGTCACTTCAACTAGATGGCTATTCAGACTACTTTACCTAAATAGAATAGACTTCCTGTTGTTTTCTGTCCTGTTTACAACATGACTGTGTTGTAGTTATTGGGAGCTGTGGTCTCTGTTATCTGCACACTTACTACTGTTAGATCAACAACTAAACTAACATTTTTTAAAACTTTGCATCAAGTGAGTCAGCAACAGCCCATTGCTGTTGTCTCTGTGTTTAATATTGTTAGAAATCTGTACAGAAATGTTAGGCGGGTAGGTGGTGCCGCCCACTGTAGTTCTGTGTGACTGTAATCTCCCCCACAGCTCACTACAGTGGCAGGAGCCAGAGGCCATTGTACAACAGCACAATGTACAGCGTAGCATACCAATTGGGTGTTTCCTCTGCTGAGTGTGCTGCTCTCACTGATAGATATACAGTACACATGTGGACGAAATTGTTGGCACCCTTCCATTAAAGTAAGAAACACCCACAAAGGTCACTGAAATAATTAGAAACTGACAAAAGTAATATAAATTGACTAATATTTAACTCTGTTGTGTTTCAATAGAAGTTTTTTAAAAGGCAAACTAATGAAACAGGCCTGGACAAAAATGATGGTAACCCTAAAAAAGAGGGGGGACATGTTAATGTTATGTGTCCTGTAATTAGCAGGTTTCTTCACACTTGTAATCAGTAGGTCTGTCTACTTAAAAGGGTGAAAAGTGACCAGTGTGCTGTTCATGGTGTGTGCCACACTCAACATGAACTACAGAAAGCTAAAGAGAGAGTTGTTTTAGGAGATTAAAATAATAATGATTAAAATTATAATAAAAATGATTTACAGACATGTTAAAGGTAAAGGCTGTAAGACCATCTCCAAGCAGCTTGATGTTCCTGTGACTACAGTTGCACATATTAATCAGGAGTTTAAGGTCCATGGGACTGTAGCCAACCTCCAAGACAGGGGTTGTTCTTACCTGTTTAATGTGACTTGTGTGTCTGAAGTTTGCTGCAGATCTTCCCTATGTCGGGGCTTTTCAAAGTAGATAGCATTTTGAAAACAAGTCTGCCTGAAATTAAAATAAAACTGAAACCAACACAAAGATCCCCGCAGACATCTAAGTTAAACATTTTTCACCCTGCATTTCTTTAATTCCATTTACGCTATAAATAGGAGCACTGTGACTGTCTTTCACTCTCTCACACAGCGTCAGCTGTCAGTCATCTCCCTGATACACGTATAAAAAAAAGGAGAGAGGAAGAGAGCGCAAGAGAGACAGAAAGAAAGGAAAGGCGATCGGAAGGCATCTTTTCTGTCTCTATACAGCTAAAATCTGTGGACCACGCTTCCAAAATCAGCCCAGGGCAGAGAAGAAATCAGATTACTCTTTTGATGCATGTAGGCCTACAGTATAGGCTACTTGGATTTCCAGTAACCAGGTTTCTTGAGTGCATGTAAATCGATTAAATCGATTACCCAAGAAACCGGGTTTCTCTCAGTACCTGGTGACTTTGATCTTCATACAGGACTGTAGGCTCTCATCTGTGAGGCGGAAGCATTGTTTGGACTTTATGAAGTACATGCTTGAGAAAACTTGCTCGCATAAGCATGTTGAGCCCAAGTGTCAGGAATGGCACTCCATGTTTCAACAACAAGTTTGTCTGGGTGTGGGAGTTTTTCCATATCACTTAATTTGTGCTCTTTAGCGAGAGTAGCCTTCTGACGGGTGACTTCTTCAAGATCCGCCGTCATTAATTTGAACTTATTTACCCACAAATCTTTATCCGCCAGTTCAATTTCTAGATCAGGCTTACTTACGGTGAATTCAACTGTGTCCAGCAGGGACTGATTGTTCGCTTCTTTGAACTCTCTTAGGGGAGGGGAAGTGAGAGAGCATACATTTTTGTGCATCTCTTGCGAACACTGTCATCTTCAACATCCTCCAGAATCTCCAGGGCCGTGCTTCCCTTTCCTTGGAGATTTTTATTCAGCGTGTTCAGGTGACTTGTCATATACACCATGAAGTAAAACTTTCCCAGTCAATCGAGGTTTTCCAGTTCAAGATAGCTGATGCTTTTGCTTTTCAAGAAGGTTTTTACATGCTGACAGGTAGCGAAGCGTTTCAGTACATCTCCCCTGGACAGCAACCGGACTTTGTTGTGCAGCAGGAGATCAAAATATCCATTGTCAACTTCTTCTAACAATGAACAAAACTGTCAGTGGCTTAACCTGTTTGCAATTATCTCGTTCACTAGCTTGATAACGGGTTTCATCACTTCCACACATTCAGGTGAAAATGTTTGTGCGCACAGTGCTTCTTGGTGAAGGATGCAGTGTAACACCATCAGTTCTTGATCCAGTGACTTTAGAAGTAAATTCACAAAGCTCTTTTGTGCTCCTTTTATACTGGGTGCCCATCAGATAAAAAAAATAAAATAAAATAATAATAAAAAAATAAAAAAAAATAGATAAATAAAATAAAATAATAATGATAATATATGAATATATATGAATTAAAAATACTCTTTATTTATATTTGTGTGTATTTGTCAAGGCCAGAGGAACCCGCTCAAGGAGGCTCAAGAGCCGCATGCATCTCCGGAGCCGCAGGTTGCCAACCCCTGTCCTAGGATGTGGCCATAAATTAATGACAAATTGAAGAGACAGAAGATACAAATGGTACTAAAGAACCCAGAACAACTTCCATAGAGATTAGAGGTGAAATCCAAGGTCAGAGTAAGATCGCACCATCAGTCACTGTTTAAGCCAGAGTGAACTAAATAGAAGGTGACAGAGGAGGACTCCACTGATAAAAGCAAATTGTAAAAAAAAATAGAAAACGCATATTGAAAAACCACAAAGCTTCTGAGAGAATGTCCTTTGGACGGATGAGACAAAACTGGAACTTTTTGGCAAATTACATCAGCTCTATGTTCACAGATGCAAAAATGAAGCATACAAAGAAAAGAACACCTTACCTACTGTGAAACACAGAGGAGGCTTGGTTATGTTCTGGGGCTGCTTTGCTGCATCTGGCACAGGGTGTCTTAAATCTGTGCAGCATAAAATGAAAAATGAAATGAGGTGTAGAAGTCTCATTGACAGTTACAGAAACTGTTTGATTGCAGTGATTGCTTGAAAAGATTTTGCACCAAATATTAAGTTAGGGGGAACTATCATTTTTGTCCAGACCAGTTTTTTCAGCATTAGACAATAGACTTCTCATTTTGTTAGATCTTAGTGCTGTAATCGACACTATAGATCACAACATTTTATTAAATAGACTGGAAAATGTCATTGGGGTTAAAGGAACAGCACTAGGCTAGTTTAAATCATATCTATTCAATTCAATTCAGTTTTATTTGTATAGCGCCAATTCACAACAGAAGTCATCTCAAGGCACTTTACAGTGTAAGGTTTAAGATCTTACAGACTATAATTATACAAAAAATGATATAGAAAACTCAACAATCCCTTTGAGCAAGGCAACAGTAGAGAGGAAAAACTCCCTTTAGAGGAAGTAACCTCCAGCAAAACTAGGCTTATGGTGGGCGGCCATTTGCCTCGACCGGTTGGGTTGAGTGGAAATAGGAGAAAGAAAATCTATCACATAGATTTCAGTGTGTCCATTGTAATGATGAGTCTTTCATGCACACAAACGTTAGCTATGGAGTTCCACAGGGTTCTATGCTTAAATTGATTCTTTTCACTCTATATATGTCTGCCCTAGGCAATATTATTAGGAAACACTCCACTGCTATGCAGATGATATCCAGCTATATTCATCTATAAAACTAGAATAAACTAACCAATTAATCAAACTTCAAGCATGTTTAAAAGACTTAAAGGCCCAGATGTCCTCCAATTTACTTCTCCTAAATTTAGAAAAGACAGAGGTTATTTTGTTTGGTCCTAAAACTCTCAGAGACACTATGTCTAATCACATTCTTATCCTAGATGACTTAGTATTGGTCTCAATTAACATGGTGAGAAATCTTAGCGTTATCTTAGATCAGGATCTAAGATCTTCTTTACTTCATACACAAAAGAAATTTCTAGAACTGCCTCACCCACTAGAATGAGTTTATCTGAACTAAATCAGATAGAAAGTCTGAGAATTCACTTATAATTCAGAGTAAGGGACAGGAGGACAGTACATAATGACAAACAGGACTGTTTTTTGACTTTTCCAGTTTGGATCAGAGAAGCTAAGAATGAAGCGCTCAAATGAATTAAAACTATGTTTAAGTCTGGGGTTGATTAGTAAGCTTGAGTGGAAGATTGCTGCTACTCCTCCACCCCGACCTGTGTTTATACTATAAGCACATGTCCATTCCTATAAGCATTACCATTAGTACCATTCCTTTAAGCCTTATAGGAACATGAGAATTAATATGACTTGGGGGGGGTTGACTCATTCTGATGGACATATTCATCCTGCTGCAGCCAAGTTTAAGACAAAATAATTTTTGATATAAATAACTTAGGTAACCCTTCAATACCTCACACCATCTTGTGGAACACTGTTGAAATTTTAAATTAATAATTTTTGTTATTATATTTTTCTATTTATCTCTATCTTATACAGTGTTTAAGTACTTTTATTATTCTCACACCAGGTGTTTTTTCTTTGGCTCTTAACTTTTAACTTGACTACAAGAGAGCCCTCCACAAGAAATTTGGTGTGCCTGGACAGCTTATTCGTGCATTAATGGCGGAATCTTGAATCTTGAGAAACCTCCTGTATGGTGCAAGACAGAGCAATAAGGAGTGACAGCGACAAGGAGAGCATTACTGTTGCCTCATACTCTATCACTGTATTTTCATTTGGAAGAAATGGAGGAAGTCTAATCAGTCTCGCAGGATCACCCGTGGATCCTGTTTTATTCTCAACAGCAGCATCTGCTCCAGCTGCATGAAGCATGGCACTCTCTACAGCATCGCTCCCTGCTCTAACTATGGAATGGCAAGCGCTATTTGTGCCGTCTTTTCCTCTTATTCCTGTCAAAACACTATGTAATTATGGTGAAAGTTCTCCTTTCAGAGAAGAGGGCCATGTTTGTTTCTGTGTTTCAAGTCCCAGCTGCTCCGTTAATGCCTTGTAAAACTCATGAATTACCATGATAAGTGATCTTTTAAAGTACACAAAACTAAACCTTTGAAAATAGTTCAATGCTACAGACCCTACATTCATGTACAGTATAGCCCCAAATATAAAATGCAGATTTGTATTAATATTTTGTTTTGTATTTTGCCTTTTTGAATCATTTATATTTAGCTATCTTTCTCATGTTGTCTTTGCAAAGCCGGTTGAAATCTCAATAAAAAAACAGACTCTGACGACACTGTATATCAATTTTCTTGTGCTGTGCAAGACTGGAGATGGTGTGGCTAATTCTAATGTATCACACATTTAGTCAAATCAACAAATTGACTATCTTGTCAGGTTTTGATTGCTATGTGCAGAAGCAGCACTTTTGCAAACATGGCTCCACTGGATCCTCTCAAATGAATTGAATTGTAATGAGGACAGTTTTCCTGTATGTAGGAAGGAAATGTTTTATTCATGTGACTATGCTGAAGTGAAGTGTTAGAATTACCCATCTGAGTAGGACTAGTGTTACACATGTGTGTGCATTGTGTCAATAGTTATAATAATAGTCATATTATATTAATTTATATCATACTGATTATACTATTATACTATACACTACATTTCTCAGTAAATAAATTCTACTGTTCACGACCCATGCTTCCTTTGTTCTGGTTCTGTGTGTTTGAATGGATACAACAGAAGGTGTATGCCATTCTAGTTGAAAATCTAGCTGAGATTATGTAATATGAAGTTATCTTTCACTTCTGCTGGTTGTTCATAGAATGGCAATTAAATTGGTCAACCCACTCCACCAGATTATTTCTTTATAATGAAAAACCCAAACGTTTTTCAGTTAGAAAATTGGAGAAGTCAGCCTTTAAGTAAACATGGCAAAATCAGATACTTAGAGCAGCAATAATTATGCATCATTTTCATATTATTTTAAAGAAAAATTGTCCACTGTCACATGGCCACAGATTATATACCTGGATCTCAATGTTCAAACTCATATACAGCAGTACCAGGTAACTGTTAATTATCAGAGGTGTGGGAAGGGGGAACAAAAACTACCAGTCATCTAATCAAACAAACAAGGAGCTGCATGCTAGCAGGATGCAGAAAAGACGAAAGATATGGAGCCCCCAGCCCCGTGCAGTGGCTACAGTGGGATTTTGGGATACACGTGGAATTGTGTAGCAACTCCCACAGGAAGTATAAATGGGCTCATTGGTTTAAGTTAACAATAGATTTAAAGGAACTGTATTGCTCCTTACCGAAATACACAGTATATACTGTGAAATACACAGTATATTACTGTGTATTTAGTGTATTATTATATGTGTATTATTATTATATTATTGTGGTAAAATTAGCTTGTTGAAATGACTCTGCCAGGGACTGTGTTCATATGTGCTCTGAAGGCCTGGTTAATCAGTTTATTTCTTAGTTCTGTTGTGTTATTATTACTTTCACCTGCAGCTTGTTTCTGCTGTCTGCCTGTCTCCCTAGAAGCAGGTAATTAGGTAAGTGGTCACACCTGTGTTAGTGACTATTCAAGAGCCCTATCTGCCTTGTTTCCCTTTCCAGATTGTTGAATGCTGCCTATTGTATCTCATTCTCTCCTGTGCTGATCTCTTTCAGCAGTGATCCTCCCTCTCTGCAATCTATTCCACCGCCTTCTTCTCCTGCATGCTCAATCATCCATAACTACAGTAGCAAGTGTGCCGCTTTATGCTGCAGTTTGTTGGGAAGGCAGCATAAAGCAGAAGGATACAAGGCAGCTCAGTGACTGGAATGAGGTTGGACGCACTAGAGGCTGTGGTGGAGAAACACACTGACCATTCTACAGTACATTAACCATCCCCTACACAACATCCTGATGGACCAGATAAGTAGTTCCAGTAGACAACTCGCCTCACTGCATTGTAGGACTAAAAGATTTAGGAAAACCTTCATCCCCACAGCCATCAGCCTCTTTAACATACAAACCAACAGCAGATAATTACTTACTACTATATCACAAGACTACCTAAATTTACCTTTGGGGATTAATAAAGTTTATCTAATCTTACCTTACTGGAATCTTCACTCTCTGCGGATTGTCTGACAACAGATCTCACCACAAGACACTTTTCAGTGTTTAAGACCTTACAAAATATAATGGTATCAGAATTATATATTTTAAAAAAAACAACAACCCCACTTGAGCAAGCACAAGGCAACAGTGGAGAGGAAAAACTTCCTTTAACGGGAGAAACCTTCAGCAGAGCCAGGCTCAGAGTGGGCCATTTGCCCTGACCGGTTAGGGTGAGTGGAAAGAGGACAGAGCAGCAGGCAACAAAAACCAACAAGCAGGAAAAACATTGGGCAGGTTGATAGGGCCAGTAACTGGACTCTGGAGAAGAAAAGTACCGAGAGAGGGAGACAGAGAGGAGGATGCACATCTACGGGAGAGAGAAACACAAAGTTAATGATATCCAGTGGTGGTCTTTGAGAGGGACAGAGGAGATCAGTATATCAAGGGAGGTCCCCCAGCAGACTAATCTATTGTATAGTAGAGTAGGTGGGTAGTAGAAACTATTTAGTCTCTGTGCTTCCAGATTCTACATCGTGGTGAAAGCCAACTCTCCCTGGTTGCCACCATCTTGTTGTTAATATCCAGTCCCCTGTACTCACCTTTTCTCTTGATAAGTCTCCCGCACTTGACCCGTCAAGATGTTAAGTTCCATCTTGACAGCTGAACTTACCTGCAGCACTCTAGGTCTTTTGCCCCCTGAGCCACATTGTCTTATTGATGACCCATGGTGATCTAGACTCTGATCGAACTTAATGACCACTAAATGAGACAAACACTTTCTGTCTCTGTGGAGATGGCCACCCACTAGTTTCTAGCCTGGAGAAACTACCGTGTCACTTCCTGTCTTATTCATTGTCTTTTCTTAATAAACCTTCAAATAGCAGCTTTTGGTGCCTGTTCCTTACAGACTCCAAAAAAGGTTTCTGACATGGTCTACTCTTGGGTACAGTCTCCACTATTGTGTTGCATTCTGGTAAATTAACATATGGTGGTCTTAACACAACCTATGGTAATACTTGTGGATGTGTACACTGCACAACTGCAATGCTGCTGAAGAAAATCATAGAAGAAACACTGTATGGACAGGGACGGACACGCTATGAGTTACAAAGACACAGCAGCAGTATCAATCAGAGATTCTGTGGTAGCAGCAATTGAAGCTGAGCTGCATTAAGTTATAATGGTGTCAAGCATGCTACTTTACCACCATCCAATCCACTACTGCAATGAAAGTCGTGTTAAGCTTCACATAATATCTCAAGGACATCCTGACTGTCCTGCTGTCTAATTAGCTTTCTCCTGTTGCGGAGTATGAGAGAAGAAGTAAACAGGCAAGACAAAACACTCAGTGTTGTTAAAACTTCAAACTTTGAATGAGACCCAGGTTAAGGTCACAGTCAGAATCAGTCAGAGTGAGACTGCTATAGCCAGGAAAAACAATGTTGCACTGTTTTTGAATGAGGTTGTGGTGGGTGGTGTTTTGACTGAACCTGAGCAGAGGTTGCGTCCCTGAGACTCTATAATATTACATTTTCTACAAAAGCAGAATTTTCTGAAAGAGGGAGTGTCTTTATAACATACTCTTTGTGTGTCTACATACACCAGCGAGTCATATATGTGTACAAAAAACAGAATTTTGCATAATGTGTATTTTAAAAGATTATATGGCTAAGCCCTTAATTACTGCTGCTACCCTGTGTCCTGTTAACGATTAGCTAAAAGAGAAATTTTCAATTCAATTTCAATTAAATTTTATTTGTATAGCACCAAATCACAACAGAAGTCATCTCAAGGCACTTTACAGTGTAAGGTTTAAGACCTTACATAAAATAATTGTATAGAAAATGAAAAACAACCCAACAATCCCATTTGAGCAAGCTTTACGCAACAGTGGAGAGGAAAAACTCTCCCTTTGGGAGGAAGAAGTCTCCAGCAGAGCCAGGTTCATGGTGGGTGGCCATCTGCTTCGACCAGTTGAGGTGAGTGGAAAGAGGAGAGAGAAAAGAACAGCAGGCAACAAAAACAACAAGAAGCAGCAATAACATTGGGCAGGTCAACTGGATTCTGGAGATGTCCAGCTCCAGGCCAAGGATACCTGCAGAAAAGTACAGAGAGAGGGAGACAGAGAGGAGGAAACACAACTACAGGAGAGAGAAAACACAAAGTCAATGACAAACAATGGTGGCATTTGAATGGATATAGGAGAAAGGCCCTATGCAGCAGTTTGGATAAAACACAAAACACAAAAAAGGCTTAAGGCAACTTCTGGTGTATGCAGCACAGCCAACACCTCAGCAAGAATGGATTTAACATACTGAGTGTATTTAGATTTCAACTGATGTTTATTTCAAAGGTATTAGGAGGTAAGTATTATGGACCCTTTTGACTGATTGTTATAAATATTAAATGTGTTTTTAAATGTATCTGTATTACCTTTTAAGTGGTTTAGATTTCTCCAAATCCATGTTTCAAACAGCCCAGATTCTCCCTGTCCTCCAGTAAGCTGTTTTGGGAAACTATTAAAATAAAATTTTCATGATTTGTTATCATTATTTATTCATGATCACTCAGCAGAGTGACACAGTAGTTATATAGCAATCTGTAATGATCCTGAATGTGAAGGGGACCAACCTTCTGTTCTGCGACGAAGATTTCAACTCAACTGTAGGATCATCTCTAATGTCCAGAGGAAATTCACATTTCTTTTAAATAGTTGCATTATTTAATACAGCTGCTGAGCTTTGCCACAGACATATTATATTAGTTCAACTAAATACAGAATAAAATAAAGTTTAAAAGTTCATCCTACATTGCTTTTCATCTGGCTGCAAAGAATACTATGCCTGCAAAGGTTACTTGTGCTCCATATGCCCTCAATGACAGTGCTTACATGCACTAAAGAAACCCAGTTACTAGAAATTTGCATATGCACTAAACGAGTAACCTGATTTAGCCTCTAGCATTGTTCAGAGATTTTAACTGTTTAGAAAGAAAGTACAGAATAGTATAGAAATATATGTACAGTATTTGTGTATATGTACATATAATGTATATAGCATCGAAAGTATAGAAAGGTCTCCCCACATTTGCTTGATATGTGTGCTGTTTTCAGAATTGTGTGACTTAAAGAAATATAAGGTAAAAATTGACAAATTCAGATATCTGTCACTTTGTGTTGGTTTCAGTTTTAGTCTGATTTTAGGAAGACTTGATTTTAAAACAAGGAAGAATCCCTTTGTCACCAACTCCCATTTCATCCACGATACCCCGATTACAGGGTAGGGCATTAGAGAACAGATTTCCCATTTACATGACATTAAGAATTCAGCTTACGTGAGAAAGCTGACTATAGCAGCTTAATCTAGTGTATTTGATTTCACGTTTGGGAGTAATATTACAAAGAGCACAGTTTTACCACCATCCGAAGGAGATTTATTTACAGACATGGACAAAACTGTTGGTACCCTTCCGTTAAAGAAAGAAAACCCCACAGAAAAAAATGATAAAAGTAATAATGAATATAAATCTACTAAAATTTAACTCATAAAAATCACAGATTGCTTTTGAGTTGTGGCTCAACAAAATCATTTAAAAAAAACAAACTAATGAAGCAGGTCTGGACAAAAATGATGGTACCCTTAACTTAACATTTTGTTGCACAACCTTTTGAAGCAATCAAACGATTTCTGTAACTGTCAATGAGACTTCTACACCTGTCAACATGTTGTCCCACTCCTTGTGAACAAACTGCTCCAGTTGTCTCAGGTTTAAAGGATGCTTTATCCAGACTGCATGTTTCAGCTCTATTCACAGAAATTCACTGTGATTTAGATCAGGACTCATAGAAAGCCACTTCAAATTATTTCAGAAATGCTGTTTCTCCTCCAGCAAAACAAACACAGTAGCTGGTCACACAATAAAATATTACCTCTGACACTACCTCTTGAGGCAGCTTAAAGGAGGGTCCGCATGGACCCCCCATGCTGCCTTGGTATGTTTTATACAACACAGCAAGGTAGCATATTGGCACTGTAAAGCTCCCTTGAAGAGACAGTGTTGGTCTGGTTGAAGTCTCAGTTATTGCCCACCGGTTTTCTTCCAGTGATATTAATTTCATTATACACGTCAGTATAGCCTCTTTTACATAAACATTTCTCAATCATACCTATCTGCACTTATGTAATCAGGTAAATGCATGACCTGGCAACAGAAGGCCCATTGAAACCCCATAAAACTCCCTGACCTCCACCTCCCTAAATGCCCACACAAAAAACACAGGCAGCT